>NC_091454.1:188993421-189301603 GCF_027789765.1 Dendropsophus ebraccatus | reverse complement strand
AGTGACTGACACTTCTGTGCAAATACAGCCGATTGATTACCTGCAATGAGGATGTTCTCCTAAAACAGAAGCTCCACTACATAACAGAGTTGCCTTATTGATTATTAATAGATTGTAGATTTAACCCGGGCACTGTAAATATGCATCTATAATGTATTTGTGTTACATGCAAAGTAAATGAATACAAAATGAAATAAACTGAGTAAATTAAAATGGCTTCCTGGTCATTCCCAGCATGCCCTATTGCAGTATATTGCACAGGATTTTACCCATTATAATGCATCGAGTGAGATCAATACAAAATCTACAGCCAAATTCTGCATGTGACCGGTGTAGATTTTATCACAGGCTTTAAATTTTTGGGGGGCTATTTTTGCTGATATATTTGCTGCTACATAAAGCATAATGGAAGCAGCTTTGTGGCAGGGAACAAAGGCAAAGGTGGTTTAAAGGGGAACTCCAGTTATTTTATTTTATTTTTTTCAAATCAACTGGTGTATATAAATGATCTATAAATGATATATTATAATGATATAACTGTTTAAATTATATAAATTATGAATAATAAATTAAATTTTAGTTCATGAGTTAGTATGATGAAGGAAAAAACTGTTTGGAATAGATCGTAGGGGGTCACCCTACTATGTTTCCATTCATTCAATTAATCAATGGTAGACCTAACAAATAGACTACTTATCAATCTCATAGTGATACTACCGTTCAGTATATTCTAGCATGTTTTTCTTCTCTTTCTAAGGTGGGACAGCGTGAAATCCGCTGAGGATATGGTATGTGTGATCCCACTCTTAAGGGGTTGTGAAATCAGGGGGAAATGCCATAAAATAAAAAAATCCCTTGCTGTTCCAGCTCCACTATTCCAGTGCAGTGTGAGAACTTCCAGACAGCTACTTTATAATGCAAAATGAAAGCAGCTTTGTGGGAAAAAAATCTATAGAAAACTGGTGCATGCATTCATGCATACAATTGGTTTCTATAGTAAAATAACACAAGCACATGTGTAGGTCAAAGGTTTCAATTACATTCCTAGGGGACAAAGAACACCTGTGCATATGTCTTAAATAGACATGAGCGAATAAGATTTGATTGAGTAGGTATTCAATCGAATATTGCGGTATTCGAAAGATTCGAATACAATCGAGTAGTGTGTCGAATACGCGGCAAACATTCGAAAGCCCTCCCATCGCACTTGACGCTTTTTTTTAAATCCAATCACACTACAGGGAGGCCGTGAGGGACCCTGGGAGCACGCACACAACACGAAAACGGCGTCTACCCTCATTGGATGGCTGAACCACATGACCTCGAATATTTAAGACTTGACTTCCGCCTCTCGACTGCAAATGCCGTTTCAACGTAGTCAGGGAGAGTTCTTCGAGCAGGGAGAGATAGGTTTTAATAGTGTTTTGGTTAGGCAGGCTTACTACTGAATCCAAAAATCCTTTTCAGGGCTAATATCCAGCAAAAAAAGTCATCTATGAAATCTGCATCCAAAGCTCTTCTCAGTGCTAAGAAATAGATGATATAACAGCAGCATCAACAGGTGTATTCATTCCAGTGCCCTGTGTGTACAAGTGACTTATAGTGTCCCTGGTTTAGCCCACTAAGGGCACATTAACCTCTTACCTATTGTGCCACTAGCCCAGTAAAAGGCATGTGATACCTATTGTGCCAGTTGCCTAGTATAAGGCACGTGATACCTATTGTGCCAGTTGCCCAGTTAAAGGCACGTGATACCTATTGTGCCAGTTGCCCAGTAAAAGGCATCTGATACCTGTTGTGCCAGTTACCCAGTAAAAGGCAAGTGATACCTATTGTGTCAGTAGCCCAGTAAAAGGCACGTGATACAAATTGTTCCAGTAGCCTAGAAAAAGGCACGTCATACATACTGTTCCAGTAACGTTCGTACAGCATGATGCATGATACGCACGAATAACATGACGCTCTACAGACGCACATTGGAATTATGTATGTAACGCTGCGCAAGAAATACAAACGAAATGTGAGAACATTGCTGTAAAGCGTTCGCAAATATTTTTCCTTCGCAACTGCATTATACTGTGATTTTGGGGTGTTGGGTGCACCTAGGCATGATCCCCCTAATGTTCCAGTGTCATTCCGGAGGTGTTGGCATCGTTTAGGGAGGTTTCATGGGGGACATGGTGACCTCCAAGTGGTCGAATTTTGATTTCCAAGTGCGGAGAATTTTTTTCCCATAGACTATAATGGGATCGAATATTTGAATATTTGAATAGTCGAATCTCGGTGCCTATTCTATTTCAATTCTTGAAAGTCGAATATTTCACTACTCGCTCATCTCTAGTCTTAAATAGTCTCATTGTTGTATGTATGGGTGGACATCCTCCTACCTCAGCCATTGTTTTGGGTGTACACCCAACCCATGTTATTTTTTGTTTTAGCTTTCAGTTACTCTCAGCTTTTATAATACCACGTATTAGTTGGAAATGCTCTGGATTGTAGGTCTTTATTAAAAAGTTAAATATATTGCTTACTTTTGCTTCTACAGCCATAGGCCAGATTCACACAACATATTTTTTCAATTGCAGAGTACTCTGGCTGCACTTTACATTGTCTGCTATGGTGAATTGGAACGTGGGCACACCTGTATTCCAATTTGAAAGAAATGATGTTCATCCGGCCAGTACTGCAGTATAGGCCTGGTTGAAACCTCACAAACAGCATCCATTCTGTGACACAGCCATGTCACAGAAGGGCTGCTTTCATACAATGTGTGAACTTAGTCATAAACTGTATCCATGTTTTCCTGGCAGCCCTAGGGGGGCATCCAACGTCTTCAGTCACTGGGAGTCGAATGTAAGGTGTTCTAGTTTGGAGAACACATGCAGAACCCAAACAATTTGGTAAGTCTGCTCAATACTAATCCAGAAGACAAGAAGTTTCTTTACAGTAGTGGCCCATTGCCTTCTATTAATGAAAGAAATTACTTTCCAGTAGGGGTACATGATGATGTCAGGGCTTTGAAAAAGCACAATACATGCAAAACAGCTGTTGCCTGTCTTGTCCGCTCCATGTAAACTGTTTGGTCATGGAATAAAGAAACAAGTTTTTGCTGCATTCGGTAAGTCCCATGTTTATTCATCATGTTTGCTCTCATGCTTCACTTGGACTATATGGAATAGGTAGAACAATGCTGGTAGCACGTTCAGAGTGACCATAATTGACTGACCATAACTGGGTCTGGATGTTAACTGTGGGAGTGCCGAGGATTGGCTTTGATGGTGATTCCAGTTGTAAATATGATGATAAGTAAAAATTCCCGAATCAAGGACGCATTTCTAGAAATCAGGAATACTCAGCTTGTAATACTATAATTGTTATCGAAATTCAGACCTCTTTGAAATATCTCAACGTACAGTATTTACAATCACAGCATCACACATTAATTCATCTTTACTCTTTAAATAACCATTTCCCATTTTACTTTCATGCAAAACAGAAGAGGCTTGCCCAGTTACAGTATGTGAATTGGCACATGCCATCATCTGGATCATTACTTCACATTGCTCTATTTTAGTCCGAGCCAAAGCAGTGACCCAAAAATTACTTGTCTGAGCCATCGCTGTCACTGACTAATTACTGTCCTAATTAGCGGGAGCCCCACCAACGAGGCATGCGTCCCGCTGATAACACTGTTGCTGTGTTCCTTTACATCATAGCATATTTCTATTTATCCTGAGCACTGAATATTTCACTTAGCTTTTATGTGACATTTACCTGACACACCGTCACTTTCTCATCTCTTTACTTTTCTGGCAACACAACCTACTTCCAAACATAAAGTCTTCTGGTTTGACAAAGCCTATTGTTTTGCTACATTGCAAGCTAAATCCTACAGGAACATGGATTAGTTAAACGCTTTAATGGTTACATAAAGTAGCCAAGATCTGTTGTTGGTTCATGTCTGCCATCACTATATTTTTTATGGATTTTTGCAATGGTCCACACAATGCATTATCACCTAGTATATAACACTTAGTGTCCTAATCATTGCACTAAACCTATCAATCAAACATTGAGTTCCTATTATGTTGCTAAAATGATATGGGCAGCAAATACTTGGCCCTTACAGTCCTGGCTGGTTTCATTGCCGTCTGGATTTCTGGGCTCAGGTCCTCTATCCTAACTCTAATTCTACCAGGAACGTGCCATATGGTGCTTGTTTGATCTCCAGTTTTTAATAGCGTCTAATTTTGCCATGATCTGATAAGTGCAAAGCCTCTTCTATTTGCTCTTGGGCCTCAATAAGGAAGCATACCGGTTGGAATTTACCACAGGGAAAATTATCCTTGGCAAATTTTGTTAGACACTCGTCCAGAGTTATCTGAGGACAAATCTGTCTGATATGCCTATGGCAATGAAGCAGAGTTGAGGTACTGGAATAGTTTACCAAAGAAACCAAAGCTGTGATTGGTTGCTATAGGCAAATTAGCCTTGTCCACAGATTAATTATTATGTGTCTCTGTTACTAATTATTTCTTACAAAAAATATATATCTTTTTTTTTAATTCAAATTTTTATAATTTTTTTTAAAGGGTAGAACAACACAATTTTAGAGTATACAGAAGTAAACTAGATATTACAAAGATATTCTATAACATTACCCAAAATCTTTTTTGAGGGCTTTTAACACATTTTGAATATAACTGTTGTCAGGACAGGGGAGGCAGGGACAAGACACAACAGTGAGCCCTAATGCTGAACCCACCAACTGTCCCTACCTACTTGCCTCAAATGCCCCTGTACTAGATACGTGCACACAGAACAAGACAGACACACAAACACAATAGCGGATAGTCAAACAAGCAAGGTCAGGACCAAACTGGCAGCGCAGTACAAAATCAGATAACAATCAGATAGTCAAAAAGTCAAGCAAGAGGTCAGGTAACAAAGTTGAGCAAGCAGAGAGATTAGTTACGGGGATCGCAGGAATAGACAGGAAAAATAGGGGAGAGAATGAAACTAATAGACAGGAATAGACAGGCTGGGATCAGGGTATGAGCCTAAATAGCCAGTGCTGGGAGACTGCCTCAGCTTTGTTTTATGCTGACTAAGAGCCCAGTCCGGATCCCCATTGGACTGGCGCTCTGATCTTCCAGGTTGCAGACAGTTAGAGAAACCTGTCAATCACACAGACAACACAGCTGCATAATCAAGTCCAGCAGCTTCTCAGCTTAACTCCTGCATTGTCAGAAGCTGAGAAGCAATCGGGTGTGGGACACAAAAGCAAACACCAGGCCCAGTTCACACTTAAAATTTAAATTTAAAATTTAAATAATCCAAAAAATACATATTTTTCTTTTATTTTTTCCTGATTTGTGGTAAAAATGAGAAAACAAACCTTTTGCTATGTTTTGCTCAAATAATGCGTCAAATTCATTTCAACAGCTGATTTAAATCAGCCCTTTTTTCTCTGGGCTTGGTGCAGAACACTTTATCCCAACAATATAAAAAATAATATAGAGAATACTTGTAATGAATAACTAAAGAAAAAAAATAAAAAGAGGCATGGTCATTGACCAGTACAATATGACTGACACTGAACTGGCATTTCTAAGGTATTATATGATCCCCTTATCTCTTATTCCTATTGTCAGAACAGCCAGTGCAATGCCCACTGGTACCTAGATAATGGGGCCTCAGGAGCCCTCATAGCACATCATTCTAAGCCTGGTTTTAGAGCAAGAATCAAAGCTGCCATGATAGTTTAATCTTAGGGTCTCCATACACCTTACACTTTTGTGGTTTGGTAGTCAGTGTAAGATGTATTGGGATCTCCCATCCTACCACGACACATGATGTCAGTGAAGGTAGAAGTTGGGAGTCTCTGGCTGTGGCTTAACCCTCTCCATAGAGAACACAGGATTGCTTGGCCATGTCAAGCATTCATTTGTATTGTGAGGATGAGGGGCAGATGGGAGAGATAACTGTTGGCCAAATGATCAGTTATTTGGACTATCCAAACTTATCTCACTAATAGAATACAAAGAGTTCGTTGGACAGGCTAACCAGAGTAGTATAGGATGCTCCAGCAGTCCCAGGCTCTGACATCTCATCTTACCTATTGGACCGTATTGATGATATGAAATGCATTATGATAACAAAATGTATCCAAAAAATGTTGAAAAAGTGGATCCAGTGTAAGAAGGCTGGGTCAGAAACCATTGGTGGATCCAAGGAACCTGAGACTTGATGAAAGAGGTAGGCATGGAGAAGGGGCTCATTCTAGTCAAACAACTGAAAAAAATCTATTCAAATGTATAAAGATTTCAAATTATAAAAGTAAATCCTTCAGACAATCCTGGCAACTGACAAGGCATCTTCTGTCCATAAAAGTCACATGCAGGAAATTATTTGAGAACTTAGGTTCATAAAGATGAAGTGTTTAGGCAAATTTCTAGTAATCTGAAGACTGATTTAACATTTTATCCTCTCCGGTATTATCCAGTTTACTGATATCTTAAGAAATTAATATAATAGTTCATTACTTTATATTAAATATGCATTAGATATTTCCTCTGTTGTAGAGAAGGTCCTACAGGAAATGGACAGTTAATGAACAAATACATCCTCCGATCAGTTCTGCATATACAACATTTCATTTAAAAGGGAAGGATTTCCCACCTTTCCTTTGTTGTACATATAAGATCAGTATTACATTTCTTTTAACCTGGTTTACTGGACTTGGTGATGTTGGATAATGCAAAACGATGATCATTACAATGCGAACACCCTGAAAAGACCGGTGGGGACATTGCAGAAAAATGCTTGGTACCATATACTGTAATCTATAAGAAAAGAGTGAATACAGAGGGTAAACATGCCATAATATATGTGTACTGTCAATTAAAAGACTAATCTCAGTCCATGATCATATAAAAGAATGACGCTTCCAAGGTTTGATTTCCTAGAATAAATATTTCAGCTGCTGCAGAACCTTTTTGGACAGTATGGAGGAGATGCCTGGACATGGTTGACATAAAACTATTTTATTATAATGAAGAGGATCTGCTCCAGTAAATAAAATCCTATGTTTCTCTATATTACTGTATAAAATAGATGGTAGCTTTAGATGTTTCTGACCCAATTCCCAGCAGGCAACAGTGATTGAACCACTGCTATACTACGAATTTAGTCATCTATCGTGTTTTCTTATACAGTACAAGGTGAGGCTACTTAAATGCGGTCCACCTGGCAACAAGTAACATGAGCTTCAGGTAAGAAATCAGGATTGTTTCCACTTTCTGGTTGTATATGTTGCTCACTATTCTATCACTTTTGGTTGCTTTGGTTTTAATCCATGCTAGGTTTGGAGAAGGCTTTTTCCACTGTGCTTCAGGGAGATTGTTCATTTGGAAAGTTTTATTTTACACAGGAGAAAAGTCTTCTTCTACAGTTCCCTTTAATTAGTGTTGAGCGGATCTGTCAATATGTTCAGGTTAGGCAATGTTATCGAAACCCAAACGCTCAGCGTTTGATTCCACGCAGCTGCAGAAGATGGATGCCAGGAAAACATGGATACAATCATGTACAGGTATCTCCAGGTATCTGTAGGGCAGCATCCAACTTCTGCAGCAGTGGGGATGAAACGCTAAGCGTTTAGGTTCATATAATGTTGCAGAACCTAAACATTTTAATTGATCTTAATTTTCACTTAAAATCCATGAAGATAGACTCCTAGAATGTGAAAAATGTTGTACCCACAACAAAAGTAAATGAAAGGGAATATGTGGAGGGGGGGGGGGGGGTAGGAGGAGGAGGGAAGGGGAAAGGGGGAAAAAAAAGATACGAAAACAAGGGAAAAGAAAAAAGATGGAAATAAGAAAAGAACAATAGAGAAGGTAGGGAATAGATTACATAGAAAACTGCAAGCAAAGAAGAATAATACGACATGGAGAGAAAGGAGCAGCTGCACCGTACCCCTATGGCTGACACTAATGCCTCTCGGCTACATTTAAAAACCAACGCCAGGATGTTTGTATACAATACAATTTGATCAAACCATATTGCCTCATGTACCACGTGCACGAGTCCCCACACTAACTCAACACTGTGTCAGTCAGCTACCGAAAACCCCACAAAGCGAGCGCAAGCAGGAAAGGTAGGCCATAGAATGGCCCTGCAACTCTAATGTCACAAAGCCAAACCCCAAGCTCCCCCCCCCCCCCCAACCCAGCAGACGTCACCGGCGGAGAAAGCTGCCACAAAGCAACACAATTGTGAACATGGTCTTGCTACTCCTGCAGGTAGAATGGGAAGAATAGGAGGTACTTGCCATATGTGCACAGGTGCTTCCTGCTGATTAGGGTCTCATGGGTCTTACCAGGAGGAGTGGAAGCAAAGAAGGAATGAGATGAGCAAATCCAAGGAAGGAATGGAGAAAGAAAGGAAGACAGGAAGAAAGATAAAAGCAAGAAATGTGAAAAGGCTTTTTTCTGATGGGCAATAAATCTTGGTGACAATTTGTTGAAGAAAAGAAGGAGGGGAAAAAGGAAGAGGGAAACTGATGGAAGGAGGAAGAGTGAAACAATGAAAAGTAAGGAAAAGGAAAATGGGAGAAGAAGAAATAGAAAGAAGGAATGGGAACTAAAAAGGGCATTACATGTGTGTAAGATGGAGTGAGATAGCTGAGGAAGAAAGATGGGGAAAGGAAGACAGGAAGAAAGAAGAACAAGGTTGGTAAGGAAGATGGGAAGGAAAGTTATCAACAGTGTGGCGGGAAAGGAAATGAAAGAACTGGGAGAGAAGAAGAATGAGGTGGGAAGAGCCACGGAAGGCAGGGAATGTGATAGAGGGAAGAGCTGTTTGCTCAAGTCAATTCCTATTTCTTCTTTCAGAATATTAATGCATTTATAGTGATCACCCAATTTCCCTTCCTTATACTTTTATCTAGGAAATCTTAAAGCTTAGATAATCGCTCCCTCCTCATCCTATGCCGACTGGCGCTGGCTGAAAATGAATGTGACCAAACTCAATAATTTTAACCAAACAACTCATCTCTACCCAACTGAATAAATAACCATACTGTAGGTAGACCATTTTGCTCCAACAATTTTTGCAGTCTATATCAGGTTGGAGATACTAGATTGGTGTGTGTGCTTACAGAATGCAGCACATGATTACATGCATCCTCTGGAAAATATATTCATTTGTGGGCAACTACTGTATGTAAGTTCAGACTTCTAATCATAGATGGGGATAGATATTGAAAGGGAACTATGTACATTCACAGCATCTGGCAGATATCATGTAGCCCTTAGGTTTTTTCCCCTGCATAATATAAGATGGCTAAGCAGGTGTTCATATAGATAGAGGGCCTGGACTGTAGACACACAATCATATATGATGATTTGTTTTTAGCACAGGAAGAAATGAAAAACAGCAAAGCCCCGAGGCAGATGAGAACCAAGAAGAGCTATGTTAGAAATAAATGCAGTACAAGGTGATTATCTACTTAATGTTGTTTGTGTTACCAGTGCTACTTATCAAAGGCTAACCATGATCTCATGGAAGAAGGGAGCAGGTCAGAGCTGCTGCATCCCAGGAAATAGATGTTTATCCTCGGGCACTTATTAAATGGAATCTTCTATCTGTATTACCTGTTCCTTCTATATACGGAATGCAGGACAGTCACGAGGTCCAATGCTATTACACATATAGGAGATATGATCAATGTGGTACTTACATTCTTAAATATGACAAACTATAGAATCTTATCAAAGCACAGGTTTCCATCTAGGAGCCATCATTTTATAAGATAGCTGCAGTGGTATTGCTTTTTTAACTACTTACAATCTTGCTTGTCTTTGCAGGGTATATTTGTGGTTATTTTGTACTAAAGCAACTCTGTAAATAGTTTTGATTAAAAATGTACATGTCTTTGGTTTTATCCATGATTTCATGGACTCCCTAGGCCGGCATACAACTTCGTCAGCCACCGATATTCAAAACTTTATAAAGTCCTCCCCCAACCATGAATAATCCTCTGTTCACACCAGCGCCATGATTTTTAGTCAGAACAGACCCAGCACAGATCTGCAAAGAGATCGCAAACAGCAGGATCCATCAGGTTTCCATATCTCTCTACTATCCCCAACACTGCATTCCTTCTAAAAACAAACAAACAAGAAAATAAACATCAAGTGCAAATAAGAAGTAACAAGATGTCAACATTTGAGGTTATACACAATTCCCAAATACACATAGACAATATATGTATATATGTGACACACATATGTATAGCGTTCCCCACCTGTATCACTGCAGCTGGGTTGAAAACTACAAATCCCTGATTGGGGTAGGTGATCCCAACCTTACGGGAGGTATTGCTCTATAATTTAAATTTTTGAAGCCAAAGGCTGAAATACCTTACTTGCCCGGAAGGGTAAAATTTAACTTTTATTGATTCTTTAATAAAAAATGAAAAAGGGAGTTGAATGTGCAGTGATTGTGTATTTACAGTGTTAATTAAAATAGACACACACTGTTGTATCGCTGGTTTGATACATGAAGTGCTCAACATCCAATGTATCCCTGAATATTTATTCTAGTATCGGGATTTGGCTTTTCGATTTAGGGGGAATGCTGCAGGGTTAATCACCAACTCCTGGGTAATGAGATACTATGTGGATATTCAAATCCTCTATGTTATATCGCGGGCCCGCGATTTAGTCACAAGATGAGGATATATCCTTTCATGTTATCTCTATTTAGCATAGGTGCGCTGCAAGCTTAGGAGATAATAGGCTATATAGTGTTGTCTCTTTGCATCTGGTGACAGATCGAATCAGTAGTCCCAAGCTTGTGCTGCAAAGTACTTGCTGGCATCGGCAACCAAGAGATGACCCTGTATGGGTATTCACTCTCTCCTAGTGTGCCAACCGCTCACAACGGCGGGCGCTGGGGATAACGATCTTATCTAGACTGTTAACACATACACTATTTCTCTGCTCACATCGGCAGAATGCCTAGCGATCTGGTCTTGCTAGATTCACAATGGCTAAGTCTGTCCATGTAAGGTACCACTGTACGCTATCTGTTGACACATATGCTATCTCTTGACACATATGCTATCTCTCTGCTCACATCGGCAGGATGCTTAGCGATCTAGTCTTGCTAGGTTCTAAGTAGCTAAGTCTGTCTATGTAAGGTACCGCTGTACTCTATGGACCAGGATATCTATTCAGTGTGTCTCTAGATTAAAATTGCTATTGCCATCTTTCTTCTGACTAGTTTCGTCGGAGTTTCCCGACTTTTTCAAAGTATTGGCGTTAGCGGGCGGGGCCTCAGTGATAGCTAAATAGAGATGCTGAGGATCATCCGCCCCCGATCCTAGGATACTGGCCAATCATGGTATGCAGGAGGTTGATCCCTTTGGGATAACTGAGATAATTTAAATTGTAGGTACCGCCTCTAGCATTCAAATTTCGCGCGTTGTTTACTAATCCCCGCCTTTACATTCAAATTTCGCGGGTGATTTATTCATCTCCGCCCATACCGTTGTTCTCGCGCATGCGCGCGGACTTAGGTTATTGTGGTACCGCGCTTACTACTGCGTCTGCGCCGGGACTTGGTTAATTTGTTCTTCTATTTGTCCCGTACTGCGCATGTGTCCGGACTTAGTTTTTATCGGGCTCAGAATTGAGATAATGGACTTTGACTATTGTAGTATCGCGCTTGCTACTGCGTCTGCGCCGGGACTTAGTTTATTTGCTCTTCTGTTTTCCCCGTACTGCGCGTGTGTCAGGACTTAGTTTCTGTCGGGCTCGGAATTGACTGGGCTGGGACTTAGATATTTCACGGTCCTGTGTGAAGGCTAGAGGTACTACAACATCTGTATTCCGAAAACTGGTGTTAAAAGTATGTGAATTGTACCCCTTCTTTGTGTTAATGGGTTAATGATAATATTCATGTTAATGTTGGTGTTAATGTTAATGTTTGTAATAGGGATCTTTTGTGCCTATCGCCTACACATTTATGATATTGATGAAACGATTACTTATTAATTTTTAAAGCTAGGATCTTCTAAAATAGCGCTGTATATACTTAGTTCACTTGCATATTTTAAGTAGTTTATAGGAACGGAGTAAAGGCAAATCCTTCGTTTAACCCCTGTGGGGAAAGAGTATGCAAACGGTGTATCCACTTCGCTTCAGCTTGGAGGAGCCTTAAGTCCAGGTCACCTCTTCTTGGTCCAAGGCGTATTGCTTCTATGCCCCAGAAGCATAGGCCCTTGGGATCTCCGTTATGGGACTCATTGATGTGGCGAGCTACACTGGTTTCTGTCCGTGTTCTGATATTGCTTATGTGGGAGCCAATCCCAGCATGCCCTGACAGCCAAGGATTAGCTGCCTCAGTGTGGTGAGTAGAGATGAGCGAATATGATTCGATTGAGTAGATATTTGATCGAATATTGCAGTATTCGAAAGATTCAAATTCAATCGAGTAGTGAGTCGAATACGAGGGAAACATTCAAAAGCCCTCCCATTGCAGTTGGCGCTTTTTTTTAATCCAATGACCATGCCGGGAGGCCGTGAGAAACCCTGGGAGTACGCATGCAGCGCGAAAACGGATACCCTCATTGGATAGCTGAACCACATGACCTTGAATCTTAAATACTTGGCCCACGCCTCTCGACCGCAGATGCGCTTTCAACCTACCCAGGGAAAGATCTTGCAGCAGGGAGAGAGAAGTTTTAGTAGCGTTTTGGTTAGGCAGGCTTACTACAGAACCCAAAAGTCCTTTTCAGGGCTAAGATCAAGCAAATAAGTCATCTCTGAATCAAAAGCTTCTCAGTGCTAAGAAATAGATGATATAACATCAGCAGCATCAGCAGGTGTATTCATTCCAGTACCCTGTGTGTACAAGTGACTTATAGTGTCCCTGTTTAACACCACTAAGGGCACGTTATACATATTGTTCTAGTAGCCCACTAAGGGCACCTGATATATACTCTTTCAGTAGCCCAGTAAAAGGCACGTGATACATATTGTTCCAGTATCCCAAAAAAAGACACGTCATACATGCTGTTCCAGTAACGTTTGTACAGCATGACGCGTGATACGCGCGAATAACATGATGCTCTTCGGACGCACATTGGAATCATGTATGTAACGCTGGGCAAGAAATACGAACGAAATGTGTGAACATTGCCATAAATGTTCATAAAGCGTTTGCAAGTATTTTTCCTTTGCAACTGCAAAAGGTGGCATTATACTGCAATTTTGGGGTGTTGGGTGCACCCAGGTATGCTCCCCCTAATGTCCCAGTGTCATTCCGGAGGTGTTGGCATTGTTTAGGGAGGTTTCATGGGGGACTTGGTGACCTCAAAGTGGTCGAATTTTGATTTCCAAGTGCCGCAAATTTTTTCCCCATAGACTATAATAGTCGTTTGAATAGTCGAATATCGGTGCCTATTTGATTTGAATTCTCGAAAGTCGAATATTTCACTACTCGCTCATCTCTAGTGGTGAGGTCTGGAGGTGGGTATTGGTTGGCCAATAGGTTAAACTCCTAATTAGTGATAAGCGAATAGTCAGATATTTGAATATGCGATATTTGTATAATATCCTATTAAAGTCTATGGGAACAAGTATTCGATTAGTGAAAAACATTTATTTGACCATTTGGATGGTAAAACCGGAAGCTGGGGCATTTGAACGCTCATTGAATATTTGTCAAATATTCGCGGGATATTCGTACGAATATCTAATATTCGAATATCTCACTATTCGATAGAATATCTATTCGATCGAACAGTGTTCGCTCATCACTACTCCTAATACCATGGAAACGGCACTGAGGATAAAGTTAAAAAAACTTATCCTCATCCTCAGCGCTCCATGCACTATTGTGAGATATTGGCAGTTAAGATTCCCCTTAGTTTCCCTTTAAGTAGAATAAAAAAATGTTTCCCCATTTGCCTAAAACTTTGTGTAGCAATTTATATAAAGACACATTTATCAATGTGAGCCCCTGGTGTACTCTACGGAAAAGATGCAAACTTTTGCTCATTCTGTGGCATATGCCAGGCGAAATCTGCACTTGCCTGATGGGCACCTAATTTATCATGGCTAATTTTACTCCTGGAAACATCCGTGCGCCTGTCGGAGTTACTAAGATGTGTGTGTTAGTAAATCTGTCAGGGTGATTGGGGGCAGGGCTTGACTTAAGATGGAAATATGTATATGTGTGTGTGTGTGTGTGTGTGTAATGGCCCAAAACGGTATTTATTGTCAGGCGTCTGGAGATGTATTGTTGCTATTGGCAACCTTAGGCAGTCTGTATTAGAGCCTATGTATTTGCTTCTCTTCCTTAGCTCTCTTGAAGTGGTATTGTTTTCTGCTATGTATTTATTTAATATGTTGATATGTATTAATCTCTAATGAGAAAAGTGTTGTGCTTGATCAGTGCTCCTCCCCTGCAACCTATCACACTCTAGTGATTGGCCAGGGGAAAGCTAGCTCCGCCCACCTTTTACCCAGAAGGGCTAGTCTGGCATTGCCAGAGTCACATCTAACCTCCCTGCATCACCTCAGTAATCCTGTCAGACTCCATCTTCAACCCCCTAACCTGTTTCCAGTCAGCCATAAGCACTAATATGTGTCTTCAAAGTCTCAGCAGGACATCCTCTGTATTTATTAGTGCCTGCTGTCGGATTGGTGAAGTGATAGAGTGTTTCCCATTCACCATTCACATCTTCCTGGCTTTCAAGTCAGTGTGTCCATGCGTCTTCCTCCTACATGATAGTGAGCGTTGACAGCATCAAGTCTCTTCAGTAACATCAAGTACCTATTCACACGTATCCTTATAAAGGCGGAAAGTCTCTGGAACAGGTCTGTCTCTTTGAAATCCTATTTATCCACCAAGTCTAAGCTATAGTAACCAAGGTAACCCTCCCTCTAAAGCAAAGGACTCTGATCAAGCCAACAGTTTGCCATCATCAGATGCCCCTGTATTGGATTGTATATAGTTATTAGAAATGAGCGAACCTCGAGCATGCTCGAGTCGATCCGAACCCGAACTTTCGGCATTTGATTACCGATGGCTGCTGAACTTGGATAAAGCCCTAAGGCTATGTGGAAAACATGGATATAGTCATTGGCTGTATCCATGTTTTCCAGACAACCTTAGAGCTTTATCCAAGTTCAGCAGCCCCAGCTAATCAAATACCGAACGTTCGGGTTCGGATCGACTCGAACCCGAACCCGGTTTGCTCATCTCTAATAGTTATCCTTCAAGTAAAGTCTTGATATACTTTCACCGCTATTGTGTGAAGATTTTTAATAAAAAAATTATATGTCCCTGCGTGTATGCTGAAGAAGAATAGGACCCCAGCACCCTCAGAACCCACCTTGACAGGAACGTTTCAGAAGGTGAGCCCTAAGGTTGCACTAAACCACCCAGCTACACAATACCCTCAGCATATTACAATAATACCACCAAAGGGATATTGTAATTTTTCTTGGCGTCACGCATAGGACATTTTATATATATATATATATATATATATATATATATATATATGCAAAAAAGGGGTCCGTGGAGCCTCAGTTACGAGTCTCAAAACACGGGAATAGCCAGATATCCCTCTCTCCAGAGAAGGAAGCCCATTGCCAAGGGGTGCCTCCTAGTGGGGAGAGCACCAAACCACCCTGATACGTAGTCCCTCAGGTCCTCACTCTGTAGCGAGCTTTGGGACCTAAATAGGGAAACACCAGGGTGGCCCCTGTGAGTCAAAGTCTAACTCTGTGGCGAGTATAACGACATAAGACAAGGGTTACCAAGGCTAGACATCCATCCACAGACTGCAGTTTCGGGGTATTTGCCCCTCGTCAGTGTGGAGCAGGATTCTGGCTACTGGGGCAATGATAAATAGACCAACAAAACACAACAATCACTGAACTCAGGGAGAACAGTGAAAAATTCCAATGGAGTACTCATTTACGAGTCTCCATTGATTGTCCCATACAAAATTTGAATATGCAAAAAAGGGGTCCGTGGAGCCTCAGTTACGAGTCTCAAAACACGGGAATAGCCAGATATCCCTCTCTCCAGAGAAGGAAGCCCATTGCCAAGGGGTGCCTCCTAGTGGGGAGAGCACCAAACCACCCTGATACGTAGTCCCTCAGGTCCTCACTCTGTAGCAAGCTTTGGGACCTAAATAGGGAAACACCAGGGTGGCCCCTGCAAGTCAAAGTCTAACTCTGTGGCGAGTATAACGACATAAGACAAGGGTTACCAAGACTAGGAATCCATCCACAGACTGCAGTTTCGGGGTATTTGCCCCTCATCAGTGTGGAGCAGGATTCTGGCTACTGGGGCAATGATAAATAGACCAACAAAACACAACAATCACTGAACTCAGGGAGAACAGTGAAAAATTCCAATGGAGTACTCATTTACGAGTCTCCATTGATTGTCCCATACAAAATTTGAATATGCAAAAAAGGGGTCCGTGGAGCCTCAGTTACGAGTCTCAAAACACGGGAATAGCCAGAAATTTTGTATGGGACAATCAATGGAGACTCGTAAATGAGTACTCCATTGGAATTTTTCACTGTTCTCCCTGGGTTCAGTGATTGTTGTGTTTTGTTGGTCTATTTATCATTGCCCCAGTAGCCAGAATCCTGCTCCACACTGACGAGGGGCAAATAACCCAAAACTGCAGTCTGTGGATGGATGCCTAGCCTTGGTAACCCTTGTCTTATGTCGTTATACTCGCCACAGAGTTAGACTTTGACTCACAGGGGCCACCCTGGTGTTTCCCTATTTAGGTCCCAAAGCTCGCTACAGAGTGAGGACCTGAGGGACTACGTATCAGGGTGGTTTGGTGCTCTCCCCACTAGGAGGCACCCCTTGGCAATGGACTTCCTTCTCTGGAGAGAGGGATATCTGGCTATTCCCGTGTTTTGAGACTCGTAACTGAGGCTCCACGGACCCCTTTTTTGCATATTCAAATTTTGTATGGGACAATCAATGGAGACTCGTAAATGAGTACTCCATTGGAATTTTTCACTGTTCTCCCTGAGTTCAGTGATTGTTGTGTTTTGTTGGTCTATTTATCATTGCCCCAGTAGCCAGAATCCTGCTCCACACTGACGAGGGGCAAATACCCCGAAACTGCAGTCTGTGGATGGATGCCTAGCCTTGGTAACCCTTGTCTTATGTCGTTATACTCGCCACAGAGTTAGACTTTGACTCACAGGGGCCACCCTGGTGTTTCCCTATTTAGGTCCCAAAGCTCGCTACAGAGTGAGGACCTGAGGGACTACGTATCAGGGTGGTTTGGTGCTCTCCCGACTAGGAGGCACCCCTTGGCAATGGGCTTCCTTCTCTGGAGAGAGGGATATCTGGCTATTCCCGTGTTTTGAGACTCGTAACTGAGGCTCCATGGACCCCTTTTTTGCATATTCAAATTTTGTATGGGACAATCAATGGAGACTCGTAAATGAGTACTCCATTGGAATTTTTCACTGTTCTCCCTGAGTTCAGTGATTGTTGTGTTTTGTTGGTCTATTTATCATTGCCCCAGTAGCCAGAATCCTGCTCCACACTGACGAGGGGCAAATACCCCGAAACTGCAGTCTGTGGATGGATGCCTAGCCTTGGTAACCCTTGTCTTATGTCGTTATACTCGCCACAGAATTAGACTTTGACTCACAGGGGCCACCCTGGTGTTTCCCTATTTAGGTCCCAAAGCTCGCTACAGAGTGAGGACCTGAGGGACTACGTATCAGGGTGGTTTGGTGCTCTCCCCACTAGGAGGCACCCCTTGGCAATGGGCTTCCTTCTCTGGAGAGAGGGATATCTGGCTATTCCCGTGTTTTGAGACTCATAACTGAGGCTCCATGGACCCCTTTTTTGCATATTCAAATTTTGTATGGGACAATCAATGGAGACTCGTAAATGAGTACTCCATTGGAATTTTTCACTGTTCTCCCTGAGTTCAGTGATTGTTGTGTTTTGTTGGTCTATTTATCATTGCCCCAGTAGCCAGAATCCTGCTCCACACTGACGAGGGGCAAATACCCCGAAACTGCAGTCTGTGGATGGATGTCTAGCCTTGGTAACCCTTGTCTTATGTCGTTATACTCGCCACAGAGTTAGACTTTGACTCACAGGGGCCACCCTGGTGTTTCCCTATTTAGGTCCCAAAGCTCGCTACAGAGTGAGGACCTGAGGGACTACGTATCAGGGTGGTTTGGTGCTCTCCCCACTAGGAGGCACCCCTTGGCAATGGGCTTCCTTCTCTGGAGAGAGGGATATCTGGCTATTCCCGTGTTTTGAGACTCGTAACTGAGGCTCCACGGACCCCTTTTTTGCATATTCAAATTTTGTATGGGACAATCAATGGAGACTCGTAAATGAGTACTCCATTGGAATTTTTCACTGTTCTCCCTGAGTTTAGTGATTGTTGTGTTTTGTTGGTCTATATATATATATATATATATATATATATATAAAATTGAAAATGTGTAAACATTCGCTGTTGTCGGTGATCAGCTTTCACTTGACTAATTCATATGTGAAAACAAAAATAATTAACTTCCAAGCATTGTTTAACCACATATAGTAAATAAATGGAGCTGTAAAACAAAAAGTGGTTGAAAATAATATGATCATAAAAATAAAAAAGCTTCCATAATTAAAATAAGCGCAAACATAGAATGTCTTAAACTAACAATACATAATTGAATGTTTGTGCTTTCAACTACCTAGTACGTTGTTTTATATTGTGTGGAACAACCTTTTCTTACACCTTTTACTTGTGTATATTCAATGACTTATAAATACACAGAGATACCTAATTGATGATGGAATATTGAAACAAAATTTCTACTCAAATGTAATAACTTTTCACATGGTGTCAGACGTTTTACAAGGTATTGCTGTGACCCACTGCTGAGACCCAGTGCAATCCCAAGATATAGCCTGGGGGAGTGAGCAGCAGTGTGCTCCACTTCCTGGCCAGTGGAAAATCCCACTCTTTTTCTTCATAGATTATATTAAAGTAAAGGAGTCAGATTTGATTGACAGCTGGGGCAGCGAACCTCCCCCCAGGGCTTTATCTCCGGATTGAAGCAGAGACCATCGCTGTGAAAACTCTTGATGTGTCTGATGACATGGATAAACGCAAAGTCTAACGTATGAAGCACTAGGGCTACCTGAAAAACATGGATACAGCCTATGGAAGCATGGAGAGGAGAAGTCAGATAACCAACCTTTAGGTGTGCTTGACAATGTAGGTGTCCCTTCACCAATAAGTGGAAATGGTTCCTACTTCTTATAGCTAAGTGAAATGGAGAGACTCAGTGACCAGATAGACAATATTAGCTTCTTGCAGAATGAAAACACTAAAGAGTAGAGAAACTTCAAGAAAATGGGTTATTTGTCAATCTGCTGTCATATGTGGACCATTTTACTCTTTAGAATCAGAGCAGACCATCATCGACACGTACATGGTTGCTGTCTGAACATATGAATTCTAAAAACAAAAAGCACTCCATTAATTCTGTTTATATAAAGTCTCATTGACAGAAATTACCTAGGTTAGGTGAAAAGAATACGTGTGTGAATTTTTATAGAATGTTTAATAGCATGTGATTATTCCTATGTACTAGAGCTGTCAATCAGCCATCAATTAGCAGCTTTCCAAGGACAACAAGACCCACTTGACACCCGGCTTAGTGCTTGTCGGCAGCAGTCGCTCAAGCACCGTTTTAGAACTGATTAAGCGTTCTGTGTTTCATTAGCTGCTAATTCAGAAATCATTTTACTTTTCTTTTAACTCTGTGGGCCAAGGAAATTGCAAAGGGATCAGTTGGGGTTTCTGCATTATGCAAACTAGAGGCGAAGACAAAATCTCATTTATACTGTACACAATGCCAGAGCTAAAATAAATCCAGAAACAGAAGAACTACATCTTGTTTATCAGTAGACACTGACGGTTTTCTCCAGTATTGGTAACTCATACCAGTATTGTAACGACTGGATCTGCTATACCACCATAAGCGATGACATAAGCTGCACCAGGGAGCAGTGTCTAAGGGGCTGCTGGTCCTCACTGGTGCCCACTGCAAGGCGGGACAGACTTGCTGCCTGCGACAGGCGACCTCCATGTTCCTTCCCCTTGGCTTGGCTTTCTAGGGGTGGCAAGTAAGGAGCAGCTGGAGATTGGTAGTCAGGCAGGAACACAGCGGGACTTACAGCTGGAACCGGGATAGCAGTTACAGGCAGAAAGCACAGATAGCAGGAACCAGGAATCAAAGGCAGGAATCATGGAGAGATGGGATCAACAGAGGGGTCAGGGCAGGGCTGGAATTTATAGGGAGGTGTTAGGTTCAAAAACCAAGCAGCGATGCACTGTCCCTTTAAATCTGAGACACACAGTGCACATACCCTAGAGGGCAGGGCCATGCGAAGGAGACAGGAGCTGGTGAGGCGCCAGAGAGGGCTCAAGTGATGGCGGTATTGGCCGAGTGAACATCTCAGACATCGGCCGTTGTTGGAACACGTTGTTGTGAACAATGGCCTTTGGCTGTATACATGTTTTCCAGAACGTCCTATGTTGCCATTCAACTTCCCCTAGAGACTTAGGATTTGACTTCAGAGAACATTGCCAAACCCAAACAGTTCAGCAAGTCCTCTTAACACTAATAACCAGTGTTGTTCGCTTCTGTCAGTGAGTTTAATAATATGCTTTTGTATACATTTGGCAAATTTAACCCCCAGCTATCAGGGAAATTCTGTAAAATTAAAGACTATTAATGGTTAAAATATACAAAATAATATCAATCCTTCCATCCTGACATGTGCATTGAAAAATAATAGTTGTGATTCTGAAAGAAAAATCTTGACAGTTCAAAGAATATTCCAGTGAGTTGCAAATAATTGTTATCAACTAAAGTGCAGAATTCTGGGTAAGAACTAATGATATATTTAACTTTCTTTCAAAGTATCCAGTCATTGTGATGGTGATTTTAGCTGACACATTTGGAGCTTGTTTTGAAGGTATTTTTTTCTTCTTTGTTACAACATCGCCATTGCCCTAAAATTTTAAAACTGCACTACTTTTTTATAAAAAAAAAACTTTGTATAATAAAATATTATACATTTTTTAAGATATGCTTTCTACAACAATTTCTCAGAATTCTCAAGCACTCTACTTGCTGTCATTCAAAAACCTAAATAGTTTCCACCTAAGTGATAATAATGTGCCCCGGTTATGTGAGGGGGCATACAAGGTAAAAGATATAGCTCTGATAACTGTACTGTAACATAACCATCACAGATTTATGGTCACTGGATTTTAAAAAATGACAAGAAACTGATAACTAAGATACTAGGAACACATTAACATTTAGCGGAACGTAAATGTTTTCCAGGACTCCCTAGAGCTCTATCCAACTTCTTCAGCCACCAGTAATAAAATGCTGCATGCTCTCGGACAAACCTGAGTCGTTTTAATCTGGGTCAAAGAAGCAAAGGCCTAGGGCTGCCATGCTCAGGCCTGCAATGCCTCTGTGCTTCCACCCCACCTCTCTCGAGTTCAGGAACGCTCATGGGCTGGATTACGTCCCCCTCACAATGCCTACTTGTGGATTCCGGAATAAGAATTAAATGGTGCAAAGGGGGCATAATCCAGCCCAGGGGCATTGCAGGCCCAGGGCATAGGGCACCTAAGGGCACTTAAATTGTATGTCACAGACAGTTACATACTTTTTATGTTCTGCTGTCTTATATTCCTCTTGTTTACAGTTCATTTTCTATATTATGGAGCACTTCTTCTTTCTGGTTGCTGCCGATATCATTCCCTCTTTGTCTGCTTTGTGTCAGGTGGCCAAAAGTGCACTGGCTTCCCTGCCTAGCCACCTTATCTCTATGTTCGCAACATCACTGCTCCAAGTACTGTTTAATAGCAGTGGAGCTGTCCATGAGAATTTATGATATCTGATGGTTGATCATTTGTAGCAAGCATACATGGGTTGCTCCAGTTGGTCAACGTCTTCTCGAAGCTGCACCAGATTCAGCTGTCCAACGCCGGGTGGTGCTGCCTTCTTCTTGCAGTAAAAATTTCACTGGTGAGCTGAATCCATAACAGCAAAGGACTTCTTCTTACAAAAGTTCTAAGCTATAGGACACATGTCATGTGCTTTGGAGCAGAATACTCTATTCTCTATTATTTCTAAAATGGAAAATTTTGAAATACGTTATTCAGATGGGGCCGGCCCTTGAAAACGTTGATTGTTTGGGGAAATGCACGCAGTAGGACAATCTTTTCACTATAAGTACTTTAGAAGCTAATTATTCAGCTCTCATGGTGAAGACATATGGATTAACATTTGTTACATTGATCTAGTTCAACTAAGTACACAGTCTCTTACAGCATAGCATTAAAGAGATAAGAAGGAACCCTACAACAGAAGACAGATGCACTATTATTGATCAGAATTGCTTATTGGTTTTTAGTTTAGTAACAGAACTTTGCAATAATAACAAGTGTTATTTCCAAGCTTAGAAAATGACTTTTGGTCTTAAAGGAACAAAAAGCTAGTGATTGGAAAAGTAATGAGTGCCAAAAAATAGCTAATAGTAAGACTCTTTGAAAGCTCTTGAAATAAACTAATGTTTGGTATATAACCTGACTGAAGGAGTCCAAGTGAAACTGTATTATATTTATTCTCTTATGTAATAGATACTGATCCCTGTGAAAATAAGGATAAAAAAAACATAGAAATTAATTATTTCTTACATGTTATTTTTATTACTGGTAACTAGAAATCAGCAAACTCTTCAAAAGTTCTGTTCGGCAGGTTCACCAAACTTTGAAGTAAAATTCAGGTTCGTCTGAACTACCTACACTTAAACAGCTAAACGATTGCAGAAGTTTACCTGTTTTAGTTTGGTTCGCAAAGAGCGCTCATTAATACTTACCTGTCCACGGTCCCCCTGGTGCCCTCCTTTTCTGGTCTCTGCTGTCCCCAGCAGCCACCTCCAGCTTGCTCAGCAAATCACTGACTCAGTGGTGCAGTCCGTCTCAGTCAGTCAGTGATTGGCTCAGTGGCCTGTCACTCTCATCTCGGGAGTGAAAGCCTGCTTAGCCAGTCAATGACTGACTGAGATGGACTGCACTACTGAGTCAGTGATTGGCTGAGCAAGCTGGTTAAAAAACAGCCGGGTTAGGAACCAAACAGCAGCAGCCTAGTAGTACCAAGGTGGGAGGGGCAATTTGTTTTGGCCCTCCCCAACTTAATAATACTAGCCTGCTATCGCCCAGTCCAGGAGCACCATTTTTTGATGCTCTGGGACTACTGGTGCCCAGCTCTTCCCAGTACCCATGGTGGCATTGGGTACTGGGATAATAATGGGGGGGTGTTAGTGTTAGCCATTTTATACCAGCTAACACTAAGTCCAGACTTTGTAATGGATTCTGTCTATCAGACAGCTGCCACTACTGACTACTGGGGCTGGGATTTACCTGCTGCAGTTTTTTTGGCAGTTGCCAGCATCTTCCAGCAAGGCGGGGCTTACTGAACATATCGAGACTGCCATAAAAGCAGCAGCAGCAGGTAACTCCTGGGCCCTACCATCACCCCCTCCCCCAGAGCTCACTGCATCTGTCCGCGCAAGGAAGGTGGGGCACTTACCCCCTTCCTTGCTGGTGCAGTTGCAGTGCCAAAACAGTCTGGTTCACTGGGGGCTAAGCCCCTGGGAGCCAGACTGTAACTCCCATGCCGGGGATTTCAAATATCCCGCTTAGAAGCAGACTGCTTTCTGCTTCTGGGTTGGGAACCCCATAGGGCAGGGAATCCCGGCCTAATTAGGGGATTCCCGGCTTCTGTACTGTAAGGAGGGGTGCGCTATGCACCCCTCATTACTGTACAGCCCCAGAGGGTTAGTAGTGATGCTGCTGCATCACTTCTTAACCCCTTACACTACACCCAACCCACAGAGCAAACAAGCTCCACATTAGGTGGTGAAATACACCACTTCTAGTGTGGAGTCAATCTACGACCCATGTGTGACTATTTTACATAGTCGCACATGATAAATCATGCCTACTTTCAGCCTAAGCGGAAGTAGGCATGATCAGTGTTTGTTGGGGAAAAGTCGCAAAATTTTGAGCAGCTATGTGGCTGCTCAAAATTTTGCAACTTTTCTGCTCCAAAAAAGTGGCATAAATTGTTAATAAATTGTTAATTGTCAGGGAGGACAATGCTGCACATGACAATGACATTGCCATGATGGGAACAGAATGATGAAAGTAAGTGGGAGGCTGCTAACAAACTGTAGAACAAGCAGGACATTTAAAGTGAATAGGCACTGACATGGGGATCCTGCCAATTTGCTGCAGAAATATGGTGGCTTCAGAATCACTTCTATACAAAGTTTATTTATGCAAATTGCACAACAATAGTGATGAGCGAATAGTGAAATATTCGATTCGATTGGATTTGAATCGAATAGCTCCCGATATTCGACTATTCGATCGAATATTGAATCCCATTATAGTCTATGGGAGAAAAATCCTTGGGACTTTTAGGTTACAAACCCACTTGCCGGATCTGCAGCGAGTCTCCTTGCTGCGTTTTTGCAGCGAGACTCGCTACAGATCCTGGCCCTATACTTTCAATAGCAGAGAAACTCGCAGCAGGGATGTACATCCCTGCTGCGATTTTGTCTGCAGCCCGCCCCATTAACCCCCCGGCCGCCGGACATTATACATTACCGGGTCCCCGTTTCTGCTTGCTTCGGGGATCCCGGTGTCTTCACGGCCCGCCCGGCCAATCAGTGCGCTGCGGCGGGGCAGCGCACTGATTGGCCAGGCGGAACGTGCCGGGAGCCGCTGAAGCAAGCAGGATCCGGGATCAGGTAATGTATATCGCCCCCAGCCCCCGGCCGCACGATCGCCCCCAGCCCCGCAGCCCCCGACCGCACGATCGCCCGCAGCCCCTGGCCGCACGATCGCCCCTAGCCCCGCAGCCCCCGACCGCACCATCGCCCGCAGCCCCCGGCCGCACCATTGCCCCCAGCCCTGCAGCCCCTGGCCTCACGATCGCCCCCAGCATCGCAGCCCCCGGCCACACGATCGCCCCCAGCAGGCAATCGTGCAGCCGGGGGCTGCGGGGCTGGGGGCTGCGGGCGATCATGCGGCCGGGGGTTGCGGAGCTGCGGGCGATCGTGCGGCCGGGGGCTGGGGGGCTGCAGGCGATCGTGCGGCCGGGGGCTGCGGGGCTGGGGGCTGCGGGCGATCATGCGGCCGGGGGCTGCGGAGCTGCGGGCGATCGTGCGGCCGGGGGCTGGGGGGCTGCAGGCGATCGTGCGGCCGGGGGCTGCGGGGCGATCGGGGCTGCAGGGGGGCGGGCAGGATATACATTACCAGGTCCCCACTCCTGCTTGCTTCGGCGGCTCCCGGCACATCAGTGCGCTGCCCCGCCGCAGCGCACTGATTGGCCGGGCGGGCCGTGAAGACACCGGGAGCCCCGAAGCAAGCAGGAACGGGGACCCGGTAATGTATAATGTCCGGCGGCCGGGGGGGTTAATGGGGTGGGCTGCAGACAAAATCGCACCTGCTGCGAGTTTCTCTACTATTGAAAGTATAGGGCCAGGATCTGCAGCGAGTCTCGCTGCAAAAACGCAGCAAGGAGACTCTCTGCAGATCCGGCAAGTGGGTTTGTAACCGTAAATCAAGATTCGACCACTAGGAGGTCACCAAGTGTTCAATGAAACCTCAGGAAATGATGCTAACACCTCTGGAATGCATATGGGACAGCAGGGGAAGCATGCCTGGGTACGTGAAAGTAAAGTACAAGTGTACCTTTTGGTCTAGCGGTACTTGCCCACACACTGTATACAGCCATATACTGGATATAGAATTGTTTTTACAACAATAGAAATAAAGGGCAGGTCAACACCTTCACTGGACGCATACTGTGAAAATCTCTAGAGTCGAGATAACAGCTATATTATCCCACACAATGTATACAGCCGTATTCTTGATATAGAATTGTTTTTACAACTATAGAAATAAAGGGCTGGTCAGCGCCTTCACTGGACGCAGACTGCGCAAATTTGTGGTGGCAAGATAAAAGGTATTATTCCACAATTACAGTATACAGTATATATGTGGGTATACAGTATACAGTATATCAGTGGGTAGACACACTGTGTATACACACTGCCTGTCTCACAACTGCTTTTACAGTGTGTGTATACACTGCCTGTCTCACAACAGCTTATACAGTTTATACACACTGAATGTCTCACAACTGCTTCTACAGTGTAGACACGCTGACTGTCTCATAACTGCTTATACAGTGTGTGTGTATACACTGCCTGTCTCACAACAGCTTACACAGTGTGTGTATACACTGCCTGTCTCACAACTGCTTATACAGTGTAGACACACTGCCTGTCTCAAAACAGCTTGTAAATGTCTGTTTTTATATAGTTTCAGCCCTAAAAGGGGCTTCTGGGGGTCCCTTCCTAATTAACTTCACCTAAAACCTTCCTCTCTCTGCTTTACAGACTGCCCCCCTTTAGTTCCAACCAGCAAGTGACACAAATCTCAAATCACTATTCTTTTATTCAGGAGGTCACATGGTTTAGCCAGCCAATCACAGTTAGAGTTTTTTTTTAAGTCCTGCCTACTCCTAGCGCCTGTCCTTACCCCCTGCATGTTTATTGGCTGGAAAAAAGCGCCAGGGGATGTGGTAGGGCGACTTGAATTTTTACTGCGTTTTAACACAAATATTAACACTATTTGATCGAATAGCTGTTCGATAGAATAGTATTCGCTCATCTCTACCCAACAACTTAGTGATCTGCTCATTTTAGGCCATAATGCATTTTTTCATCATTGCCAACTAAGAGCTGCAAGTGTTTTATTTTTAACATTTTTTAATTTTTTCCAGGGTCCCTTTTTTTTTCCCGAAAATCTGTTTTATTGGTACCATTTGCAGGACTAGTAATCTCCCTGTGTGACACCAAACAGCCAGCTGACACAAACTATACCAGTACCACTATGCCACTTCATCACCTTCAATAACTGACCACCCACTGTCCGTCCTCCGCACACATAGGAAATGATGGTTGAATGATTGCTTGGCCCTTCACCCATCCTCCCCACACATAGGAATGTTTGGCATGGTTGAGTGTTGCCATGTTGTCTATGGGGAGGGGCACTTTCTAAAGTTTTCAGGTGAACCAGACACCCTTCCCTCTGACGAGCAAGGGGCACCTAGTAAAATGCTTTAGTCTCCTATTGACTTTAAAGGCGACCTGTCACCCCAGCTGCTGAGGTGAAGCCCATCCGACCCCCCTTGGGAGCCCCTTATACTTACCCCTTACTTGAAGTCCAGCCCAGGAGCCCGTTCCACCGCCGAGAAATCCCGCAAGCCATTTCAGAAGCCATGTGCGCGCTCACCAGATATGAGTTTGACGCCCATAGAGAATGACTGCTCCATTCTCTATGGGCCAGGACTGGATCTGAGACTGAGACTGAGGGGGATAAGTATAAGGGGCTGCACCGGGCAGTTGGGTGGGATTTACTTCGGCAGCCGGGGTGACAGGTCCCCTTTAATGGGGTTTGTTACGCAGGTCGAGTTTTCGAGCATTAAAAAAATGCTTGACCTTAGTAATGAGCGCTTGAGCATTTTAGTGCCCCACACTAGTAATAACTAATAGTAATAAGGGGATAAAAGGAACTGTGGCAGTTCTTTTTTCATCCTGGTCCCTCCCTGTAAATGCTCATCCAACCATGGCTCTTTGGAAGGACAATGAATTAAATAGAGCTTTGTTGTTTACCTCATCTCTCGGAAGAAAACAAACAAAGAAACATTTTCTATGCAATATCTTTCCATTTACTACACATCCATGACTTAGTAGCGTTCATCAATGATCGTGATGTGTGGACCCAGGAGAATCCAAAAACATTAACGTATGGTTATTCTTTGGTTCAGGGCATTCCTATTTCCGTATAGGAAGGGAAATTAAAGTAGGTGACATTTTAGTGGACAACTGATTTGCATAAAATATTGCAGTGTTTTCCCTTTAAGTTGTTTTTACTTTTAATTTCCTCAGAGCTTGGTTATGATATATGGCACTATTGCACAGGGCGAGTAGTCACACATAAATCGCAGTGAGAGGCTGGAAGATAAATGGACTGTGCGTAAAATTCATTTTCCCACAGTGTAGCCCTCTTTTCAATTTATTAAACGCAGAGAAATTTCAGGAATGGAAGTCATTATCTGTAAATACATGGTTTTGTATTTATCCATGTTAGACTGTGTTGACAGAAGCAGTAAAGGAAAAAATGTGATTAACCGAAAATGTGTGATTTAGTAAAGTAAGGTTATTTATTCTAATATACAGATTGGATGAAAATCTGTTCTAACACGTTTAACACTGACCACTATAATGTAAGGAAAGGCTTCTTGTAAAATGCAAAAGATGTCACTTTTACTGTAGAAGTGGAAGGGAAAAAAATTAAACGATGATGGGAGGGAAGGACTAGGAAAGGAATGAAATGGAAAAAGAAAGAAATGTGTTTGTTAGAAAGGGGGTGAGAATAAAAGGGAGACAATAGAAGGGAAGTACAGTAGGGTAAGGAAGGAGAGAATAAGAAAATATATAGTATATAGAGAAGAAGAGAAAATAGGAGGAGGAAAAAAGGGCAGAGGAAGTGAAGGAAGAGGAAATAAGAAAGAAAAGGAAATGATTAGTGATGAGCGAGCATGCTCGTTCGAGTATTAGGGTACTCAATGGTACTTGTTACTCAGACGAGCATCTCACAATACTTGAGAAAATGGCATCATCCGTTTCCTGTAAGTTTGGGTGCAATTTCTCAGCCAATCATCATGCAGGAGAGTCTTTGGGAGCTCGTAGCATCACGTGGGAACCCTACATGTCCATAGCAGCGATTGGCAGGCCAGATCAGATAACCCTGGCATATAAGTAGCTGGACCGGTCGTGCTCGCGTCAAATGCAGGCTGGAGATTAGGGAGAGAGCTGCTGTCTGTCAAGGAGAGCATTAGGGAGGGAATTAGTGTTCCTGTAGGCCGGGATACTAAAAAAGGACCCAACAGCCCTTGTAAGGGCTTAAAATTTTTATTTTTTTAGAGTACTCCAGGCTGCTGGCTGGGACTGGCAGTGCAGTGTCACGGCCGCGGCGGCGTCCCGTGTTCCGGGCCGCCGCCGCGACTTCCTCCTGCCCCATGCAGCCGCCGGGGTCCTTGTGCAGGGACCCGGCGCTGCTGCTAGTTCGGCCCCTGGGGGCGCCTCACCTCTCCTCCGCTCCTGTCTCCGCCTGTGCCGGCCGGCGCGCTTGTCCCCGCCTCCTAGGGCGCGCGCGCCGGCTGTCTCAGATTTAAAGGGCCAGTCCGCCCCTAATTGGTAGTTGCACCCAATCACTTCCTATAAATCCCAGCGTGCCCTGTCCCTCGCGTTGGAGCCTCTATATGCTTCCCATAGCGTTTGGCCCAGCTCCCTGTTGTTCCTGACCTTAGTCCTTGTCCCTTGTTCCTGTCTCCAGTCCTTGTCCCTAGTCCTTGCCCGCTGCCTTCCCATTGTTCCTGAGTCCTGTCCGCCACCTGCTAGCATCTCCTGCCTACTGCTCCTGCCACGCCTCGCCTGCCGTCATTAGCAACCAAGCCAGGGGTAGCGACCTGGGGGTCGCCTGCCGCAGCAAGTCCATCCCACCTTGCGGCGGGCTCTGGTGAAAACCAGCGGCTCCTTAGACTCTGCTCCCTGGTGAGGTTAGTGCCATCGCTGGTGACGGTCCAGTGGATCCACTACTCCAGGCGTTACAGTAGGCTCCAACCATGGATCCCGGCGAGATGCCTGATATCCGTGACATAGCCCGAGTGGTCGCCCAACAGGCGCAACAAATCCAGCAACAGTCGCAGCAGATCCAGCCACTCACTGCCGCCTTACAGCAGCATACTACAGCCCAGCGCTCACCACCTCCTGCTGCTTTTTCTACACTTCGACTGGCTCTCCCAAGTAAATACTCTGGTGACTCCAAGTTGTGCAGAGGATTCCTGACCCAATGCACCATGCATATCGAACTTCTAAGCAGTCAGTTTGCCACCGAGCGCTCTAAAGTGGCTTTCATCATCAGCCTATTGGAAGGTAGAGCTCTGGCCTGGGCAACACCACTGTGGGACCGTGATGATCCTGTGGCTGCTAATCTCCGAATTTTCCTGGCCGAGTTCCGCTCTGTCTTTGAGGAACCTGCCCGTGCGTCTTCGGCTGAGACTGCTCTCCTCAACATATCCCAAGGAACTTCCTCTGTTGGTGACTATGCCATCCAGTTCCGCACCCTGGCGGCAGAATTAGACTGGAATGAGGCCGCTCTAATAGCCACCTTCAAGAAGGGCCTGTCCAGTCGGGTGAGAGACGTGCTTTCCGCCCGAGACCTACCTACCTCCCTGAACGAACTCATCCTACTGGCCACCAGGGTCGATACTCGTTTTTCTGAGAGAGAGGAGGAGGTCTGGCATGAACGGCGACTAGGCCTGTCCTGTCGCCATCACCAGCTGGCGCCGGTCTTCCAGAATCCTGACGTTCCGGAGTCCCAGTCGACTCCTGAGATTCCTATGCAGGTGGAACGGGCTCACCTGACGCCTGATGAAAGAATTTGTCGTCTGGAGCTGAATCTCTGCCTCTACTGCGGTGGTTCGGATCACTTTCGGCTGAGATGTCCCCAACGTCCTCAAGCGTCCTGGAAACTCCAGCACCTAGGTCCGGTGGGAGAGGTCTCCCTGAGTGTGAATGCCACCTCTCCAAAGTTGTCAGTGCCAGTTTCCATCCAGACACCCTCAGGACAAACTCTCCAGACTACTGCCTTTCTCGATTCTGGGTCAGCAGGCAATTTTATTGCAGCTACATTGGTCCAGAGATGGCAGCTACCCGTGACCCCACTAGTCAGACCCCTGACTATCTCCTCGGTCACGGGTGAGATTCTTACCGATCATGTGCACTACCAGACCGCACCTCTAGTCCTCCAGGTGGGCACTTCACATCTGGAAAAGATCTCCTTCTACGTCCTGCCCCATTCTTCTTCCACCATCCTCCTGGGACTCCCTTGGCTACAATTACATGCCCCTAAGCTGGACTGGAGAACTGGGAGGATTTTCAGTTGTGGTCAGGACTGTTCCAACCAGTGTCTGAGGTCACCTCAGCCCAAGTACTCTATGTTGTCACCCGAGCCCGCCAAGCCTTTGTCCGGCCTACCGGCGGAATACCAAGATTTGCCTGATGCCTCCATCTGCAGGCAAGAAAGAGGGGGAGGCCAAAGGGGGGGAGGGGGTACTGTCACGGCCGCGGCGGCGTCCCGTGTTCCGGACCCGGCGCTGCTGCTAGTTCGGCCCCTGGGGGCGCCTCACCTCTCCTCCGCTCCTGTCTCCGTCTGTGCCGGCCGGCGCGCGCGTCCCCGCCTCCTAGGGCGCGCGCGTGCCGGCTGTCTCAGATTTAAAGGGCCAGTCCGCCCCTAATTGGTAGTTGCACCCAATCACTTCCTATAAATCCCAGCGTGCCTTGTCCCTCGCATTGGAGCCTCTTTATGCTTCCCATAGCGTTTGGCCCAGCTCCCTGTTGTTCCTGACCTTAGTCCTTGTCCCTTGTTCCTTTCTCCAGTCCTTGTCCCTAGTCCTTGCCCGCTGCCTTCCCATTGTTCCTGAGTCCTGTCCACCACCTGCTAGCACGTCTACTAACCTCTGCCTGCACTATCTCCTGCCTACTGCTCCTGCCACGCCTCGCCTGCCGTCATTAGCAACCAAGCCAGGGGTAGCGACCTGGGGGTCGCCTGCCGCAGCAAGTCCATCCCGCCTTGCGGCAGGCTCTGGTGAAAACCAGCGGCCCCTTAGACTCCGCTCCCTGGTGAGGTTAGTGCCATCGCTGGTGACGGTCCAGTGGATCCACTACTCCAGGCGTTACATGCAGCTACCACAATTTTAGCTGCACACTGTGGTGTGTCGAGTTTCCCATTGACTTCAATGGGGTTTGGTACTTGAAACGAGCAACCGAGTATCGAGAAATGTTCGTCTCGAGTAACGAGCACCTGAGCATTTTAGTCCTCGCTCATAACTAGATATGATATGAAAGAAAAGCAGCAGATAAAATACATGGAGAGAAAATATCAGAACAGAAGGGAAAGTAAAGGATGACCAGGGAAGGGAGGTAATAGAAGGTATGGAGGCGGATATGGGAAATAAAGGAGGAAAGAGTAAGTAAAGGTACAACATATATGGGAGGAGAAAAAGAGAACATAGATAAAGGAAAGAAGGGCGAAGGAAGACATAAAGGAATGAAGGAAATGGATGGGGTGGAAAAGGAGAGAAGAAGAATATGAAAAAGAAAAGCAGCAGCAAAAATACATGGAGAGAACATGTTAGAATAGAACAGAAGGGAAAGTAAACATTGAGAAGGAAAGGAAAAGATCTTGCAGGTTACAGATGTTACAGGTAGAGAATACAGTGTGCTGTGTGGTGTTACAGGTAGAGAATACAGTGTGCTGTGTGGTGTTACAGGTAGAGAATACAGTGTGCTGTGTAATGTTACAGGTAGTAACAGTGTGCTGTGTGGCGTTACAGGTAGAGAATACAGGGTGCTGTGTGGTGTTACAGGTAGAGAATACAGCGTGCTGTGTGATGTTACAGGTAGAGAATACAACGTGCTGTGTCGTGTTACAGGTAGAGAATACAGTGTGCTGTGTCGTGTTACAGGTAGAGAATACAGTGTGCTGTGTGGCGTTACAGGTAGAGAAAACAGTGCTGTGTGGTGTTACAGGTAGAGAATACAGTGTGCTGTGGTGTTACAGGTAGAGAATACAGTGTGATGTGTGGTGTTATAGGTAGAGAATACAGTGTGCTGTCTAGTGTTACAGGTAGAGAATACAGCGTGGTGTGTGGTGTTACAGGTAGAGAATACAGTGTGCTGTGTGGTGTTACAGGTAGAGAATACAGCGTGCTGTGTGGTGTTACAGGTAGAGAATACAGTGTGCTGTGTGGTGTTACAGGTAGAGAATACAGCGTGCTGTGTGGTGTTACAGGTAGAGAATACAGTGTGCTGTGTGGTGATACAGGTAGAGAATACAGCGTGCTGTCTGGTGTTACAGGTAGAGAATACAGTGTGCTGTGTGGTGTTACAGGTAGAGAATACAGCGTGCTGTGTGGTGTTACAGTTAGAGAATACAGCGTGCTGTGTGGTGTTACAGGTAGAGAATACAGCGCTGTGTGGTGATACAGGTAGAGAATACAGCGTGCTGTCTGGTGTTACAGGTAGAGAATACAACGTGCTGAGCGGGTGGGACCACAATGAAATCATAAATTACTGCAAATAATTCAGTAACACAATGATACTGCAATGTGTGAACACAGCCTAGATGTTCTGCAACAGCTTTGGGCAGGGAATAGGCAGGGTGGAGGACTGTGATGAACAGCTGAGAGAAAGCATTGAATTCTGGAACTTGTAGTACTGTGTACAACTGATAAACCAGGAAGTACAGAAACACAAAACAGAACAAAACCCCCCAAAACAAATGGATTTTTGGTAGTTTCAAAACTGGAATAGATAGGTAAGTAATGCTTTATGCTTCTGCAGAAGTTTCATTTTTTTAACCTCTTCCTGGAGTTCCCCTTTAAGCAGTTTATCTGGACAGCAGCAAAGGTCTCACCTCTTCTGCTTTCAAGTGCTCCACTTCCTCCATCTGCCCATCTGTACTGATACTCTTGTACATGGGAAGGGGGTGAGAGCATGTTACAGGGACTGTGGGCATTCCATACTATGCTGGCACGCAATGTCCAGTAGCTGCCCGATGTTCCCGCAACATGGTTAATATTTAGCAGCTATTGATTACTGCCAGCAACATGCTTCTGGCCCACTCTAATCTGCAAAGTATCAGCACAGACGGGTGGATGGAGGAAGTACAGCACTGGAGAGCAGAAAGGGCAGGACCTTTCCTGCTCTTCAGATCTTCTCTAAAAGGGAACAAATGACAAGGGATTAAAAAAGAAGGGAGTTATAGTACAGTAGAAGAAAAGGAGAGATAAAGAGAAATGAGACAATAGGGGGTGGTAGGATGAAGGAAGTTATATGGAAGGGAGATAAAGAGAAGGGAGGAAAAGGAGGAATTATTTAATGAATGAGAAAAGGAGGGGAGAAAAGAACAAAATAGAGAAAAGTGAGAAAAAAGTAAGGATGAAGAAATTTTTACTTAAAACAAAACAATAATATTTGCTAAACCTTCTGTTCAGAATAGGGTAAACTCTCCCAAGAATAGTTCTGCGTTGCTTCTGCTTAAGCTGAGAAATTTACAATATTAAAAATAGACTTGTATGTTTGATGCTAAATGTGCTTCATCTGCCGTTAAAGACGTCAATGTTGAAACCACTGTAACGGCTGATTTTCCCTCTGTCAAACATAACATTGTCAAGAGTCATTTTAAGTCTTAAGTGTGTCCAAAATTGTCTTTGTCTGCAATTTTCTAATACAGCAAGAATGAAGCTACATTATACCCAATCGAGCTGTACATCTTGCTGACACCTCAACCATTCAAATGATTTTAAAGTGACGTTTTCCAGTCTGGATCTCTAACAACCTGTTTGATCGTTTCCCTCTGAGAGGTCTAAATTTACATTTAAATAACAGTAATGGCCAATATGCACAATGCTAAATCTGTCTGTAATTGCAGCATTTATCTTTAAAAATGTTATAGGGGCAATGGCCTGCTATGGATGCATACTGAACCTCCTTATAGCTCTGATTTTACATTGTGACACACAGAGGGATTTTACTTACAGATTTGGGGCTAGTATGTGAGAAAAACTAGCTTTCCATATAATCAAAGTATTTACCTCTGGAACGTCCACTGCATTCCATATAACTAGAGATGAGCAAACTTTTGAAAAGTTCAGTTCAGGCAGGTTTGACAAACTTTGAAGCAATCCTTTTCTTAATTCTATAAAATAATATAATTTATATTATTTTAGGGGATTAAAGAAGTCTGCAAAATTAATATTTACACTGTGGGCTGGGGGAACATAATAAAGACCTATACCGGTCCCTGTGCCGTCGCATCATCACATCAACGGACTACCAGACCTTGCAGGATGTCATGTTTTCTCCATTTCTTAGTACGTCATGACTCTATTGGAAAGTGTGGGACTAGTCAGTTACTGCAGATGTGTCCCGCCCTAATCATTGACTGGCTGAACAGGGCATTGGTCAGCTGAGTCATAATATAGCTGTGGGGAGAAATGGAGAATCCTTGCAGGGGTCGAGGAGTGAGACCTGGCACTGTGAGGTCACAGGGACTGGTAAGTATTGGTCCTTTATTATATTCCCCCCACCCCTGCCCATTCTGATAATTTTTTATTTGCCCGGACTTATCTTGTAAGCAGTTGCATACTGTTTGTCTTCTGAACGCTATATTTGCATAGATCCTCGTGTATGCCCATTGCTTTCTACACCGCCAGCTTGTTTTGTGTTTATGTACTTATTACAGCATATTTTTGTTCCAATGTTGCTGTTTTGAATTTCCAACAGCAACAATGGAACAAAATATGCTGTCATAAGTAAATATACACAAACTAAAGCTGGCGGGGGACACTGTAGACCCATAAGAGGACACCAGGGGAGCATGGACAGGCAGCAGCCATTTTTACAAAGTATAGAACATTGGTTCCATATAGTGGAGACTTTTACACTGCGTAGGGGCCCAAAGTAGCCTGTGTGCTTCTATACATCATCAGTGAATACAACATTGCCTTGTATCTTTACCCATAGGCTATTTACAGCTGAGGAACTATATGCAATCAGCTTTAGTAATTTTAAGCTGAATCCAGTCCTAGGAAACTGTGAGATGTTTTCCAGGACTGGATCCAGCTTTTCCTGGCACCTGGAGAGGAGCGGCACAAAGTTAAAAGGCAGCGGGCTGATGAGCCAACTGCCGAGCTAACAAACTCTTCTATTCGTTATTACTGTAAATTCACTCATCTCTACTGACAGTACATGGAGAAGCTCACATCTAACAGAGGCCTTTTAAGGAACATATAGATATGTACAAACATTGTCTCTGAACCCTTGTGACAGTCTGACTCTAGGAAAAATATATTTGAACAGTTTTTGGGTAGTTAAATCAATCTTAAACTTTAAAGTTGAAGAGTAATAACATCTAACTTGAGAATAATGTGCACTTTGACAAGACTTAATGAATCGATGGTTTACAATGCAAAAGAAAAGAGATTACAAGAGCGTGGGGGTTTTCAAAAGTCCCCCGTGGATTGAAGTGAGGGTAGAATCTTTTCCTTGTGCTATATGTTAAGGGTCATAATAAGTTCAGGATTTCTCCACACAATGATATTTGCATAAATGCTGCTTCACTTTGAACATCTCTGTGAAAATGTTAAATGCATGGATGTGCCAAGGCAGAGTAGAGGGGACTGAAACTCTGGTGAACTGAAGCATCCAGAAGGGCACCACATGGGTTGGGAAAGATCTCTTATGAATCACAGTCAGCTGAGAAAGTAGAATAAGGCTATTAACAGTGAAGGAAATGAAAGAAGCCGGTGTGAAAAGCAATTAACAGATAGAAAATTTTAGCTGAATTATAAATAGCGCTAAATAGTCTTCTTAATTTTAGGAGAAACCCTTCTCACACGGGATAACTCTTATGCAGTGTACATTTCCAGCTTTTCACACTTCTTGAACTGTGATTTTTATGCACAGTCCTCCATTCTTCTAGCCCATCTGCGGCCAGAATATCTTGACTAAGCTATCATCTTCAGCTGGATATTCATGACTTCTAAGAGAGTGCATAGCCTAATAGTTCTACATGCATGAAACAGGATTGTGAGATGGGGGTTTTTAAACAGTAACTCTTTTTCATATTATTATTAGTGATGAGCGAACATTCCGATGTTCGTTTTGGATCCCGAACACAAACATAAAGAAAATGATTGTGATCGGTTCGGTTCATATTCACCGAACATTCGCGAACAAATAGCGAATGTAAAGTAAAGCGTTGATGAGTACAAATTATCAGGTGCAAAGGGTAAAATACGTAATAGCGGAGCAATTATGAGGTGCGTAGCATTAGCGTATCTTTTATTCGCCCGGGCGTATATATGCAATGACATGCATACATGTATCATGCAATGTGCGCAAGGAATGCTTGGCTACAGTGTACAGTCATCTCAGCAAGTCAAGATGTCCCAGTCAGCCTCCCCTTTTGGTCTAGGACAACTCAAATACATTGTTAAGACATTGGACAGGATGGACTATGATGGATGCCTGGTCACTACAGGGTTAAGAAATGAATGCTTATAGTGCTAAAATGTTGAATTCTCTCACCCTTCCTGCACTGACAATTTCACAACATTCTAAGCCCTACTTGGTCAGCTCTCCCTTCCTACACTAACTACCACTTTGAATATTGCTGGCTAACTAAATTCAGATGCTGTCCCTGCTCGTTTCACTCTTCCTACTGAACAGCACAAGAATCAGGAAAGACTGTGAGAAAATTCACCTCAGCATTGTATTTTTATAGCTTGTACATAACGTATATAATGACGCTAATCGTACAGCCAATCACAGTAATGCCAGTAGTGAACATGGCTACTAAATTACCTGATGTGCCCTTCCTTCCCCACAAGTTCATTGACTCTCAAATTAGTGGAAAGAAACGTACATAGTTGTGTACATCGCTAGATAAGCGTTCGCATGTTCAAATATGTTCAAAAATGATTGTTATAACCATTCCAATGATCAAATTGTTAGTGATTGGCGAACACGAACAATTAGCATCATGTTCATACGAACATACAAACTTTTTCACTCATGACTAAGACTGGAGATATTTACTGTATATAGAAGTAATTTACAAATCTAAATAACTTCCTTACCAGTTTCCTTCCTTACAAAACATTTTTGTTCTTTGTAACACCCATTTAATGCAGAATTAGCATTCACAGTGCTGCAGTATTTGAGTAGGACTCCTAGAGAGCGACAAGGGAAAGACTACAGAGGGAACTAAATGTTGTGAAAATTGTATGCGCAATGTTCTGCTTTATAAAAAAAAAAAAAGCAGAAACAAACACAAAGACCCCCATGACATAGAGTGTGGTCTACTCAATGGGTATAATCTAAGGCGACAGACAATCTGTGCCTTCAGGCTCCTGAGATCTAGTACTGGCCAGATGGCATCATGTGAATTCTCTACACCATGTAAACACTTGTTATATACAATATTGGGAGCTAAACTTGAAACTTCTTTGTTTGGAAGTGTTGCAACATAATGTGAAGTGACGGCTAAATTTACACCTTGCATGGTAGGTGCAGCTGTAATAATACAATGCCATATAAAAGTATGTACCCCCTCGGTCTTAATTACAGTATTATCCTGCGTATAGGACTACTTTTTAAATGAGGAAAATCTTCACAAAAGTCAGAGGTCGTCTTATACGCTGGGCGTCCTCTCATAGGGCGGGTGCTAAAAAACTTCGACTGGAACTGGACTGGAGAATCTGCAGTCGCCACATACGGAAGGGGAGCTAAAAAATGGCCGCATCCTTGCCATAAGCGGCAACCGTATGAAGGGCAGAGCAAGCTGGTATGGAATAAAAGACACACCTCTATCATCAATCTGGCCCGACCTTGTATCCTACTGGTATTATTGTACCTCCTTCTCTGCCTCTCAGAGCTCGCTGCTGTTTGATGTTTTTTATAAATTTTTATTTGGTGTGCATTGGAAGAGGAGATAGTCTTATATGGCGAGTATATCCCAAACTCCCAAAGTTGGGGTTTGTCTTAAATGCCCAGTCGTCTTATACGCTGGAAAATATGGTATTTCAATGGATTAAAATAAAGAAGAATCAACTTGGTCACGCTTGTTTTTTAACTAGGCTTAGGAAATATAAGAAATCTCCAATGGATCTGCTCCCTCTTTTTAGCCCAACAATACATTCTTCTTCCCTTCCAATGCAATGTAGTATAGCTCATAAATTCTGAATGAACTACCGAGAAATGCTACACCTGTAAAACATGCATAAAAATCCAATTTCTCATGGCTGTGTGGTGCTTTTTCACTTGAGTAAATTGTGGGTAGATTGGAAATGGAGAAATTAACTTGCACATAAGATAAATTAAATGAGTCTTTTAAATCGAGAACATGTGATGGGTGTGCATAAAGAAATCCATTTATTTCACAAGGCAGGACTTCATTATGGATATTGTTTTCCATTAATGCATGATAAATGAGGATATTTCTGCTTGAAATCAGGGGCACCAGCAGTGTTTTTGAACCACGCCTGATGTCTTCATTTTTTACAATCTCTATCCAGCATGTGCAAATGAGATTTCTATATGTTATGGAAACCAATTGTATGTCCGTACACTTGCTGTTCATCATCGTATGAAGCTGGAACAGAGGCTGTTAGTGAGATTTTCCAACCATTTTCTGCCTCTGCGTGGGCTAATTGTGGAACCAGTGCTTTCTGTATCAAGAATTTATGGATGCAAATAAATAAATAAATAAATAAATATATATATATATATATATATATATATATATACATACACTGTATATATGTATATATATATATATATATATATATATATATATACCAACAAAACACAACAATCACTGAACTCAGGGAGAACAGTGAAAAATTCCAATGGAGTACTCATTTACGAGTCTCCATTGATTGTCCCATACAAAATTTGAATATGCAAAAAAGGGGTCCGTGGAGCCTCAGTTATGAGTCTCAAAACACGGGAATAGCCAGATATCCCTCTCTCCAGAGAAGGAAGCCCATTGCCAAGGGGTGCCTCCTAGTGGGAAGAGCACCAAACCACCCTGATACGTAGTCCCTCAGGTCCTCACTCTGTTACGAGCTTTGGGACCTAAACAGGGAAACACCAGGGTGGCCCCTGCAAGTCAAAGTCTAACTCTGTGGCGAGTATAACGACATAAGACAAGGGTTAAAAAGGCTAGGCATCCATCCACTTTGACTTACAGGGGCCACCCTGGCGTTTCCCTATTTAGGTCCCAAAGCTCGCAACAGAGTGAGGACCTGAGGGACTACGTATCAGGGTGGTTTGGTGCTCTCCCCACTAGGAGGCACCCCTTGGCAATGAGCTTCCTTCTCTGGGGAGAGGGATATCTGGCTATTCCCGTGTTTTAAGACTCGTAACTGAGGCTCCACGGACCCCTTTTTTGCATATTCAAATTTTGTATGGGACAATCAATGGAGACTCGTAAATGAGTACTCCATTGGAATTTTTCACTGTTCTCCCTGAGTTCAGTGATTGTTGTGTTTTGTTGGTCTATTTATCATTGCCCCAGTAGCCAGAATCCTGCTCCACACTGATGAGGGGCAAATACCCCGAAACTGCAGTTTGTGGATGGATGCCTAGCCTTGGTAACCCTTGTCTTATGTCGTTATACTTGCCACAGAGTTAGACTTTGACTTACAGGGGCCACCCTGGTGTTTCCCTATTTAGGTCCCAAAGCTCGCAACAGAGTGAGGACCTGAGGGACTACGTATCAGGGTGGTTTGGTGCTCTCCCCACTAGGAGGCACCCCTTGGCAATGGGCTTCCTTCTCTGGAGAGAGGGATATCTGGCTATTCCTGTGTTTTGAGACTCGTAACTGAGGCTCCACGGACCCCTTTTTTTTGCATATATATATATATATATATATATATATATATATATATATATATATATATATATATATATACTACTACAAAGGATGCTAACATTTACAAAAAAAAATAGACACATAACATATAAAGTGCAATGCTATACAGAATTATACATTCAAATGTTGCCTCTTATACAGTACACATAAAACGCATCCATTCATTTCATTTAAATCAGTCCACAATTGCTCCTTACATCTGGGAATATATTGAAGGAATACCCAAGACAATACATTGTATAATGCCACATGCAAAGCCGATGGATGAAACACAAGGATTCTTTCTTTCTTGTTTCTTGAATACCTTTGTCATGGATATCCCATTGACAGATGTTGATCCTATCTTTAGGATAGACCATCACTGTTACAGTCTTGGAAAAACTCTATAATGTCTATAATTTTTTGCTTCCAAAAAGTCCATAGCCCCTGATGTACAAACAGCATACGAACACAGGGACACATTTTGTATTGTTTGCCCCTGGTGAACGCCATGAAAAAGGTGAGGATTTTACTCTTTTCTGTGGCCTATTCCAGACGTAATGTGTAATGTCGCCTGGTGGGCGAATTGGCCCATCACTGTACTATATTGTGTGAACAGAAATGCCTGGAAGTCTCTAGACCAGATCTGTATCCTCTGGTAGGATTTTGTGTACTAGTTGGCTCATTAAAGACAAACATTGAATGAATTGATTTATTTTTCTACTTTGTCTCTAGACCACTCAAAAAACAAACAAACAAAAATGATGGTCAAGGTTGGGATGAACCAGAGGATACTCTAGGAGGTTTAGGTTCTGAACCAGTAATACTCTTCAAGGATCCTGCTAAGACAATCTTATTTGGACGTTACTATGGAGCCAAGCACTAGACACTATTGTCTACAACCTATAAGATGTTACTATAGACACTGCAACTCTAGGGATACACTGGGTTAGGGTTAAAGGAGAAGTCCGGTGAAAATTCTTATTAAAGTATTGTATTGCCCCTCAAAAGTTATACAAATCACCAATATACACTTATTACGGGAAATGCATATAAAGTGCTTTTTTCCCTGCACTTACTACTGCATCACGGCTTCACTTCCTGGATAACATGGTGATGTCACGACCCAACTGCCAGAGCTGTGCAGGCTGTGGCTGCTGGAAAGGATGATGGCACGGGGATACTGAGGGAAACAGGGCACTGGGGGGACACTGAGCATCCCTCTGCCATCATCCTCTCCAGCAGTAACAGCCCGCACAGCTCTGGGAGTTGGGTCGTGACATCACCATGTTATCCAGGAAGTGACATCACCATGTTATCCAGGAAGTAAAGCCTTGATGTAGTAGTAAGTGCAGGGAAAAAAAGCAATTTATAAGCATTTCCCATAATAAGTGTATGGCTGGGTTCACACTACGTATATTTCAGTCAGTATTGTGGTCCTCATATTACAACCAAAACCAGGAGTGGATTAAAAACACAGAAAGGCTCTGTTCACACAATGTTGAAATTGAGTGGATGGCCGCCATTTAATGGCAAATATTTGCTGTTATTTTAAAACAACGGCTGTTGTATTGAAATAATGGCAGTTATTTACTGTTATATGTTATATGTTATACTGTTACTGTTCTGTGTTTTTAATCCACTCCTGGTTTTGGTTGCAATATGAGGACCACAATACTGACTGAAATATACGTAGTGTGAACCCAGCCTATATTGGTAATTTGTATAACTTTTAGGGGGCAATACAATACTTTAATAAAATTTTTCGCCGGACTTCTCCTTTAAGACATGCACATGTTCTGTAAAGATGTATTTACTCTAGTGGCCCCAAGGGCCAAGTCCACGAGTGGTGACAGGAATAATTAGGAATAGTCAGTGCAGTGCAGTTTCTCGCAAACTATACCATTATCTTAAAAGTAAGTTAAAGAAGAGGTCTGGCCAAAACAAAAAATACAGTGTAGGCAGCAGGGTGCGGTAACATAATAAAGAATCAATACTTACCAGTCCCAGAGCCCCCACAGTGCTGTATCACTGCTCCTGGAAAACCACTGGCCTCCTGCAGCTCCTGGTTATGCATCATCACTAGCAAGCCAGGACTGCCTGCTCAGACAGTCAGTAACTGGGATAGGATGCTGCTGTAGTCACTGATCGGCTAAATGACCCTTCCCGCCAGGTCCGACAAACTGGAGCCTGGCAGCATTCAGTGAGCCTGTGACACGAAGAAGCAGGGGCACAGGGATGGGTATGTATATATTATTATGTTACCACCCCCCCTCCCTGCCTGCACTGTATTTATCATTTTGCCTGGACTTCTCCTTTAATATTTGGTCCATAGAAAATATATTCATATAGATCTTAGCATAATGTCATCATGGTTGACATTGCTGGCAGTTAGCTGTTTTATAAAAACTACCCCCCATCCCCCCCCCCCCCACACACACACAATAGCATTTGCTATACCAACAAAGCAATTTACTTACTATCGTTATTGTTTATTTCAATACCGAATTCATCTTCTTGGTCACTGCCTACTACTATGGAATATGTGTTTGTTTTTTTCAAAATAAATGGCACAAATGGAAAAAATATATAATTGAGAAAATTTGCAATTACCGTGTATCCTGGTTTCCGTATAACTCTGTGAAACAGTGAACCGCAAAGGATACAATTCTCAGCAAGCTGCCATTAAAGTAGAGACAAGCTGCAGTGGACTGTGGAAAATGATCGAGATTCAGCAGCTGCTCAACTTTCTGCTAGTAATGCATTAGCCTAACGCTAAGTACCAGGCTTTGTAATTTCTGCTCTGTTCTTTGTAATAGCTGTCTACAATACATGGCTATTATCAATATTAATTGTGAAAGGGATCAGATATTAAGGTTCATCTGACGATAAGTCTTCTTGTGGCCAACATTACACTAATTAACCCTGGACGTGCACTCTTTTTTTTATGGAGAATGTGCAATGTTTAGAGGACATCAGCATCTGAATGGTATAAAAGCATAGAGAGGCACTTGTGTATTATGAAAGATAAACAATACGTACATGCAAGATTCTATGTACAACTATAGTATGTTCCAGTGAATACAATATATTCTGATAGTAATTGTCATAGCATTTTCTTTTATGTACAGTGGTCTCTAAAGTTACTGGCTCGAGGACGAGCATTGTATATTAAAAATATTGTATGTTAAGAGCAAAACTCTTTGTAAAACTCGTAGTTGGTTCTGGAGCCCCAAAATGCTATTCCAAAATAATAATAAAAAAACACGATTTTTTTTTTTTTTACTGTCTATAACATTGTATGTTGGGTCTGGTCTATGATGCGTGTGCCCTGAACCTTTCTAGGGTCAAATTGAAAGGCTTATTAAAATGGTTATATTATCCAGAGTAAATTACTCCATGGACATTGCCCTAGGAAAACCATTCCCTTAAGTTATGCCTAATAAGAGTAATATCATGGTCTATTTACTTGTGGCAACTAAATCTTTCATTAACCTGAGGTAGAAGCAGTCCAACCCCCACTCTATTGCATTGGTTCACTGGTCTCCATCTTAAGCCCCTATTACACAGGGCAATCAGAGAGAGCAAGCAATCGCCGACCTGGCAGGTCAGTGCTCATTTGTTCCTCGTTCTCTGCTTGCTTCCCTGCGCTATTACATGCACCCACAGCAAACAGGTAAGTACAATGGGGCAGCAAAGAGTTGCTGGAGGAGCTCCCCCAACAATCTTAAGATCGTTCGGGGAGCCCATAGGAGATAGCCTATACACTGAGTGATGGCAGCATCTCGTTGCTATCATTGTCTTTTGTCTTTCAACATGTTGAAATACGTTAAAAAAAGATTGCCTTTTATTATACGAAGCGATTCTTGGTCGTGATGACTAATAATCTGCCAAAAACGGCCAATAATGGCTTCATGTAATAGGGCCTTTAGAGTTTTCATCTTTCACCCCAACTCCAGCTTGGTACTATTTTCTTTTCTTAACCTAAACTTACTATTTGTCTTAAGATAGAGGGCACCTTATGCCTATCATAAATTGAGTTTTAAGGCATATATTTGTAATTTTCTCTACTTATAATGATGCACTACTTATTGTAGCTAATTGATACCATATTTTCCCAACGTTATTTCTATTCTCGCTCACAGTCATTTCACACCTTTGTTTATTGGTTGTTCCTTGGTCTTCATGTCATGTACAAGAATACATTCCCTCTACAGTGGGATGGGCATTTTTGGATATAATAACAATTATTAATTAAAAGACCATACCACTGGGAATACATAGAGCACATGTCATTTTGGCTAATGATGCACATTCCCTACCGTATATACACATCCCCACTAATTAGCAGACCTACTAATAAATTCATAATAAACCCTAATTAGTCATTTGTAAGATATGTAATATTGTGAAGTTGATAGAAGGTATACAGTAGTATAACTTTGACATCTGGTAGATGTGTAATTCACTAACTGCAGTTCATATTTCCATTATTAGTAGTGTTATTAAAAGTTTTGTGTGTAGATGCATTAAATGTAGTAAAGATGTATGCAAAGTCTACAACTCCATTCAGAAAAATGATTGAGGGGTTGTTACTGTGTGGAATAGTTGTGTGATACTAAAAAAACAAAACATTTTCTTATTTGCTACTTTCATTCCTTTGACACAAAGATGTCCCTATAGGTGGACTTTCTAAGGCTCCTTTAGAAGATAGGCATTCAAAGGTTCCTCTAGCACTCAAGAAGACTCCAGTAACATAGCAGGTAGGAGACCTTATCACAGATTTTGAATCACAGCCAAGTAGTTACACCTCTACCTGACAAGGAGTCCATAGAAGAAGATAAGTTTTGTTCATTTTACTATACCCAACATTTTTTTTACTGCCAAATTAAAGGTACAATCCCTCCTTATCCACAGCCTTACTAATGTTCATTTTCCAGCCATAAACCATCTCTTTAATCTATCCCTAGCTACATGTTCCCTTCCGTTAAGCATGAAGCCATGATACCTATCTATAAGTTGCCATCACTTTACTCATCCCTTTTTCTGGCTATTGTCCGATCTCATTATTCCTGTTTGCCTTAAAATCCCTGTCAATAACTTATTTTCTACCTATCCTTCCCACCACTCATCTGACTTGATTCTGAATTGGTTCCACCCCCGTCACTCTACTAAATCTATCATAACCAAAGTCAATAATAATCTACTCTTTGCCAAAGCCTCAGACCATTATTTTTGTTCTTCTCCTTCTTGACATATCTTCCAGCTTGAACACAGTCAAACATCCCCCCCCATTCCAAATTCTCAGATTTTTTAGCATCGCAGACTAGGCCAAAAACTAAATTTTTTGTGTCTTCCACTCACATACCACCTCCTTAACTTGCTCTTTCTCTTGGTGTCCCTTAAGTATGTCCTAGGATCCTTACACTTCTTAAGCAGTCTATGCTTGCCTTGGCACAGCCCATAGATCTCTGTGGCTTTAGGTATCTATTTTATGGCAATTAAGTTTTTTTTTTTTTACTTCTGTTAACTTCTGTTATCCAAATTGTCTATTGTCTATATCCACATTCCCTTCTGTTAACTTTCTAAAGTTCAACATGTTCAAAATAAATGTAATTTATAATATTCTCACTATCTCACTCAACAATCCATCTCAGTAAAAACATCAATCATAAAAAATGGCCCAGATTTATCAAAAGGTATAAAATATAGACTGGTGTAAACTGCCCATAGCAACCAATCACAGCTCCTCTCTCATTTTACCAAAGCTTTAGCTGTAATTGGTTGCTATGGGCAGTTTACACCAGTTTATATTTTAATAATATTAGTGACATACAATACAAGCTTATCTACATCTATGACCTAATTTCCCAATGTTTCCCCTCAAGTAATCTCAGATCTTCAGAAGACTAACCTCTGTGCTTTCCTCTTGTCCAGTATTCACATAACCTTCTTGAATACTTTCAACCACCTTAGAAATCTTTAAAACCTTTCGTTCAGAAAAGCACCATAACACTGCCATGTGAACAGCTTTTATCCTCCCCTACTGTCTCCTTCCCTTGAAGACAGCAAACTATCACAATGTCTTCTCTGCCTTCAGTCCCATTCTGTCATTTATTTAGTTAATATTTATTGTTCTTTTATGACTTGATCACAAGTATATCATCCCCTTCATTGCATACATAAACACAATGGTTCTCCTATGCAAAATCTGTGCGTGGTACCACAGGTCCTCTCATTCATCATGCTGATAGGCCCAATGTTTGTGCCGAAGTACAAAAGGTTAGACTTCTTCCCAGTAAACATTGATGGCCTATCCCTAGGATGGTCCAATACCTTTAACAAAACATTCTCTTTCCAGGGAAATTATTTTTTCCTTCCCTGCTTCATGTATTAGTCAGAAGGCAGGGAACATTTCATCCACAGTAATGCATGGCCATTAAGGGCTGTGGTGTCCCAGAGGACCAATTTTGACTGCAGACTACAATGTACAAGACTGCAACATGTTGTGTAATAATGAATGCTGCATCCCCACAGTCTAGACATCACACAAGACCAACAGATAACTAAAGGAACCTAATAAACAATTCTGTGCCTCAAAAGCCCAGCATCTCCTGTTGCTACTTTCCTTGTCCTTCTGCATTTGAAGCAGTTGTCCTTGTTCTGTGAGTTCTGAGAATATGCGAATACTAGAGATGAGCAAAGTGAATCTTGCTAAACAAGATTAGCTGTGAATTGCACTGTAAATCACCTTCGATTTGCTAAGCAAATTCCGCACAAATTCAAACATGGCGGCCGCGATGGCAGATGCACATATTTAGGTACAGTGCTGTAACTTGGTGGGAGCAAGGGGCACAGCAGGCATTTAGGGCAAGGCAGGGAGTGACAGAGAGAGATAGGGACAGAGAAAAGAGGAGGGAACATTGTGAGTGGTTGTCTATGGGTTTTTTGAATCCAGTGTCCACTCAAACCAGTCTGTGGGCACTGTGAAGCCAGTGTCTACTCAAACCAGGCCATGGATACTGCTAAGGCAATGTCCACTCAAACCAATACGTGTGTGCTGTAAAGTCAGTGTCCAATGAAACCAGTCTGTGGGTGCTGTGAAGCCAGTGTCCACACAAACAAGTCGGTGGTTGCTGTGAAGCCAGTATGCTTTCAAAACAGTCTGTGTCCACTCAAACCATTCCACCAATGTAAAATAATTTTAATGCCACTGATCCACCAAGGAGCACTGCTGTCCAGGGCAAAAACTGAATGAGTGACATTTTTTAAATGTTGATATTTTCCAATTTTTGGCACTGTCACAACAATAGCTGATGAACAAAATATTACTCTGTAATAGTCCCACTATTGTAGCTACAATGGTTTGGTTGTTTTATTTAGATTTGTTTGCATGCGATTCGCGAATATTCACAACTCCGTCCAAATATTTACAAACCTTGAGAAACAAATTTTTGACTGATTTGCTCATCTCTAGTGAATACCAGTATTCAGGATTATAATAACAATTACAAAGATAAGTAAAATTGGGTTGTCTCCAGAAGATTATTTTGTTAGAACCTGGTCCTATCTGAATATCCCCTAGGCAGGATAATATTATCTGCACTTGTGGTTATGATTTTTTGGTGATCTCAATTAGCGTCTGTACAGAAAGTTGTACAGCTACTGAAATCCTTGACTATCAGAAAAAAAATATATTTTTGATCGATTGAGTGCTACTACTATTTCAAAACATTCAATGCATTCTTATGCTGTGTTATTGATAGAACATGCTGTCAGAATGACAGCTGGAGATCAATTTAATTGAAAGGTAACAGCCAATATGGTACATTTTTTGTTTTCTCAGTAAGAGTAGAAGAAAATAGGAATCACATCAGTTATTAAGTAAAGACGCCCATCTTGTAAAATAGACAGCTGCTAAAAATGATCATGATCATTATTAGTGTCTGTCCAAGTCGGAAGATGCCCACTTTTGCCAATATGTTCCCGAAGTGCGAACATAACCAATGGCTGTATCCAGTTTTTCAGAACTTCTTTAGCCACCGGTATTCAAATACCAAATGATCGGACTCTAGCATGCTTAAATTGAGTAAATATATCAATTTAAAAAATAAAACCTTTAAATGAACCGCCCATAGTATGTTTCTATGGTTAGAAATTTGAGCATTTAATTTTACACATTGTAAGTGTCTGCCTTGTGCTGAGAAACCTGTGAAGCAGGCTATTTAGCACTTTATTGCAGATCTTCTATTTTACGTACAGACGGTTGCTGCAGAGATGGTCCTGGCACCGAGACAATTTTAAAGAAGGAATCGAGTCCTGATGGGAAACTAATACAGAATGCTATGTTAGTGAATCTGCTTGACACTTACAAAGATTTGTCCTGAACAATTACTTCTTGATAGCAATCTCTATATCAATGTCAGTATTGCTTCTACATAAGGAGTCATTATATGCTGGTCAAAGCTGGTATTTGTGTATAACATTTATCTGATATACTGGATGTAATTTGACAGTGTTAATCATGATTTTATAGCAGTCTGAGTACTGCAAACAGATACTTGTATCTAGAAGTAAAACTCTTAAAATGGCTCTGTGATATTAGAGAGTAGTATGGCTGCTTTCTTCCAAAGAGTGCCTCTCTTGTCTAAGGACTGCACCTGACATTACTGCTCATAGCCATAGCGGTTCATCACCGCCGCTTCCTGTTTCCTGTGTCGACCCCACAGGAACTTTTCAGTTAGTCAATGAGTGACCATGGCGGTGTACCGTCAGTCAGTCAGTGATAGTTGGTGATTGGCTGAGTGGGCAATACCTGTGACTTTAATGTAACACAAGAGCCTGAAAGTATTGCTGATGACTGGGAGATTGCAGTTGTGTGGAATCGGGAAAGATGAGTATTATTATGATTACTATTAATATTTTTTAATTAAAGCACTCATAGTCAAATATGAATGTTTCCCGTCACCGAGCCACCCCTTTCATGCTACTTTTATTGTATAGTAGGTGTGCAAGCTGTCAATGCTGGATATGATGTGACTTTACCCAAGCATTCATCAACAGCCAAGAGGAGCAAGTGCCAGGATTTATTATACACTGCCAGTATTTTTCTTCCACATGAAGAATAACCCTACAGAGTGCTGACTCCTTGAACTTCCAGATTTCTATTAACAATATTGGTCATTGTTTTGGGGAAATTAGAAGCATATTATGGTTACCACCAGATTGGTGACACAAAAAACAGGATCCCCTTATTTATGAACAGTGGGAAGCTACAGTTTAGCTGTTACTAACTAGTGATACCACTCGGTCAGGGAAAAGATGGGGAAGACACAGACAGTGAACCCTCCACTTGTCCCTGCCCACTGCCCCTGCCTACTTGCCACAATCAGCCCTAGGCAGTTGTGGACAACAGGGCAACCATCAATGACTTGGGGTACATGCCAACACAGAATACAGACAGAACAGACAAACAATTAGGGAAGGTCAGACAGGCTGAGGTCACAACTATTGGACAGGAAAGGTACAAAAAACATATTCCAAAGAGAAGTCAAGTCACAAGCCAAGGTCAGGGCAGGAGAAAAACCAGGATAGTTAGGGTACAGATAGCAACAGGTCAAGATACCCAGATAGAAAAATAGCAAAGAAGGCATAGAATGCTAGGGAACCAAGACTTAATGATACACAGGAAATGCTTTATAGAGGGACAGAGGTCTGGTCAAGGACACGATTGAGCCAAACATGGAAGCAGAATCAGCAAGGTTGAATGGAGAAAAGAAATGTCAATCACCAAAGCAAAACAAAGTTAATCATGAGGTGACCAGAGGGAACTCAGCAGGAAAAAGACGGGTGTAGCAGAGAATCAATAAAACAAGGCAGAAGAAAGAAGACAGTGTTCAGACATAGAACAAGAGCAAATTCATAGCCCAAACTGCAGTCTCGGTTTTATATTACGAACCGAGGACCACACCAAGGTCCCAAATGGTGCAGTCATAACATTAGCATGCTATTCCAATATTGTCTTAGCAATTTAACAGTAAAGATAATGGTTGGTCTCTCCATTAGCAAAAACACCTAATGCCTTAACTGATGAATTGATTGGTGATATAATGTATATATGTAATGTTTGTGGTTCCTATAGACAGATCAGGAGTTGTGAAGTATTCTGGGGGTGCGAAAATAATTTGTATAAGAAGGAGACACTACTGTAACTGTTTCCTATTATTCTGTAACAACAGTGCACATGCCCTAAGGAGCCAATAGATTAATGAAAAGCACTATACAAGATATGAGTGACCACAGCAGTATACCACAGGGAGCATGGTCTCAAAATCGACAAGAGAAGAAAAAAGATTAGACCAGTAACAAGATTAATGGAAACAGTTATAGGGTAGTACCCCCAGGGCAGGAAGCCAGAACATATAAAAGGAGGGCATACAGAACAGATTCAATGACAAGACAAATCTTAAAGGAATATTTGAAAATTGGGGAAAATACCTGACAAATCACCCAAAAATCAGATTTTTTTTTTTTTAAAGAGTAAATTATCTCTATGAAAAAATAAAATAAAATAAACAGTCATAGTTGACTTTATAAATTAAATGTATTAAGCCATGGTCTACAAAATTATTAGTCAATAAAGGCAATGACATTTTTATCCTCCAAAGATAAAGTCAAGCTAAACATTCTCTTTGGATGGAAACATGTACAGTAATTGCCTAATTTTGATCCAGATCATGTTTTGGAAACAGGACATCCAAACTTTGTCAGTAAATGATAGGATAAAACAAGATCTCATCTCTAATGAAAATGAAAGTATGGAGTTTATGAGTATGCTGAAGGACAAATACAGACCAGCCTTCTAATCCTCCTTATCATAAAGATAAGCACTTTCCGTGCCAAAACCTGACTGCTCTTCAATGAGACTCAAGTGCTTGGCACTTTCTGCAAACACAATGGAATTACTTATTCTACATCCTTCCCTGAACCATCCTGTACATGACGAAAGGCTCTGCCAAGTGGGCACAGTTCACTCCTAATGAATCTAATTCACTGTCTCCCCAGAGGAATCAAATGTTCTCTTATGTAATAAAGAAAAATCCAAAAGTCAGCTTTGCTCCTGGAAGGTTCCAATTTAGAGAGTGAAGGACAAAGCATGTTCTGGAGATATTTCCATAATCATTGGTTAATGAAGAAGACACTGGAAGGGGTCACGTTCTAGGAATGAAGTCAACATGATATCACCGAGAGACTATGACTGATATGTAATATCTGCAGAAACTACATATATCAGCGCAACAGTGAAGAAGAAAAAAAAAAGAGCAGTGTAGGGGAATTGACAACTTGTGGTTAATTCAGAAATTTGACAGTCAAGACTATTCCATTCTATCACATAGATGATAATATGACCAAGTTTGTAGCCCTCAGCCACAACTTAAATGGACTTAGACTTGCGCATAAGATTTCAAAGCTGCAATTTTGACTTTGAGAAGTGATGAAGGAAAATGACTCGAGTTCTACATTATATATTTCATTAAATGTTAGGCAATATTAATAATCTTTACAATATACTGGACTCGGTAACATGTAGGACTCAAGGAATTGCTCTGGGTCTAATCACACATCAAAGTCAACAATATTAAAGGGTTTTCTGAGACTTTATATTGATGGTCTATCCTCAGGGTAGCTGATCAGCAGGGTGCAAACACCCGGAATCTCACCAATTAGATGCTTCCCAGAGCAGCGGTGTCTGCAACACATTGAAGTGAATGGAAGATGAGATGCAGTAACCTAAGATGGCCACTGCACAATGTACAGAGCTGTTTGCTTCCGGCTCCACTTACTGTGTGTTGTGGGTACTACTGTATAATTCTGGAAAACAGCTGGTCCGAGTGAGTGAAAGGCGTTGGCATTCCACCAGTCAGATATAAGTGGCCTATCCTGAAAAAAAAGAATAATGTCAGTCAAAAGGTTTGTATCGGATTAGAGAACATCACTGCTTTTTAAACTCAATTGCATACCTATCCACAGGTTGTGTTTGGTATTGCAGCTCACATCAAAGGGGTTATCGAACAACAACAACAACAAAAAAAAAACATTTGTCTTTCAAATCAACTGGTTTCATAAAGTTATATACATTTGTAATTTACTATTTAAAAATTCCAGCCTTCCTGTATTTATCAGCTGCTGCAGGAAGTGGTGTAATAATTTCATTCTGACACAGTGCTATGGGAATTTGCTACTGCTGTGGACAGTTCCTGTCTCGGACAGAGATGTCAGCAGAGAGCACTGTGTCAGAGTGGACACCACTTCCTGCAGAGCATACAGCAGCTGCTCAATATGGGAAGACTTTAGATTATTAAATAGAAGTAAATAACAAATCTGCAATGACATTTTTTTTAACTCTGTACAATCACTTTAAATTGTTCCAATAGCTACTTGCACATGGCCAGCGCATATGTGTAGGGCAGTGTTTTTAGCACCACCTCCAGCACTTGCTATTCTAATAAAATGCTAGTTATAGTAAAATCTAATTCAAAGTCTACAATTTTAGATGGTTTAATCGGTCCAAAGGGAATAAATCAAATTTAAAATTCTTTCATATATCACTGCCTGTTTAGACTATACTGTATGTTTTCTAATCACTGTGCAAAACCCATGTCTGTAGCCCTTGGAGATACTAGCAGATAATATTGAATATTCTTATTTGTATCTTCTTCCTATGTGATCTTGATTATATATGTTCTAAGGTCATCTAAAGAGGATGGAGGTTTCTGCATGATAAAGCTGCTATTCGTTTAGAGGCTATAATATACATGTAAATGGAACGCCTTTAGGAAAAACTAAGCAGTGTTATAATGAAAGTAAAATATATGACATGCACTATATGTACATTCTCTCTATATATTCAAATACAGTGCAAATCAGAATGTCTATAGTATTACTTATATTACTTCACCAGGCAACAAATTTAAATCGATAGTACAAGCGAATGTATAAAATTGTTCATTTCTAAACCCCTAAAGGTTTTCATACTACCAGCTCTTAAAATCAATGTAATATATACAACAAATATAGGCTTAGGAATGTCTAGTAGATTATGGGGAAAAGGATGAGGTTATGCAGTGATTTCTGCATCTATAATGCACACTCCCCACCACTATTCCTGCTGTGTTATCTGTTTCATCGCAGCTCTGCTGTATTTACAGATTTCATCACTGCACCTGGGTCATGTGACCTCTGATCAGCTACAATCTTGACTGTCAGATTGCATACTGTATTCCATTCAAATCTTCTATAAATCCCATGATGCATCAGCACAGGATGACAGGGGCAGCTAGAACCAGGACCATCTCTGCCGGTTGGGAGGACAGTGTAGTAATCCACATTTCTACATATTGCTTAATAAGCTAAGAGACTGCAAGTATCATCCACGGCCGGCTCTAGGTTGTTGCGGGCCCTCGGGCGACATTAGAACATTAGGGCCCCTCTCCCTCTTTGGGCCCCTAGAGGCACTGTGGGCCCAGACACTTGCCCAGGTAAGCCCAGCACTGACACCGGCCCTACTATCATCAAGTCCATTTCATATGTGTGAGCTTGTGAGGAACAGTCCTTCCAGCACAGACCTGGGCATTGTACAGCCACATCCAGATGGCTAACTAAGTTCTGACCCCCCCTGCCTTGTCCCACCAATACCCCTCACCAACTTTTCATAGCCCCTGCACCTGTACCTCCCTGCAGCTAGGAACACCACTGCCAGCAGTAAGTAGCGCTGGAGTGTCATCAGTGCAGAGCGCCACCCTAATATTCATTACGGGGTGGTCCTGCCTCCAGTGCACCAAACCGGCTAACTTATATATCTAATAAACTACAAAGTTCCTTAAAATGGTGCAGAGGATCAAGGTAAGAAAATTTCCTTTATCTTCAGTGCCCCGTGCACTATATGTACATATTGGAAGGTTAGATTTTTTTAGCCTTTTATGAATTTAAACATTTAAACTTTTCATAGACTTTGAATGCACCATATATGAGCAGTTGGAGTGACCTTATTCGGAGGTAGCTCTAATGTTTTCGTAGAAATGACTTCACTTCTTTGTGGCTCCGTGTTTAGAGCTGTTCAATTTACCTTCCTCTTAAAACATATGAACTATATCAACAGCTTTAGTTTCAATGTAATACTGTTTAAACTTCCAAGCAGCTTTTCACATTAAGAACAGTATATATAAACATTTACAGACTTCCCAGCAAAGTGTTTCTGAACAGTAGCAATAAAAATTCCTAATTAGTCTTAATTGTGTCATTGAGCAGAGATGAGTTTAATGGGCCAGCAGAGACTCGTCTTAACCAACCTGCATAAGCAACGCAGCTGGTGGTGGTACATGGATGTGGACCAGCTTGTTACGTCTCACACATGGGGTTCCCTGCCTTAGTGGGGGACGAGATGTAGAAATTGCATTGTTAAATAGCAGTTCACAATATGCATGGTGGTTATAGCAGAGGGACTTAAAAAAAACAGAACTTAAAATTCATAAAGAGCTATGAAACACAACTATGAAGAGGGAATACAGGTCTATATAACAAAGTGTAAAACAAAACTTATGAAAACAGGTACAGTAAGTGGTCCTCTTTGTAATGTTAGATCAGCAAAAAGTGAATACAGATTATATTACTTTGAAACTGAAGATTTTTTATGCTCTAATTCTACTCCTCAAGTTTTATTCCCTACTTCTTTTATCTGTCGTTTGGAAAAAGTTTTGATGTGTCATAGAGACATCAGAAGAAAGGAATTCACACCTGCGTGAGCCCACCTGCGTGCATCCTCCATCTCTACTTTTTTGGCCATATTTGGAGCGTCTCCAAGGTGCTGATTTTTTCTTTTACTTTGATGTGTCATAGAGACATGTCAAAAGTTTTGATCTGTCGGGGTCTGAGTGATCACACCTGTACCGATCATGAGAACGACCCACTCTGTGTCAGTGAAAGGGTCTGGCTCCATAAACTTACATTATTAGCCTGACTCATCACGTGACACAGCCAGGAGGGGACCTCGCTTAGCTTGGTCTTCTCCCGGCTCGTTCTCATGATCTGTACCAGTCTAAATACTCAGACCCAGACTGATCAAAAGTTTTGACACGTCTCTATGTGTAACAATGGGAGTCGTGGATCCTCTGTACCGTCACCAGCGATGGTGGTAACCGCACCAGGGAGCAGAGTCTAAGGGTGGTTTTCACCAGAGCCCGCCGCAAGGCGGGATGGGCTTTCTGCGACAGGAGACCCCCAGGTCACTACCCCTGGCTTGGTTTGCTAGTGACGGCGGGCAAGGTATAGCAGGGGCAGTAGGCAGGTGACTGTGCAGATGGTGGTCTTAGGCGTAACTGCAGGTGGCAGAGGCAATGGACAGGAACAACGGACAAGGGCAGCAGACAGGAACAACGGACACGGACAGCGGACAGGAACAACAGGGAGCTGGGCCAAAAACACTAAGGGAAGCATGTAGAGGCTCCAACACGAGGGACAGGGCATGCTGGGATTTATAGGGAGTGATTGTGTGCATACACCAATTAGGAGCGTACAGGCTCTTTAAATCTGTGACAGACGGAGACGGAGGCAGGAGCGGGGCAAGGTGAAACGCCTCCGGGGGCCGAACTAGCAGCAATGCCGGGTCCCTGCAGCGGGACACTGGCGGCTGCATAGGACAGAGAGGGGGTGCAGCAGTGGCACGGAGCACAGGACGCCGCTGCAACCCTGACACTATGACATCTAGAAAGAATTGGTCCGGCAGCATCCAGTAGTCAAACTCTAGTTTAGGTTTATTCAAGCAATATACATCATGGCAAAGTTTCGACCTTAGGCTTGAGAAAGACCCCCAGGGGTCGAAACATTGCCATGATGTACTGTATGTTGCTTGAATAAACCTCACCTAGAGTTTGGCTACTTGATGCTCCTGGACCAATTCTTTCTTGATGTTACCTGGCCTCCTGTTGGGTTTGGAGAAATTCAGGCATGCAACCACATCTATTTTCGCAAAAGCTTTCTCCCCATATTTGTGACTGGTGCTGTTGGACTTTTCTATGATGGTATGTCTCTATAACATGTCAATTTTTTTCCAAATGATAGTGACAAATAAACTATACCTCCAGTATAAAAATAAGTTGCACAGTGCATCTGCAGTCTCTTCAAAGCTTACAAACATTTATTGGCACAACTATACTGTACATCCATTACTTTGAAGCCCTATTGCAATTTTTTTTTTTCCCTTTCCAGGGAATGATGTGGGTAGGGATCAGTTGCAGGTATTGTTTGAAGTTTTGCTATATATAAAAGGGAAACTGACAGCACGGATATGCATATATCCATACTGCGAGTTTTCAGATGCCTATGACATGAGCATTGCTTAGTTAACTGTGTGATCCGGCATCTTCTAAAAAAAAGACTCTTTATTTCAAACCAACAGTGTGACACTGTCTTGCTCCCGCCATTGCTCTCCCGCCACCTCTCTGTCTTCAGGCCGCCCCGCCTTCTTCAGAATGATTGACAGCCAACTCAAGATGAAACAGTGGGCCAGCATCCAGAAAGCAGGGCAGGCACAGACAGTGTCACAGGTGTGAAGATCACACAGCATTGTTAAAGAAATGCATGCAACACTTTTCTGATAGGCATCAGGAAACCTGAAGCAGTGATATATTTAAATCCGTGCTGTCAGTTTCTGTTTTATTTGTAGTTTTTTGCCCAAGACCTAGAAATATTATTCTCGGTTACACCTTTTTCAATTTTGTCTCTGAGACTTCATTTGACTCCGGGCAAAGCACTTCTTCCTCTAGAATTCACACATAAACATTATACAGTACTTTGCAAAATATTTACCATCTTGGTGTTCTTCCATTTTTTGTGGCATTGTAACCTGGAATTAAAGAGGTTCTCCGGGCATTTAACATTTGTGGCCTATCCATGGGATAGACTATTAATGTCTTGTTGACATCGATCAACTGTTTAGGGAAGTTCATTGGAATTGTGCTGAAGTAACTTGGAGCCACTACTACACAATAAATGGAGCAGAGGCTTTTGGCTGCTCATTGTGTATGTGCTTGAACTACAGCTAAGGCGGAGGTGCTACCTTTGTAAATATTTCTTAATGTCAATGTCAATGACTGGAGAACCCCTTTAAAAATGATTTTTGGGGAGTTTTGTATTATTTGACTTTATCTATCTATCTATCTATCTATCTATCTATCTATCTCTCTAAATAGAAACTAAAGAGTCGGTTATTTTGTACATGTAAACATATTGCAGAGACAAAGAAGCAAACCGGTAGCCATGCTTGACAGCAAACCACTTAAGGGTCACTTTCTTTGTCACAGTTTGGATCAATCCTAGGTTTTTGTTGCTTCTTGCTGTACTCCTAATGGAGATGTAGTTCTCTGAAATCGAAAAGATTACTGTTCACGCTTCACATATCAATCTTCATTGCTTTCAGCTTTTACAAGGGGAAAGCTGTTTTTAGGAAGTGTTCAATCTTTAATTAAGCAGGCTATTATAAGCACATTTTAATTAAGAGTATATATAACGCCCCCTGTTCCACTAGGTAGAGATATTTTGTTTGCAAATGAAACTATGGAAAGCAGTAGATCTGACGGTATCCATAGGTTTAAAACTTTACACCTATTACTACCATTTATTTGATCACCATACATGCAAAGTCTCGACCACACAAGGTTTTTGACAAACACCCTGTGTGGTCAAAACATTGCATGTGTCATCTAAGAGGGACATTTATGAAAAGTCTGTCAGGGGAGTACGCCAGGGAGAAGGCACAGATTTGCCCCTTCTCCCTGGCCTACTCCTACTGTATGCAGGGCCGTATTTACCACTAGACACCCGTGGTCCGGTGCCTAGGGCAGCTCCTTGCAGGGGGGCAGCACCAGGGAGCAGGGGGACAGAAAAAACAAATTTTTTAGTTTTTATTTTTTTAGTTTCTCTCCTCCCGTTCAGAATTGCCAGTAAATCTGGTGTCTTTTCCAGGGGGGTGGGGGGTATGGTGGTATTGGTCAGGTCTGGTATCGCCAATAGGTGCGTGAAGATGGGGTGTCTTCAGCTTTAGTGCCTAGGGCAGCAGCAGCTGTTAATACAGCCCTGACTGTATGGGTGGGCGGGAGGGGGGGCCCTCCTGTGGTTATTTATCATAATTTATGCCTGCTCGCAGCAGGTGTAGATTTAATACATCGGGCGCAGGGCCGGGCGCCTAGCTAGCCGGATTTACTAAGAGGTGTGCACCTCTTAGTGAATCCTGCCGGAGGAAAGGGGGTGGGGCCTAATTTAAGAATGCTGGTCTTCATAAAGCCACCCCTTAATGTTCAAATAAATGGTTTTACACCTATGAATGCTGTTGAATCTCCATTTCTAAAGTCCCTAGGAGAAGCTAAAAGTTTTCTTTAGTGACAGGAACATTTTAACTCAATTAAACAAATGCTAAGGGTGGACACACTTTTATATAATGTTTATCAATGATGATTAAGAATTTGAGAAAATTAGTAAACTGTGGCTAAAATGGCCTCTTTTGAGGGTCAGAAGATAGAATTACAGTTCCTAAATGAATGGGAGTTGAGTGTCAGTAACTCAGAATGGCCACTAGACAGTGGTTGGAGCTGTCTGCTTCCTGCTCAGTCCCTGCAATCTGATATTGATGACCTTTGAGGATAGGTCAACAATAACAATTTTGCCTGAAAAATCCCTACATCCACGTATCTTTATAAAAACACTTAAAAATCCTCCATGATCCAAATGGCAGTAACCATCCAAATGGCGGGCTTGATTAGGTACTGGGGCTTATTGGATGTGTAACTTCTCATCTGCTCAGATTTTTGTAAAAAGAAAATCCCTATATCTGGCCAATAGGAAGAGAATAACATCAAGAACAGTTCATGTACAGTGTCAAGGCTATGCAGAAGGAAAGATCTCCCCTCAAATACATCCTAATTCCCTTTCCTTGAATTTGTTTTATCCTGCTCCTTCACTACAACTAAGGGTCCTTTTACACACACACACAGATATGTGACAGATTGTTGCAGCCAAAGTCAGGAACAGACTATAAACAGAGAACAGGTCATAAAGGCTCTGGCTTTGGCTTAAAAAATCTGTCAGATAAATCTCACTGTGTAAAGTCCTGTTACTTCTTCACGAGGGCTTTAACACTGGTGCCAGAAAGTTTGTAAACAACGTCAGAAAAACTTACTTTCAAGACTTCCAGTACTTATTAGCTGTTGTATGTCCTGCAGGAAGTGGTGTATTCTTTCCAGTCTGACACAGTGCTCTCTGCTGCCACCTCTGTCCATGTCAGGAACTGTCCAGTGTAGTAGCAAATCCTCATAGAAATCCTCTCCTTCTCAGGACAGTTCCGGACATGGACAGGGGTGGCAGCAGAGAGCAACACATCCAACTGGAGAGAATATATCACTTCCTGCAGGATATACAGTGGCTGATAAGTACTGGAAGTTTCTTTTTTTTTATAGAAGTACTTTACAAATCTGTATAGCTTTCGGAAACCAACTTATTAAAAAAAAAAAAAAAAAATAAGAACAACTTTTTTGGAGTACCCCTTGAAAGTAATACTAAAAGTAATCCTGCATTTAAAGTTGTGAAATATTAGCAGTGCATAGGTTAATGTAGTCCTGTATTCTGTGATTTAAAACAACTGGACAAAACATTTAAAATTAACAAGTAACACTTGATGGAATAACTATGCAAATCGGGATGAAAGGTATCAGCATGTATAAAGTAGTAGGAGCAGCGCTCGAGTCATTCTACATCAAATAGACTCTCTAAGCCTGATAACCTACAGACACACTGATAATTTTTTAATATGATCTGTGGATTTCTTGTTTATACACACATCAAGCCTCCTGAACTCTCACACAAAGTAATTGCAATAAACAGCAAAATACCTTCTCAAGTGCATTGGGATATTCAGCGAATTCTTCCCCATAAACTTTCTTTATCTCTTGTCAAGGTCATACGTGTATTAATAAAACTAAATGTGAGGTTATACCCAAAATAACTTTGCTAGAACTTGCTACAAGCCAAATAGCGGTAGACAAAAAGTTATAACACCAAAGGGCACCAAGATGGAAGACAAATGAAAAGTGATAGACTGGTGTTCTAAGCAGAAATGTCTACAATAAAGCAAATGTGAATTATGGGCACATCATCAATGCCAGAAGTATTCTCATAGACATTTTATAGCCTGTAAGGGGCATCAAATACTCAACAGTCAAACATTCTAGAATTGTTTTGCCCAATTTTTTGGTGATTTGTTTCAAATTTATTTTGCCCTGGTTTTGTACACTTGGAGGTAAGCAGCAATGCTGTATGTATCACAGCTTCCACTCACTGCATTCCCTCAAACCAGCTGCTTTGTACTTTATAGAAGCAGGGGCGCCTGTCTTTGAAAGGAGTCCCTGCTCCTGCACGTACCTTGCATGGGCAATTGGAAGGCACTTAGGTCACTTTTTAATCCAAATCTGACGAATCTCAGGAGTTTTGCGCTGTGATGGTGTTCACAGTGCAGGAAAATAGAGAAGAGCCGAAAAAACTCATGAAACATGGATAGAAACGATCAATGTGTTTCTGACCTACTCCTCCTTAGTCATGATTGACAGTAATGAAAAAACAGGACTTCTTTATTCTAGAAACAGCATCCCATTATTACATGGGGCAATCAATGAGCAAATAAGTGTTCTTAAGAATATTCATTGCTAGAGATGAGCAAACTTTGAGTATGTTAGAGTTTGTCCCAACCCGAATTCTTGGCATTTGATTACCAGTGGCTGAAGAAGTTGGATGCATCCCTAAGGCTGCCTGGAAAACATGGATACAGCCATAGGGCTGCATCCAACTTCTTTAGCCAGCGGTAATCGAATGCCGAGAATTGGAGTTTGGGTGAACCCAAACTTTAGGTTTGCTCATCTCTTCTCATTGCTGATAATCGGAGGAGGGTGGATTGTGGGTGGTTTCCTGTGGGAGCAGTGAAGCCATTGTCCAGTATGCCAAGTAAATGGTTCACTGTTGTTCATTATACCAAGTCACTGGGTGTGCATTATAGGAAGTCACAGTGAACACAGTGTCCATCTTAACCCCTTCAAGACCAAGCCTATTTGCACCTAAAAGACCAGGCTCATTTTTCAAAATCTGACCTGTCTCACTTTATGCTCTTATAGCTCAGTGATGCTTTAACGTATGCTAGCGATTCTGAGATTGTTTTTTCGTCACATATGGCACATTATATTAGTGGCAAAATTTGGTCACTACTTTGTGTGTTTTTTTGTGGAAAACATCAAAATATCATGAAAAATTTATGGGGTGTTATGGGGCTTAGAAATTTATCAGCAAATTACCACACTTTTGTGAAAGTTCCCCATAAGTGACCCCATTTTGGAAACTACACACCTTAAAGAATTAATCTAGGGGTATAATGAGCATTTTAACCCTACAGGGGCTGGAGGAAAGTATTCACCATTAGGCCGTAAAAAAATGAAAAATTAAAATTTACCAATAATATATACGTTTAGATTAAAGTTTCTCATTTTCAAAAGGAACATAAGAGAAAAAGCACTCCAAAATTTGTAACGCAGTTTCTCTTGAGTACTACGGTACCCCGTATGTGGGCGTAAACCACTGTATGGGTACACAGCGTGGCTCAGAAGGAAGGGAGCGCCAATTAGCTTTTCCATTGCAGATTTTGCTAAAGAAGTTTCCGAGTGCCAGGTGCATTTGCAGAGCCCCTGTAGTGCAGCAGAGAGAAAAACCCCCATAAGTTACCCCATTTTGGAAAGTACACCCATCAAAGAATTCATCTTGGGGTAGGATGAGCATTTTGACCCCACAGGTGTTAGAGGAAAGTATTCAAAATTATACAGTAAAAATGAAAAACTCAAATTTTTCCAATAATATGTTCATTTAGTTTGAAATTTCTCAATTTCATGAGGAACAAGAGAAAAAAGTACCCCCAAATTTGTAATGCAGGTTCTCCTGAGTAAAAAGGTACCTCATATGTGGGCATAAACCACAGCATGGGCACACAGCGGGGCGCAGAAGGAAAGGAGCGCCAATTAGCTTTTTCAATGCAGTGGTGGTTACAGGCAACCTGTGGTGGTTAGAGGCAACCTGGGGTGGTTACGGGCAACGTGGGGTGGATATTGACAACCTGCTGTGGTTACAGACAATCTGGGGTGGTTACAGGCAACCTGCTGTGGTTAGAGGCAACGTGGGGTGGTTGCAGACAATCTGGGGTGGTTACGGACAATCTGGGGTGGTTACGGACAATCTGGGGTGGTTACAGACAATCTGGGGTGGTTACAGGCAACCTGCTGTGGTTACGGCAACCTGGGGTGGTTACAGGCAACCTGCTGTGGTTACGGGCAACGTGGGGTGGTTACAGACAATCTGGGGTGGTTACGGACAATCTGGGGTGGTTACAGACAATCTGGGGTGGTTACAGACAATCTGGGGTGGTTACAGGCAACCTGCTGTGGTTACGGATAAACTGAAGTGCTAATAGGTAATCTGAGTTGGGTACCTGTAATCTGGCGTGGTTACGGGCAATCTGGAGGGGATCACTGGCAATTTGTGGTGGTCAAAGGCAAGGTGCAGTGGTCAGAGGCAAGGTGCAGTGTCAGAGGAAAGGTGCGGTGGTCAGAGGTAAGGTGCGGTGGTCAGAGGCGACGTGCGGTGGTCAGTGGCAACGTGCGGTGGTCAGAGGCAACGTGCGGTGGTCAGAGGCGACGTGCGGTGGTCAGAGGCAAGGTGCGGTGGTCAGAGGCAAGGTGTGGTGGTCAGAGGCGACGTGCGGTGGTCAGACGCAACCTGCGGTGGTTGCGTGCAATCTGGGGGGTTACATGTAATCTGGCATGATTACTGTCAACCTGGGGTGGTTATGCGCAACCTGCGGTGGTTACGGGCAACCTGGAGGGGTTACAGACAATCTAGAATTTCTACGGATAAACTGAAGTGCTTATAGGCAATCTGGGGTGAGTACATGTAATTTGGGGTGGTTACAGGCAATCTGGGGTGATTTCGGACAATCTGGAGGGGGTCACTGGCAATGTGCGGTGGTTACGGGCAACGTGCGGTGGTTATGGGTAATCTGGGGGGTTACGTGCAATCTGACGTGATTACGGACAACCTGGGGTGGTTACGGGCAATCTGCGGTGGTTATGGGTAATCTGGGGGGTTAGGGGTAATTTGGGAGTAAACAGCAATTATTACTATAATAAAAAGTGTGTGTTTTATTTTTTTGTATGTTTGTCACTTTTTGTACTTTATACATTCATTTTCACTATATTAATATGATTACTGTGATATTTTCTATCACAGTAATCATAGTTTAGTGACAAAGACCAAATTGGTCTCTGTCACTTTAAATTCTCAGAGCTGGCTGGTTGTGGAGAGCATGCACACTTCATAACCAGCCAGGACGTCGAGGAGGAAGGAGCTCCAGGATCAGGTGAGTATATGGGGTAGGGGGGGGGGGGGGGGGGGGGGGCTGAGGTGACTGGGGGGGGTGGGGGGCGACTTGGGGGGTGGGGGCACATCACTTTTTATCCCCTGTCACCAATCATTCATGGTGACAGGGGATAAAAAGTGCTGGGGAGCACATGGCACAAGCGATCAGCAGTGTATAGTATATACCGCTGATCGCTTGTACCGGGACCCCACAGGGGGGTCCCCGATCACTGCCCCATGCTCTCCGCTACCTCCGGTGGCGGAGAGCATGGGGCTTTCATTCATTTTTACTTTAAATCACTGTGAACAGACATTAGTCTGTTCACAGTAATGGCGGCGGCCATCTTGGATCTGATGGCCGCTGCGGGGAGGGGGGGTTAGTGACTGGGGCACTAGGGGGGCTGATCTGGGGTCTGATTTTACTTATTTCATCTCCCCCCACCGTGGATTCACGGTGGGGGGAGATGAAATACAGAGGCGGCACAGGACCATTAGTGACCGCCGTTTCGGCGCTCACTAAGGGGTTAATGTGGGTCAGCTGCGGGATCGCAGCTGATTCTCATTACCTCCGGTGCTTCACTCAGACGAGAGCGGGATCGCTATCCCTGCAGCGATCCCGCTCTCATCACAAAGCCCCCTGAAGTCAGGAACGTATATGTACATTCCTACTGCACAGGGCATGTGCAATAGGAACGTATATATACAGATTGCTGACGTGAAGGGGTTAATAACTCACTAGGTGCTCATTTACCAATGTCTACTGCTGTCCTGGGAGAAAATTCATATTATGCTGCTGATCCACCAACGTCCACTACTGTCCATGGCGAAAATTGAATGACTGACAGACTGATTGACTCATCTGTAATAGTACTATAATATATAGTAAGTTGCAGTTAATATTTCAATATAGGGGAGGGTAGAAGTAGACTTCTTTAGCTGTCTATGCTCTTATAGGGGAGACTTTATAGTTGCTAAATTCCTGTGATTTCAGCAGCCCCAGTTAGGCAGTTGTGATCAAAAAAAGTTGATGGAAATAATATTTATGATTGTTTATCTCACAGATATGTGGCTTAAAGTGATACTGTCATCCCCATCCCCTTTTACTCTATGTGCGGTTCTCTGCACCATCCACAAGCTTAGATGCAACACATTCTATATATACCTGTATAACACTTGACTGTGTCTTCTTTCTGCACTAAAATCACTTCATTTAATTGGTGGACAGGGCAACCTAGGCAGGGCTTCACAGCAGTTGGGGCCTCTTCCCAGCCTAGAGATGGGGCCCAACTGCCAAGAAGCCCCACCTAGGTGACACTGTTAACCAAGAAAATAAAGCAAGAGTAAGGATGACACTTTAACTTCAGTAACAGAGAAAAATAGGGTAAATTCTAAAATCCTATTCTAAAGTTTGGGATTTTAAGTAGCTTGCATTCTCCCTGAACTTAAAGGGGTATTCCAGGGAAAATCAATAATTTAGCAAAGGAAAGGGTTAACCAAGGTTAACCCTTTCCTAATATACTTACCTGTTGTTTTTTGGCCCCCCAAGGAGATCTCCGGTCCGGTCACGTGATCTTGCAGCTTGTGGCTCGGATCCTCTTCTCCTTCCGGTTCGGTGACGTCACCACCCGGCCGGCGTCGCTCTCCGTCTCATTAGCAGCAGAGCACTGAACCCTGACTGGCTTGGTAGCGTGCAGCCAATCAGGGTTCAGTGCTCTGTATCCCCACACGCTTCAGAGTGGTGGTCCACTGAGGCTGCAGTAAATTATCAGGGGTCGTCGGGCTCAGTGCCGGTCACCAGTTACATGGGCCGGCACTGCACTACAGCAGGTGAATGCGGGGTCTGGCGTCAATCATCAATCCGCAGAACCCCTCCCCCCACACACACCTTGTCAGCGATGCCGACCGAGTCCCGGGAGGGGATGCGGCGGGCGGCATTACTTCATTCATAGCTACCAGACACCCGGCTGCCTGCCGCATCCCTTCCCCCCAGGGACTCAGGGTCGGCATCGGTGGGGAAGTAATGTGTATCGGCTGCTGATCCCCCCCGGCCCCCCCTCCCTGTGTCCCTGTCAGAGATCGCTCACCCCCGGAGCGTGCTGCTGGCCCCGATCTCTGCACTGGTCTCAGGCACCTGTACTCAGCTGACAGGCGCTGTGTACAGAGCAAGACAGAAATCTCTCCTGCCTCACTCACACAGAGCCTGTCAGCTGAGTACAGGTGCCTGAGACCAGTGCCGAGATCGGGGCCAGCAGCACGCTCCGGGGGTGGGGGTGAGCGATCTCTGACAGGGACACAGGGAGGGGGGCCAGGGGGGATCAGCAGCAAATACATATTACTTTGTAGGACTTCCCCCCTCCTCCCTGTGTCCCTGTCAGAGATCGCTCACCCCCGGAGCGTGCTGCTGGCCCCGATCTCGGCACTGGTCTCAGGCACCTGTACTCAGCTGACAGGCTCTGTGTGAGTGAGGCAGGAGAGATTTCTGTCTTGCTCTGTACACAGCGTCTGTCAGCTGAGTACAGGTGCCTGAGACCAGTGCCGAGATCGGGGCCAGCAGCACGCTCCGGGGGTGAGCGATCTCTGACAGCGACACAGGGAGGGGGGGCCGGGGGGATCAGCAGCCAATACACATTACTTCCCCACCGATGCCGACCCTGAGTCCCTGGGGGGAGGGGATGCAGCGGGCAGCCGGGTGTCTGGTAGCTATGAAGTAATGCCGCCCGCCACATCCCCTCCCGGGACTCGGTCGGCATCGCTGACAAGGTGGGGGGGGGGGGGGTTCTGCGGATTGATGATTGACGCCAGACCCCGCATTCACCTGCTGTAGTGCAGTGCCGGCCCATGTAACTGGTGACCGGCACTGAGCCCGACGACCCCTGATAATTTACTGCAGCCTCAGGGGACCCCCACTCTGAAGCGTGTGGGGATACAGAGCACTGAACCCTGATTGGCTGCACACTACCAAGCCAGTCAGGGTTCAGTGCTCTGCTGCTAATGAGACGGAGAGTGACGCCGGCCGGGTGACGTCACCGAACCGGAAGGAGAAGAGGATCCGAGCCACAAGCTGCAAGATCACGTGACCGGACCGGAGATCTCCTTGGGGGGCCAAAAAACAACAGGTAAGTATATTAGGAAAGTGTTAACCTTGGTTAACCCTTTCCTTTGCTAAATTATTGATTTTCCCTGGAATACCCCTTTAAGTATTTATATACAGTATCCAAGGTTTTGTTTTATAATAATTACATCATAGATTATATAAATATATTGCCCCCTTAAATGTAGTAACCAGTTGTACCATACTAAACAGCAATAAACATACTTACACACTTTTTATAACTTGACATTTTAGCCCAATGTTTCCTGGTAGAAATGACAGCGGCAAAGATGTTCTAAGCGCACACCTCTCCCACCACACACATATACTATTTTCAGACATCCTACGTGACACAAATGTATTTCTCATAGGCGAAGGTGCTCAGGCATTAACACCTTTCTGTCAGACTGAATGTACATTAAGACAATTAAAATCACTTCTAGTCACCAATTTTAGTCTGTTTTTCCCTGTTCCTAGCGGCTTTTCTACTTTTACTAAAACATTTCAGTACCTGTACGATTACCCCCCCCCCCCCCTCCATATACAGAGGTTTCATCTAAAGGGAGGATAAAACACTTAGGATATGTTTACACACAGTAAAATAATATCAAGACACTGTCATATTTTTGACTGAAAATAAAACAATTTGGTGAAGGGGAGAAAAAAAGTGAAAGATTTTTTTTCCTTTAAAAAAAAAAAAATTGCAAATAGTGTCTGGAGAAGGTAGAGAGATATAAATGAAGAAAGCTGGTGTAGTATCACCAGTTCGTTACATAACTCAATGGTAGTATGTGCAGACTCCCTGGCGACGTGCTAGCGAGGAACAAGGTACAAGGTGCAATGACCATACAACCATTTATTAAAGAGGATGTACCACCTGGTACATCCTCTTTAACCTGAACCCACTGATCAAACGGCAAATTCCCTCCCCTGTATGACGTGGCTCCGTTCATTCTAAGGGAGCCGGGTCATAAAGGGGAGGGAATTCCCTCCCACTGGGGGCGGGCGGGCCGGCCTCCAGTGCTTGAGCACTGGCCGGTTCCCGTGCATAGAACGGCGCCGTGCACGGGAACGGGGCCTTGGTCCGAAAAACGGGCTTCCCTGTGCCGGCACCGTTTGATAGGTGGGTTCAGATTAAAGAGGATGTACCAGGTGGTACATCCTCTTTAAAGTCTATATAAAAACAAACTATCACACAATGCGTTTCGAGGCAGGAGCAGTCTCTTCCTCAGGTTATTAACATATTCAAGCAGCAACACATCCTCTAGCACTCCAGCACCAGAAAGGAAAAACTCTCAGTGGAGGAAAACAATAAGGAACCAAGGTTTAAGGCTTGCCCTTGCCTGACCTTAGAAGGTTAATGCCAACCTATAACATATTAAATACAATTAAATTTCCCATGGTACCAGATAAAAGCAATATCAAACAATACAATAATGCATACATTTTATGCAGGTAATAGATTACCAATTGTTCAATAATGATTACCATAGTGAAAGCAGGTGGACAATATTTTCCTCAGTTCTTCTGGTGAGAGAAAGAGAAAAATAAGAAAGTTACTATTCCAATCCCACATAGTGTACATACACATACTCTCTCATGAAGCAGAACATTTTTCCGAACCCCTAACGACACAGGGTGTTGCAAGGGGCACTCAGAGGGGGGCCGTGAGGCAACCCCGCTCTGAACTGCCACAATCCCGGGTGCTATCTGCAGCCCAGGGCCGTGGCAATTAGTGGGCATGGTTTGATTGCCGTGCTCGCTAACTCGTCATTTAAATTCAGCTGTTAAAGTTGACAACTGCTTTAAAAGGCTGTTTTCCCCATGCCTGGTGGTCTAGTGTGTGTGTGTGTGTGTGTGTGTGTGTGTGTGGGGGGGGGGGGGGGGGGGTTGGGGGGGGGGCACTCAGCAATCTATTGTTCTTGGCTGCAGCAAGCCAGAGCAATAGATTGCCTATCTCATTGATCCATGCAGTATATCTATACTGCATAGATCTCAATGAGAGATTAGAGTTGTAATACTAGAAGTACACAACAAGTCAGTTTTACCCTAGGGTAAATGGCGTAATCCCCCCCCCCCCCAAAAAAAAAAAAAAAGTTTTTATTTTTAATTTCACTACACATATAATTTTTTTATGGTTTTGCAGCGTATTTTATGCACAAATTAAGCCTGTCATTGCAAAGTAAAATTAGTAAAAAATAAGGGCTCACACGCAAAAATTAGAATGGGCTCTGTCCTTAAGGGGTTGAAGGACAAGTCTGGCCACTCACTCTCTAACACTTGCTCGTCTCTCCAGGATCCCCGCCAGGCTCCGAGATCTCCAGCAGAGCCAATGTCACAGTCCAGCTGATGGACTGGAATGCTCAGCCAGTCAGTGGCTGAGCAGGCTGTTCATCATCCAGAACGGGCATTTTTTCTTTCCTGAGCAGGTGACGTCATCACAACTCGAGGGGAAATGCCTTCCGGCGGGGATCCCTGCACCCGTCACGCTAATCATTGCGAGGAGAGGTAAGCAAAAGTTGCCTTCTCCCTGCCCCTGCCTCCTGTGACATGTTTGCCAGGGCTGGACTTCCCCTTTAAGTCTATATTATTATAAAGGCAAGACTTCAAGTGATATAGCAAGTCATGTCCCCCTTTGCTTAGGACTCTGAGAGAGTCTTTCTTTTGATTGGACACCGCTATCTGACCCCTACCAGTGTAACCTTTTTTTTATACCTATCTAGCAGTAAACAGTACCTCTGAATGACTAGATTTGCTGAACTATTATACTCTCAGTCAATATAACCTTGTAACGTGTTTGTTTAATTGATTGCGGTGCTTTGTCAGCCACCACTGCACAAACCTCAAATATTTGCAGTCTGAAGCTTACACAGCAGCTGATAGACCCTGGTGCTCCCTCCCGTCTTAGCTCTTGCTATCGAAGCCTCTGCTGCTGTTTACCCATTAGGAGCTGATGGAGAGAATAGAGTACGTTAAATTAATTAGGGTTAGGTTTATATTCCATTTTTTTCAATTATATGGTTGCTAGAAGGATTGTCTCCTGTGGGAATGAAGCATTAGATAAATGTAAAGCCTTTGGTAACCCACCCATGCTATTAAGAGATTCCTTAAAAGGATTGGATTTAATAATCTTGCTTATCTCCAGACATAACATCACAAGACTTTCTTGGTTGTCTTTCAAGTAAGCCACAGATATTTTATACTGCAATAAATAAAGAAGACTCTATATAGAAAGGAAATATTCCACATTCCACAGAAATATGTGAATTCTTAACTCTTTCTTGGTAAAAAAAAAAAAAAAGTAAACAATGCTGTCGAAAAATTTAGCAAAAACAAGAAAAGGAAGAAATCATTGAATACAGTTACACTTGAGAATAGATAGTGAACATTCCACAGGCAGTTCTTCTTATACAAAATATAAGGGTTACTATTGAATTAAAGGGTCACTTGTCACTCCACATGGACATGGAGTTTCTATATATTTACAGTGTTCATGAAACTGAGAAATTTACCCTGCATATCCTGATCATGCAGTAACACAACTTCCCATCCCTCTGCTACTTCTTACAAATAAACATTTGGTAGGTTTACAAAAAGTAGAGGACAGATAGAAAGTATGACTATAGACTACACAGGGTTTTTTCAGTCTGTAGCCAATGGGTCTCATAGGTTTTTATAGGAGTGTATACAGTACATAAGACTGTCAGCTGGACTTTCCTAATTTGTTACACTTTCACAAAGATGTGCACAAGCCTTAGGGTAGAAACTCACTTGCCGGATCCGCAGCGAGTACCCTCGCTGCTTATTTGCAGCGAGTCTCGCTGCGGATCCTGCCCCTATACTTTGAATGCCAGACAAACACAAAGCAGGGATAAACGTCTCTGCTGTGAGTTTGTCCGCAGCCCGCCCCGTTAACCCCCAGCCAGTTCGGCGGTTCCCGCTGTCTTCAGCAAGCCGAAGCAGGGACCAGGTGAAGTATATGCTCCAGCCAGCCGCCCGCCCGCAGCCCCTTTAACACCTCTTGCAGCCCCGGCCGCCCGATCGCCCCCCCCTAACCCCCCACCGCAGCACCAATCGCTCCCCTGCAGCCCCGATCTTCCCCCCACCTGGTGATCGGGGCTGCGGGGGGGTGTTGAGGCTGAAGGGGAGCGATTGGGGCTGCGGAGGAATGGGAGCGATCAGGGCTGCGGGGGAAGGGGGGCGATCAGGCGGCCGGGGCGTGCAGGGGGGTTGATCGGGTGGCTTGAGCTGTGGGGGGGCCATCAAGCGGGCAGGCGGCCGACGGCAGCAGGGGGGGTGATCGGGCGGCTGGGGCTGCGGGAGGTGTTAAAGGGGCTGAGGGCGGGCGGCTGACTGGAGCATATACTTCACCTGGTCCCCACTCTGGCTTGCTGAAGACACCGGAAAATGCCGAAGCAAACCGTGATCAGGTAAAGTGTCAGCTCCGGCAGCCCCCCCGGCCGGTTAAAGGGACGGGCTGCGATTGTCTGCCATTGAAAGTATAGGGACAGGAGAGGTGCAGGTCTCTGATACACATGAGTCCCTAACCAAACAACACTGTGTCGGTCAGAGGAGACAAACCCCGCAAATCTTGCGCAGGCAGGAAAGGGGGGCCATGGAATGGCCCTGCAACCCCAATGTCACAGGACCAAAACCCCAAGGGCCCCCCAAACCTGCAGACACCGCCAGCAGAGAAAGCTACCACCAAGCAACACAAGTATGAACGAGCTGTTACCTTTCACCATTGCTCCTGCAGGTAGATTGGGAGAATCAAAGAAGGTACTTACCATATTTACACAGGTGCTTCCTGCTAATTTGGATCACGTGGGTTTTACAAAGGAGGAGTGCTAAGCACAATGAAAAAAAGGGACAGAATACATAAAATATGCACAAGCCGTAAGGACAGAAACGGCTGCACATCGCAACCATGGCTGACACGAAAGCTTGTTCAGCTACATTAAAAGCCAACATCAGAATTTAGTATATAATTTGATCAAACCATATTGCCTCATGTACCACGTGCAGGTCTCGGATACACGATTCCCTAACCAAACACTGTGCCGGTCGGTGGACGCAAACTCCGCAAACCACTTTCACAAAGATGCACATACCCTTAATGGTTAAGTAAAGTGTGCCATTAGAAGTCATCAGGCTAGCAGTACTTTGTACTTATGACTAGAGATAATCGAACATCAGGATTTTTTCGAACTCGAACCATCGGCTTCCCATTCACTTTAAATGAGCCAATGGTTCAAGTTCGAACGAACTTGAAAAATCCCACTGTTTGATCATCCCTACTTCTGGAGACTATGGGGGAAATGTATTAAGCAGTGTACCTTGTGCATTTTTTGGCATATGTGTGATGTGCACAGACCTTCGTCAAATTTACTAAACAGTGTAACTTGACAGTGTAAATATGACAGCTTAAGCCAGTTTTTTTCCTTCTTGACTTATGTGGGCGTGGTTATTCTTAAAAAGTGTCATAGCTGTTATTTAACATGTGCGCATTTTGGAATTTTCACATTTTTATTTGCATCTATCCCAGTGTAGCGGAAATTTCCTAAGGTCAATTGATGAATACCTGCAGTAAAATGTGCAGCGCCAGGGAAGCTATGGCAGGTGATTTATGAACCACCATGCGAATATTCATAAATACTTGATTAGGCTGCAAACATACAGTATAAGCCAGTGCACAGTGCTAAAAATATTTGCGAAAAAAGGTGCAAATGATAAATGTCCCCCATTTTAGAATATAAATGGGGACCTTTTCTATTGGTAACTACAATGACAATGTTAGTTAAAGGGGTTTCTGCTTTCTTCCAAAACACCATCACTCTTGTCCTCAGTTTGGATGTGGTCTTGCAGCTCAGTTTCATTAAAGTAAATGGAGCCAAATTATATTATTAGACGCAACCTGAGGACAGAGGTAGTTCTGTACTTTTTCTAATCCTGGATAACTCCTTTAAAGAAATATATACATACATTGAAACCTACCCAAAACCTCTCTAAAAGACCACCTCCTTGAGAAAATCAAGAGATTTTAGGTAACAAATGTTCAATTTAACATAGAAGACTAGTTTATGGCTAAGTTCCCATGTCTGGAACATGGAGAGGAAAGGCATCCGTCTCATAATATTGAAGGTTATATATAATGATCATGATGTTCAAGTCCTTCGTGTCAGCAATACGTACATATACGTTCCTACTGCACATACCCCATGCAGTAGGAACGTGTACGTACGTTCCTGACTGTGAGAGGGGTTTGATGTGTGCGGGATCATTGCAGTGAGAGTGGTCCCGCACACATCAGTGTCCCGGGAGCCGAGGATAATGACAGGCAGCTGCTATCCCGCAGCTGCCTGTCATTAACCCCTTAAGTGCCGCGATCTATAGCGATCTCCTCATTTAAGGTGGTCAGTGACAAGACAAGTTCCTGTCACTGACTGATCAGAACTGCAGGGGTCCCGATCACTTGTACTGACGGGTAAGCCACTTACCTCTGTCCTGTCAGTTCGGCCATCTATGTATATAGTCTGCTCTCAGGCAGGCTCTGTGCACAGATTGCCGATAACACTAATCTATGCTATGCTATGGCATAGCATAGATTAGTATATGCAATCTAGTGAATGCATGTTTTAAAATAAACGGCGTAAATGGGGGAAAAAACACTGGGATTGCTGATAAAAATTATATATTATAATATATATATATATATATATATATATATTATATGTATAAAGCGATCAAAATGTTTCTTTTATACCAATATGATAATAATAAAAACTAGAGACCATGGCGCAAAAATAATACCCCAACCAGCCCTGTAGGTGGAATAATAAAAGCTCTATGTCTCTTAGAAGTCAGGGAGGAATATTGCATTAATTTGTCCAGGACATCTGTGCATCAATGGGCTCAGTCTTGAAGGGGTTAATAATGTTTAATAAAAACATTTCCTTTGCAGTGGATATTTACTTTGAGGCACACCTCCTGCCCAATGTGACACAAAGAGAGATGCATCTATATACTGGGCGGCATAATTGCCCCCACCCCCCAACAACCGGTTTGTTCAGGTTCTGAACACTCTGCGTAAGGTCTCTGTAACATCTCTTTTTATTTATTTATTTTTTTCAATGTGAAAGAACTGTAGCTTTGGCTATCCAGGCATTATGGGAAATGTAGTTTTGCAACAGTTGAAGGGCCACAGGTTTTCTGTCCCTGATCTAGAGTGAGAAAACCTCAATTAAATTCAATAATAGAAATAGAAATCAGCACTATAGTAACCCTTAAGAGTCCAGCAATGTTATTTTCAAAATTTGTATTTAAATGTGGTGCTCACTTCTTGACAGATGCAATGTAAATCTTCATGCAAACAGATAATCAGAAAGATGAAGGGCACTCGCCATAAAATCCATAGCTTTATTGAAGATGCAGTTTAAACTGTCTTGCAATACAGAGAAGTTGGCGAGGACACCAGTACCTCAAAGCAGCATGATAGCCATTTTGTGCACGTCAGTGAGCATTTGCAGATGTGCACAAAACGGTTGTCATGCTGCCTTGAGGTACTGGCGTTCTCACTAACTGCTCTGCCTTGCCAAGCATTTCAAACTGCATCTTTAATAAAGCTATGGATTTTATGGTGAGTGCCCTTCATCTTTCTGATTATCTGCCAACCTCTATTTAATTTACAATTAATATGGTTTGATAGAATCGCCAACATAGAAAAGCAACAAAAAATTTGTCTCCAAATTTAGTGTACAAGATTGATTTTTAACCTACCAAACTGCACAGGTTCCTTATGTTGATTCACTTGACAGAAGTTTGCATAATTTAAATCTAACAGGTAATATTTCACAAAGGGGCATTTTTGAATGTGAAAAAAGCACTTTTACGAAAGTCAATAGGGTATAATTGCTGTAGCTTCATGGATTAAACTACTCTTAAGAAAATAATGGGCATCAGTTTTAAGATGTGAATGGAAGGTAAAAGGAGATCACAAAAGAAAAGATCAGCAAACTTAGATTATATATGCTTAGATGTGCTCCTTTGTCTGGCTAAAGGTTTCCTGTACACCCACGAATACAATGGAACATTTCACCATTATTATACTATTCTAAGATGCTTTAATGGTACATAGCGTTTATGTCATTTTCTGTTTTCACAAAAAGAACCCAATTTTCTTGTTTTAACCTCGAAACTCTACCCAAAGGGCAATTGACTAAACTTTGCGATTTGCCAAAATTTACATAAAGACATTGTGGAAATGAATAATTGTGCCATTCTACTAAACTAGAAGCTAGGATCATTATCTGTAAAAAAACAAAAAACAAAAAATCAAAAACATTTCCGCTTTTTTGCATTTTTAGTTTTATATCACAGTTAATTTATTTTTATATACTGTACCACGCAAATAATTTGTTTTTGGAAATGAACCAGGAGGTAGTATGTAATAAATATTGATTTAGGGTAAAAACACATGCAGTTGCATGACATCAACTAGTTTCAATAGTAAGCAATAGAAGAATGTTATTGCGGTAGTGGAAACTGCGATGCAACTACAACACAACCTGATTCCTTTAATTTATAGTAAATCAGTAAAATTATCACTGCAAACATCACAACCCTCCAACCCTGCCTACGCTTTTTCCATAGCTCCCCAACCAGTTCCCCTCTCCAGAGCTGTTGCAGAATATTTCAGAACAGATCAGACTACATTTATGTAGTCAGTAAATCTTTAGCAGTTACTGTATTCATTCCCTGTCTTCTCCTTTGCTTGTGGCATTTCTAAGTACAAGGCATAATGCTGTAAACACACCACATTCTTCAATGTACATAATTTTCCCCTTGGGTTATCATGCTTTTTGACAAAGCTATACTTAATTGTATCCAGGTCCAGTCTCCTGAAGGCAGCTTTCAGTTTTTTGCTGGTAGAAAAAAAAAAAGACTAAACGCAGGAAGTCCCAGCTAGTACAGAGGCTCACAGCTGAATATGTCAATTAGATGTCTGCCTTCTCTGTGAGCGCACAGATGACCTGGACTTCTAATGTTTAGTCTTTTCAACCAGCACAAGACTAAAAATCTGCCTTCAGGGGATTGGACCTGGATTTTAAGTAAGTATAGCTTTGTTGTACATCATTATAACTAAAAAAAAATGAAAATTGCAACCATGTTTTATTTTATCTACTGTTTAGGTTCATTATTTAGGTTTAAAAAGTTATAACAAAAGGGACACTTTAACATTTCTATAATCTATCTATCTATAGAGGAGATAATCCACAGCACTCGTTGATTGCGTGAAAAAAACTTGTGAATTTATTCCATGTGAAAAATATTCATTCCAAACAAATCAAAGTCAAAGCAAAGTGCAGCATACAAAAAGTACCGGAGCAACGTTTCAGCGAACAGCCTTCGCCATTTTCAAGCACAGTAAGTGAACATGTGAATCAATTTTATATACAAGTGTAACAAAAAGAGAAACTTTCTATTGGTTTATAGCAGTGTCAATCAAGTGTCCATTTACAAGTGAGTATTAACTCCATCGTGTCCTTATGAATCCAGGTGAGTCCACAGTAAGGAGTGGATAAACATTTCATAAACTCTACTCATCTCCCTTCAAGTGAATGAAAACATGATAAAAGGGCTTGTAAATGATGAAGTCCATTCATAGCAAGAAATACATTTAATGTCCTTCTAAAATAGAATCTTTCACGGTTTAACCCTTTGAGGACCAGGCCCAAAATGACCCAGTGGACCGCGCAAATTTTGATCTTAGTGTTTCCGTTTTTCCCTCCTCCCCTTCTAAGAGCTCTAGCACTTTCAGTTTTTTATCTACAGGCCATGTAAGGGCTTATTTGTTACAGGTATAGCTGTACTGTGTAATGGCGTCATTCATTTTATCATAACATGTATGATGGAATTCCAAATATATTATTTATGAAGATATAAATTGGTGAAATCGCAAAAAAGAATGCAATATGGTAACGTTTGGGGGGTTCCTGTGTCTACGTAATGCACTATATGGTAACAGCGACATGATACTATTATTCTATAGGTCAGCCCGAACACAACCATATACAGGTTACACAGATTCTCTAATGTTATATATATTTTTTTTTATGAAATCCTTTTTTTTTGGCAATTAATTATAAATAAAATGGGCCTATTGTGACGCTTATAACGGTTTTATTTTTTCACCTACGGGGCTGTATGGGGTGTCATTTTTTCCGCCATGATCTCTAGTTTTTATTAATACCATAAGTGTGAAGATCGGACGTTTTGATCACTTTTTATTAATTTTTTTTTATATATAATGTAACATAAAATCGGTAATCCGCGCACTTTTTTCCCTCTTTTCGTGTACGCCGTTTACCGTTCGCAATGACGCATGTTATATTTTCATAGATCGGACAATTACGCACGCTACGGTATATTATATGTTTATTTGTTTATTTATTTTTATATGTTTTATTTATATAATGGGAAAGGGGGGTGATTTCAACTTTTATTGGGGGAGGGGTTTTGGGGTAGTGTGTTAGTGTTTATAACTTTTTTTTTTTTACACATTTGAAGTCCCTTTGGGGGACTTGTACATAGATTAGTTTGATTTCTACACTGATGAATGCTATGCCATAGGCATAGCATTGATCAGTGTTATCGGCGATCTGCTCATTGAGCCTGCCTGTGCAGGCTTAGTGTAGCAGATCGCCGATGGGACCGCACGGAGGCAGGTGAGAGACCTCCGGCAGTCCGTTTTACCGATCGGGACCCCCGCAGTCACACTGCGGGGGTCCCGATCGGTAAGTGACAGGGGACTCCCCCTTTCACTTACACTTAAACGCCGCGGCCGCGGCGTTTAAGGAGTTAATGACATGCGGCAGCGCGATCGCTGCAGCGTGTCATTGCCGGTGAGGTCCCGGCTGCTGATTGCAGCCGGCCCCCACCTGCTGTGAAGCGTGCTCCGCTCCGGAGCACGCTTCATAGCGGGAGAAACACCCAGGGCGTACAGTTACGCCCTAGGTCGTCTGGGGACAGACTTCCATGGCGTAACTATACGCCCTGGGTCGTCTAGGGGTTAAAGAACATCTTTGTAGTGTATAAGACAGGACCTGTGGCTTAGATCATCAGCTGAGCAAGATTATGATAAGTACGTAAAGAGAGCACTCCTTAGGAGGTAGCACACAAACGCATAGTGTGTATGAGTACTAGTTTTGTGGCTGTGCTTCGTTTTACCTAATTGGGCACCAATAAAACGGCTCCATCACTGAAGTCACTCCTCTATGCGTTTGTGTGCTACCAGCGGTCTCCTAAGGAGTGTTTTTTTCACGCAATCATTGAGTGCTGTGGATTATCTCCTCTATTTTTACTCCAGCCTTTGGTCAAGGCAAGATCCGATGGCACCACCTCATCTACAGAGTGCTGCTGAATTATCCTTTTGATTTTCTATCTATCTATCTATCTATCTATCTATCTAGAACAAACATATATAGAGCAGCACAACCGCTGTGTTTGGTGTCAGGTGCCAGCGGAAAATCCAGACCACGGATTAAAGTAGTTAGTCCACTGAGAAATACTCCGCAGCACACTTGTTGAAGTGAAAAAATCTTGAACGTTTATTCCATGATTAGTGCAAAAACACAAAACGACATATTGCAAGACGCGACGTTTCGATGGCCTCCGCCATCATTCTCAAGCGTGCAAATAGTGAAACACAGCAAAATACTTTATACACGTGTAGTGATTAGTGAATACATTTCATTGGTCAGACATAATAGGCAATTATACAACACATGTGTAGGCTCCTGTGCAGTTCGTACTAATTCGGTGTGTTACTAATTAAAGTCCCATGGTGTATAGTGTCCAAAATAAATCAAAACTGAAAGAGGCTTGAAAATATAGCAGAGTCCTCCTATGGACTACATTTGAGTTCATAAAGAATGTATAATTTATGTAAACGCAGACTTCTGAACTCACTCTTGGATTCAAACGGCACAGTAACATCAAGGTCACGTGATTTTATGTTCAGGTGATGTTCCGTCACGTGATCCATGCAAATTTCATTCATAGAGAGAATCAATACCGGACTACAGGAGTGGCATAACGAGGCAATCTAATATTTAATGTATAATGTACCGGCTCAGGAGCGAAGTTCAGGCATCACCGTTCCGGATCCTCGCCGTCACTATGACCGTGTCCCACAGACTCACCGCGCTCACAGAACACACCGATATCTGTAGACACAGAGTACCCCTTCTACGCCGGATGGTCCCTCCGGGCCGAATTCACACATATTAGAAGAAACCCAATGCACTTCTGATCGTGGTCCGGGTTATAGATACAGAGATACAAGTGCCAGTAAATCTCAAATTAGTTGAGTTCAGTTGTCCATATTATCTGCAATGATATAAAGAAAGCATAAGTTCAATAATAGATTTACATATTTACATATTTACATATTTGGTGGTTTCACATTCCCCACCAATGTAGAGGTCTGCCTGAGAGGAGAAAGAGGGCAAACCGCTACCTGTACATACCACTGCTGACCTTGTATTCCACATTCAAGCCTTTCGGGGTTAATGTTTCTAGCTCATAAATCCACTGGAGCTCTCGTCTTTTCAAGATTGTAAGTCTGTCACCACCATATCGAGGGGGCATAATTCTATCAATGAGCATAAAACGCAAATCCTTCTCCATATGTCTAGCCTCTGCAAAATGTTTGGCTACTGGAAGATCTAACTTTTGTTTTCTAATAGTGTAGCGGTGCTGATTGATGCGTGTTTTGAAATCATAGGTAGTCTCACCTATATACAGTTTTTTGCAGGGGCACCAGAGGGCGTAAATCACCCAATCAGATTCACAGGTAAGGAAATGTTTGATCTCATATTTTCTATTGGTTGTAGGATGGATGAAGTGTGTGCCCTTCTCCATGTATTTACAATTAATACATCTAACACAGGGGTATGACCCCTTCTTTGGGGGGCTAATTTTCGCTGTTTCTCCATCCGGGGACCTGTGATGTCTGTTTTGACCAATTTGTCTCTTAGATTCGGTCCTCTCCTATATGAGAGTAGTGGGGGGACTTGAAATTCACTGATGTCAGTGTATGTGTCCCTTACAATATGCCAATGTTTCCTTAGTATGTTACCGATCTTAGGGGAAAAATGAGTATAGGTAGACACAAAGGGGATGCGTTGTACACTAGAATGTCTCTTAATCCTTTGTAATAAGGTGTTTCTCTCGGTCTGTTTAGTTACTGTACGGCAATTGTGTAACAATGATATCGGGTACCCTCTGGCCTTAAAGTCATCCACCATATTGTCCAAAGTATCATCCAGCTGATCCTCATGTTCAATGATCCGGTGTGCCCTCAGGATTTGGCTTGAGGGCAGAGACCTGACCATTTTCGGAGGATGACAGCTGGAAAAATGGAGAGTGTTGTTACAATCTGTCGGTTTTTTGTATCGACTAGTAACAAGTTTTTTATCTTGCACCTCCACTGTCACATCTAAATAATGAATTTTTTTATCAGAGAAATCAGCTGTAAATTTAATCGTAGTGTCAATAGTGTTCAAGTAAGAGATGAAATCAATTAGTGTTTGTTGATCACCTGTCCAAATCATGAAAGCGTCATCTATGTATCTCCACCAGACCAAGGCATGTCTGTACAGTGGAGATACATAGATGTGCTGCTCCTCCAGATAAGTCATTACAATATTCGCATAAGTGGACACGACTTTTATTCGCGTACTGCGATTGTAACACACCGAATTAGTATGAACTGCACAGGAGCCTACACATGTGTTGTATAATTGCCTATTATGTCTGACCAATGAAATGTATTCACTAATCACTTTTTGCTGTGTCTCACTATTTGCACGCTTGAGAATGATGGCGGAGGCCATCAAAACGTCGCGTCTTGCCATATGTCGTTTTGTGTTTTTGCACTAATCATGAAATAAACGTTCAAGATTTTTTCACTTCAACAAGTGTGCTGCGGAGTATTTCTCAGTGGACTATCTATCTATCTATCTATCTATCTATTTATCTATCTATCTATCTATCTATCTGGAAGATGGTCATTTAGCCTATAGAGCTGGTCAGAGGTATTGACATCACTTAGGGGGCGGGGCTTTGACTCTGACTTTGACAAGATACAGCCAAACCTCCTACATCGGGAATATGCAGGGCCGGCCAGGGTAGGCAATGGCCTAGGGCGCCACCTCCTACTGAATTAAAGGGGGGCACATTGTAGCCTCAAGTAAAAATCCCCAGACCTTAAATGCAACAGCATCCCTTCCCCACTCTGCCCCAAAGCTGCTGAAGGCTCCAGCCCCGCAGCGGCAGGACCTGCTCTCCTCCTGCTGCTTGGCTCTGGAGCTGAAGAAAAGCTTCTGATTAATGTCACATGACCTCTGGAGCCAATCAGGAGAGAGGAGAAGTGCAGGGACAAGTGTAGTTACAGATGCCATAACCCACACTCCCCATCCTGACAGAGACAGATGAGGAGTCTGATCCTCGGCTCAGAGACTGTGTCATCCTCTACTGCTACTGCTGTGTGGGTAAGTATATGTATGTATCTGTCTGTGTGTGTGTGTGTGCGTTAGTGGAGTGTGTGTGTTAGTGCTCATGTGTGGCTGAGATAGGACAACTCCCAGCATGCTCTTGTGTGGCTGTGGTAGAACTACAGCTCCCAGAATGCTTCTGTGTGACAGAGGTAGAACTACAGCTCCCAGCATGCCACTGTATGACAGAGGTAGAAGTACAGCTCCCAGCCATTTGCCTTCTTTGCCTAGGGAACCAAAACTCCTTGTCCTGGCCCTGGGAATATGTCATAGATTGTAAAATAATCCAGTATACAGTATATGTACAGTAAAAGGGAATGAAAGAGCATATGCAACAGTGATGAATTTAACATTTAGTAACTCTGATGGGTCCAGTCTTTTTTAGAACATAAAATTCACATTCCATATGCACAAAAGGACGTCAATATATCACTGTGAGTGCCAGTATATATGTGACAGTGAGTGACAGTATAGATCTGCTGAGACGAGTTTTATGCTGCGCCAAAAGTACTGTGAAAAGTACTGAACCAAGCAAAAAAGTAGCATGTTACTGACTCTGATGGTGGGCACTACAACTGTATATGTGATAGAGCATATGTGACAGTGTATGTGTGATAGTAAGGGACAAAGTGTATGTGACAGTGTATGTTTCAGAGAGCATAAAGTACCAGTATATGTGTGAGTAGTAAGTGGAAAGATGAAAATATAATAATATCCACTTTTCCGTCCCTCCTCACCGCCCTCTTAATCATTAGTAATGCCCCAGGCAGGTATTCTCCTATTCATCACCTGTAAGAACACTGCACATGTGTTGGATCATTAAGGCACCTGTGCAATTTTCAGATCTTGGATTAAAAGCAGCTATCCGAAGGTACAAGCGGTTAGGAGAAGGCAGATTGTGGGTACAGAGTCGCTTTAAATGTGTACTGTAGTATAAAATAACTGACCTCCAATGTGATTCCTTACATATAGTAACTACTGTTGCTTTTACTAATAACTTCTTATCCAGGAAAAACAGCTGTAAAGTCTTATCCAGTTGTCTCACTTCTCTGCAAAAAGTTGTCTTCATGTTGTTAGGGGAAATGTGTCTCTAGTAACAGTTTTGCATGTGCTATGTACAGGAGTAGGGGAGAGAACCTGAGAAAGCCAAGTACCTGCAAGCCAAGCATGGCTGCTTGCTGAAGATGATCCAAACTGTTCCTAAAAGGCAAGTTAAGGCTCTTCTATGGTCTCTCAACCCTCATAAAGTTCAATTCAGTGACAATTCAGTGTTACCCCTACTGTTATTTTTTTTTTTTCTGCCATACCACCTTGAAAAACCCAATGCATCAGTCCTTCATCTTCCTGATGTGTCATCTATAATGTATTGTACTTTATAGCTGATCCCACAGCAAAGTATTAGCCTGTTTAGTGCACATTCACTCTCTGCTCTGCCATTTGATTGGCCAGAGCAGTACGACAGCCTTGTGCCTGTACCCTTGTCAAATTGTGCAATATGAAGGGAGCTCTCAGGGGCTCAGTAACAGCAGTAAAAGTACTAAGATCTTCTTGTCAACTCTCTAAAGGGTTAATTTAAAGGCACACTTTAATTTTATTTAAAAATCTGGATTCTTACACCAATTAATAAGAAAAAAGTGCAACAGTTAGTTAATTAAAAATTAATATAACTCAATCAATATTTTTAGTTCTCGTAAGCAATAAGGAAGTGAACAGGTAAATTCTCCATATTTTACTTTGTAAAAAACGGATGACTAAAATATTCCCTATTTCCAGTTCTGAGATTTCCTTAAAACACTGAACTGGATGCAAAAGCGAATATCTAGAAATCTATTGTGACCTAACCCTCTTTTCCTCCGAGACCTCCAACAATCCAAAAATATTTCACCTTCTGTGGAGAGCCACCGAAGGATAGCAGCAAGTTCAGGTATTCCTGTCATTGAGCAAGGTCCGGATTTGGTGTTCTTCAGAAAAGAACATCACAAGGAGCAATAGTAAAGTCATTTTGAAAGGAAATGACAAAGGTTGAATCACACTGTCCCCTAAGCAATATTATATAAGAAATACACTATTCTTGTTTTACAAGACAGTTTCAATGGCAAAACATTGAAGCCTGGCCGGAAGAATGCTGGATGTCATATTTAATAGGTGCAGTGGGGATATAGGTGATGATAGTGAGAGATCACAAAAGCTTCATTATCTTTCTTCTTAAAGGAACACCCCAGGCTAAACATGTACAGTTTTTTTTTTTTGCCTAGGGCAGGACCTAGGGGGCTATGCATGACGCAGCAAAGCATTATTTAAAGGTAAATTCTTGTGGGATGTATATGCTGCAGATTTTCCATGCAGAGTTGGCTTTGAAAAATTTACCGTGGATTACAGTAGCAGCCTGGTGGATTATCCACTTTATTCACACCAATGCAATGCATTCACACCAGAGCATTGGTGTGAATAAAGTGGATTTTCCTTTTTGGAAGTGCGGTCTCCTTCATCTTCTTGAACTTTCCATACGAACCTGGGTCCGGTTTGGTGAGACCTGCACCCATAACCTCTTTTTTTCTTTTGCTTTCTTGTGCTGCTGAAAAATTAGTTTTTTAGCCTGGTGGATTAGTTATGAACAGATCTCAGCTACATGCTGTGGAAATTTTTTAATGTTGGCTATTTTTTCTTTTCTTGTTAGGAAGCCATAGGAAAATTTGGCATTTTCCATCTGATTAAGCTAGCTAATCAGTGCCTTTAGGTTATGTTGCCATCACTTTTGGCCTTAGGCTTGCACTATATATTGGCAACCTGCCAAAACAAGTTACTGTTGTCTACTACAGTGTACTGCCTACATTCAGTCCATTTTTTTTAAATGTGTATGTTAATTTAGCAGGACTCAATAACATACTAAGCTATTGAGTCCCCAAGAATAAAGTACAGTATACATTTGGAACGTGGTTTGGGCATAGTCACTAGTTAGTTATGATGGTTTATGTGCCTACCGGCAGTATGCTGCAATGTACACCAGCAACCTTTTTTAATGGGCTACTGCTGTATATTTTAGGCATAGGGCCAAAACTATCTGGGAACATAGCTGCAACAGTACGCGGCCATATCCGTTACCCCCTACCTGCTCTGGGTCACACTGTGTTGTGATCATCTCCCTTTCTCTCAGCTTGCTTGTCCTCCAGCAGCTTCTGTTGCTCTGAGCTGGCCTTCTGACAGATTGGGCTCCCTCTAGTGTCAGACATGCACCTGTGCACCTGTATTTATAAGCTCATCCCACAGGCTGTGGAGTCTTTTGAAGGTATATCGCCTCCACCTCCTCACCTCTTTTCTCAGTTGTTGTTGTTTGCCAGTCAGCAACTACATCTGTGCTCCCTTGCAATCCGCTACTTCCTAATGATCTTCTAGATATTTGAATCTCAGTCCATTCCCAGTTCCAGCTTAGCTTCAGTGTGAACTACATCCTAACATTGCATCCTGCACTTCTACCACAGAGGAAGAGCAGTCCTTCAGTTGGTAATCACCGAGATTCTTTTCTGAGAGTAGCAACTTGCGCTTTTCTTGCAGCGAAGTCCAACCTGCCTTGCGACGGGTGCTGGTGAAACCCGGAAGTTCCTTAGACTCCGTTCTTCAGGTGCCAGCACTCCCTGGTGATCCAGGAGATCCACCCCTTGTGCTTGGACCATCCATTACAATAGCCTTACCCAAACTCCCATGCCCTGATACGAAATCTTCATTATAGCTTTTTTCAAGCATACTGTGCCATTTACGATACCGGTATTCTTATGTGTTGGAAGGACCATTGGTTCCTATATCCATTAAATACCAGGGCTTGGGTATAACTGCACCTTTATTTTTCCTGAAGTTATATCCTCTTAGCAGAGAAATTTATCACAATGTATGACCCCATACTGAAGTGCAAATACTACATAGGGAGACACCCCCCCCCCAAGCATTAGTAATAGGCAATGACTCATATGACACCAAAGTTTGTGATAGCTTTTCAATAAAACGTACAGGAATATATATTGTTTTTCAGTGTGGGATGTCCGAAATGGAAACTGCACTGTTTGGACTAAGGAGGGAATCCTTGTATTATGCATCACCACTTTGACCCCTCATCTTGGCAAATATCTGTTTAAATCTCTTTAAATATATAGATGGCTACAAAAAACAGACTTTTTATTGCCAGCAAACTGTGCTCCTGTTTTCCTATTGAGCTAAAGATATACCTTTACAATTTTTTTTTACTATTTGCATTTAATAATCATGGTGGAATAGCATTAGGTCCTACACGGATAACAATACGTTATATTTCCAAACACCAAATGAGCTTTCACGATGATTGTGTTGGAGGTCAATTTGTGTTACATTTCACTAAACATCCAACTTGATACTTTTATTTACATGAACACCCTTTCTGAATGTGACAAAATTTACAATGCACTTATCCAGTAAATTCAAGGTCAGATGACGGCAGAAATTCAGCATTTTGTTTCCGAAATAATACAGTTTTTCAATGATAGAAAAGTTATCTCATAATCATTGCTATAAAGAAAAAAAAACCTTCAAGGAATGCGCCGGCGTGTTCACAAAACAGCAGAACAAAAGAGACAGTACGATTGACGACAAATGTGAAAAGAGATAATAAAATTTACAATAGGGAGGTTTGAGTCACTCCGAATTAGGACAAAGATTTATAACCAGATCTATCCGGCATGACTGTGAAGAGTTCAGGAAAACTTATCCAATGTCATTGAAAGTTCAGTCTTCACTTGTAGTACACCTATGTTTAATTTATAAGGGAATATTCTTGTTCTAAATGGTTAGAAGAGTTTTGGCCAAACCAGTAATGGCGGGGGCCATCCAGTTGCCTTCTAGCTCTCTCCTCATTTTCCTTATGGAGATAAGTCACCAGAAGAGTTGTCTGGCAGTGAGATGGGTGTGATAAATGTTAAGCGAATAAGTGTTTTGTGGTACACTAACCAGTTTTTATGACTAACTTAATCGTAAAAAAACAAACAAAAAAAAAAACAGTCTTTCTTGATAGGAATATTAGTAAGCAAACATCTGTGGGGTGTATTCAGGAGCACAATCACCGATATAGAAGCCGGGCAGTACCATCTGTTACCAGGAAGACGGTGGATCAGAGGTCATGTAGGCAAGGAGCAACTTCTCCAACCCTGGACAAAGACTTGAAGACTTGAGACTAAGATGGAACTTGCAGCATGGACTGGCAAAATCTCAGCAGTTAGCACTGCATAGTTGGGTTGCAGGATAACTGAAACACAGATACACTGGAATAGTACTGACTGACTGACTGACTGAACTAACTTCACATGCCTCTCCCCACCCCAAGACTTCAAGGAGTGAAGCAAGGCCTCAGGTAATTTAAGAAGTGAATGGCTCAGAGAGATGAAGAGACACTTGGTTAAAGCTTAATGTGGTAAGAATCATCGCATAAACAAACATATAATGTATTACTGTGTTTGCTCAGTTCTGCTACACTGGTATTTTATTGACATCCAGGAAGTGAAAAAAAAGGCCTCTGTGCAGTCCACTCTGTTTCCCACTCCCTTTGCTGCCCCCTCCGCCCTTCAGGAGACAAAGATCATGTAACCTCTGTCTCACATTCAGTTTGCTGAGCACAGACTGAGGATGCAGATGTGACAGAGGGTGGGTCATAGGCAGAGAAGGGCAGGACATGGGCACAAGGGATGAAGGGTTATGGGGATGGGAGAAACAGGATGTTCTGAGCATGCAGCGCAATGACTACTGGGAAATTTTGTCTGATAGCAGTGCAGAGGAAGAGTAATAACAAGAAATAAGGGCAAGGTAGAAAACTCCATCAGAGGAGCGTGACTTCTGTAAAATTACATTAAGATTGTCAAGGTTGACAATAGGTACAAACCTTGCATTGTTTAAAAGTTTGTTTTTTAAAACAAGGCTGCATGGAGTTCCCCTTTAAACAGTTTTTGAAGTTTTTGATGATTATGCAGTACTCTGATAATCTGGAACTTTCACTTTTCTGGTCCTCCAATAGTACGGCTGCTTTTTGGTTCTTCAATAATTATTAATAATTAACAGTATTACAACTACTGTCTCTGATTCTTTAGAAATGAGAAAATTATTAAGCCTTCCGGTAATATACGGTAGCTTCCATGATTTGGCAGCTGTCTGGTCCTTGAGTGTAGCAATTGCCTGGTCCTCTTATAATATAAAATTTGTGAGGTCCCTATAATAGCACATTAAACAAATTTTCTCCTAAAATGTCTTCCGTCCACACAATGTAGCATGAAATGAGCTTTTCTTTCCTCAGAGGAACACTTTGTCTAAGCTGTTCCTTATTATTCTCTCAGGTTTATTACAGGGGACGCTGCATGAGTCCATAACAGCATGCATGGTCTCCAACTGAGCTCTCCCTCCCTTTTCATCTCATCTCATTCACATTGTTCTTTCCCTCCCGCACCGGTATCACCGATCACTTTGACCTGCTTCAAATTTCTCGAAATTGCTTTAATATGGCTCTTCCTGGACTACTAATGCATCCTCCCAAATCAATTTACAGTATATAGCAAAGGCCTTTACACTCTTTGAGAGAAAGAGAGATACATATACACACTCCGAGACACTTACAGAGATACATTGTGGGCGTTCTGCTTCCATAAAGAGGACTTTGGCACTATACAAACCTGCAGACTGATTTTTTTCCGTAGGTAATATGATAAAGGGTCACTGAAATATTGTAGTGAGGCTCCGGGCACAGAATTTTGAGAACCTTTTAGTTGCTATTGGAAGTTTCTACCTTGGCTGGGGTAGAAAATCTGATGGAAACACATGATAGGCAGCTTACAATCATGGTTTTAAGTTGTAAAGCTAATAAGAGTTGCATCTTTTTCTGTGTTTTGGACCCAATCCTGGTTATACTACATATGAATTCAGACTCTTTCTATTGATCAATAGGCGACTCAACGCAAAGATTCTGACCTATAAAAATTTCTGATATATCAGAAGTTCAGAGGGGCTGACTCTGAAGAGATTGCCAGCATATTGCTAGAAAATACATCAATCTCTGATCAGCAGGGGTTCAACCTCCGTGACCCACATCATTTGCTGAAAGAAAGAAGCATCGGAGATAGGAAAGTATTGTGACAACTCCATTCAGCTACAGTATCTCTGGAGACTCTCTATAGGAGACAACGCACATCCTAGCCCCAAGGAAATGGTTTTCTTCCTATGGTAGGGAGTCACAATAGTTAAACCCCTGCCGATAAGACATTGAATGCACATGTAGAGACAACTCCTTTAATGAAATGACATTGACCCTTAAAGGGAACCTGTCACCCCCCGTGCCGGGGTGACAGGCTCCCGACCCCCCGTTAGAGCCCCATATACTTACCTAATCCCGCCGGGTCCCGCTTCTGGAGGTGGTCGGGTGACGGAGATCTCAGCCGCTGCAGCCCGGCGCGCGCGCTGAGAGATGAGTCCAACACCCATAGAGAATGACAGGAGAGTCCAGCGCTCCGTCATTCTCTATGAGCGTTGGACTCATCTCTCAGCGCGCGCACCGGGCTGCAGCGGCTGATATCTCCGTCACCCGACCGGATCCAGAAGCGGGACCCGGCGGGATTAGGTAAGTATATGGGGCTCTAACAGGGGGTCGGGAGCCTGTCACCCCGGCACGGGGGGTGACAGGTTCCCTTTAAAACCTTAGTGGGTGCAATGTGTTAAAAGTTTATTACTGAACGACATTGTTCCTGGTACAGTATTAAGCCAAAATGGGAAAAATTATTTAAAGGGAAAAAAACGAATGAACTCAGATATTTGGGGTGAACTCGAGTTTATATGACATAATAAAAGAACAAGGAACTAAGTGATGGTTCCCTCCGAAGCTCCTTTGTGAGTACTACTTGCATTCTCTTTGAGATTGAGCTATTTGGCTAAAATTGGAAATATTGTGTATAATAGTGCTGTTATTGAGCTGAATGAGTTTTTTGTTATAGGTTTTATTTGTAAGTTTCCTTTCTTCTGCGGAGGCATTTTTAGCACAGCAGCACAATATACCACTTATAATAAACTATCTACCAGGGACAATGTTGAATTTGTATGAAAGACAATATACAAGTTTACATGCAGACCAGCTCTCTGAAAGCAATGAGTGTTCTGCACATCAGGTTATTGAACAAATTTGCTATAAAGCAAATTCAAATGGGTTTTCACTCAGGTGAAGTGAATGTCTGTTTGTTCACAGCCATTCTGAGTCAGAACTAGTCAGATGATGGAATTCAGTCCTTTATGTATAGTACTGGAAGCTTTTTATTCAGGTCATGGAGGTGAGAGGATGTTGCAGTGTCTCGTACACCTACTAAGATAATACTGGTAATGGCATGTAAGAACATTGGATAATTTATAGAAAGGAGATCTGTCCTTTACCCTTCTCTCCATCAAGTGAAAAAATGTCTTCAGAAAATATTTGAGGATTTTCTGCTTTTCAGCAATACGTGATATCATTTTAAATACAGGTGTAAGCTTAACAAATAGCAAAAAGTATCAAGTAACCTTAAAACGAATATACTACTATTTTTTTTTTTAACATTTAATTGAACCACAGTCCGGTTCCCACACACGGTGCCGCTTTATTCGCAAGCACCGACTTAGCATGAAGCACTGAAGGCTGGCCTGGTGGCCCCCAGTGTGACGAATTCCCCTCTGTGACACAGCTCCATTGGAGGGGAGAGCGTCACACTGAGGGCCGGCAGGCCAGCCTCCAGTGCTTCATGCCAGGCCGGCGATTGTGCATAAACTGTGTGTGGGAGACGGGCCATAGATTAAAAAAAAGAAATTCCTGCAGCACTGGCATTCCCGTGTCTGTGCCAGCCTATTCACACAAAGTGTGTGCTATTGGTACATTTTCTTAAATAAAAATGTATTATAATACAAAAAAATGTTTACCCAATGCTAGTACTGTACCTCTATTAGGGTTATATTGTATCATGACTGTGTACCCTACCAAACCATGCAAAAACCTATAGACAGCAGACCCCAACCATGCCAAATAGGAATTATTTTATTTACATAGCAAGGAATGGAAGGCAAGGTGTTGAATCTTAGGAAGGCAAGACAAGGCATGGAATCTCAGGAAGTGAGCGTCGGGGATCAGAAGTCTTCATCGGTCTTCTTTGAAAACCCCTTAAAGAAGAAATTACTGATGAAATACCATATTTTTCACTTTATAAGATGCAAAATCTGGCTGTCACTAAATTTCAAGCAGTGGGCTTGATGATTAAAAACCTCCTATAAATGTGATTGTTTAGTTATTTGCACTTACATTTTTCTGGATTTCTAAGTTAATAGTGCAGAATTCTGTGGCCAGGACCCTCATCTATTAGCCACTAGGTCAACTGAAAAGAGTGACTTTTTCCAAGAAAAACTGAGTATATCTTAACATTATATCACCAATCAATTGATTTCAGTGTGGACTGTGTAATGTTTCATTTTCTGCAAAATTCTCGTTCCAGAGAATTGAACACTTTCTGCCAGAGTTCACCATAGATTATAGCTTATCCCCGTAGGTCTTAGCCATAGGAAAACTTGTTTTCAGCTTATTGTCAAGGAAGTGGTCCAAAATGTATTGCCTTTTTATGAAAGACAATAGGTCAAGCACACATACCTGTTGAGTGAAACATTGTACAGAAAAGCTAAAAGCTATAAGAAAGAGCTAAAAAAACAATATCTTTACAACTTTTAGGACAAAAGAACCAAGGTACAAGGAGGAAAAACAAGACGCTCTTACTTAATTTTAGTTTATTATTACAAGGACATTTATCTGGACATTTATCCGCTCCAATGATCTGCTGCAAATATCTGAAAATACCCCCCCCCCATTTTACTGCCACTGCAACCATCGTTGCAACGGTCATCGTTTCTGTTAATATAAAATACCAAACTGTTAAGTTTGCACACTAAGACACAGGACAGATGAAGTCCTGCACTGGCACCACCTCGCTGTCTCTGCCTACTTACTACTAACTGCCCTATGTGGTAGTGGGTAACTGGGCAACCTAGATGAGTAAAACACAGAGACGAAGACAGAACAAACAAACACAATATGCTCAAGGTAAACAAGCCGGGTCAGTAACTATCGGTCAAAGCTGTACAAAATCAGAAGTCAGGGAGAATCATCAGGGAGTCAAGCCAAAGTCAGGGAAACCAAGGAATATGTAATCAGGAAATAATGCTAGCTTAGTCACACTCTAAAGAGGCTCTATTGCAGGCAAGTGAGCATGGTGAGGGCAGTAGTCTTATGGAGGCTGGAGTCCATGCCCCATAGCATGATTAGGGAAAAAACTCCAGCCCCCAGCCCCCTGACAGAGCTGACTGGTGGTTCCAGCCACCAGTCAACCTAATTATAACCTAAAACACCTAAGCTGGCCGGCCGGGGGGCGGTGAAGCCCTAGCCACAGCAATAACTAAACGCTGCGGAATCTGTTGGGACTATACAAATAAATGTTATTATTATTATAACTAAGGACGTTGTTGGTGCGCCCTTAACAACCAGGCAGGCCAATCGCCAGGGACACCAACGTTGCTTCTAGAGAACTGGTCGCGTGTTCCTGAAGTGCCGGGAGCCAGGCGCGTGGCCCAACTTGTGACTCAAACTTTATTTCTTCATTAATAAAAGATGGTACATTGATATACAATATTAGGCAAAAACACAACTGAAATTCTAAGTTGTTTAAAACTCAAACATTCCTAGTCAACTTTTAATAAATAAATAAATTATAGAAAAGAGGGGAGTTTCCGGCTCACATAAAATACACAATTCATTTAAAAGGCCAACATGTTTCGGACGTATATATTATCTGGAGCTGGAAAACCTTTTCACCATCTCATGTTCACTTACATAATTCCGAAAAAATGTTTCAAGTTAGTGTTTTCGAGAATGAGACTTCTCAAGAAGTTATATATTTGCTGCATTACTACAAGCAATTGGTGTGCAAATAAGCATTAACATAGTAACTAGAGTTCGCAACTGACAGCAGCCTTTCCAGAGACCTTTTGTAGTTGCTAAAGATCAATTTGCATTGTTCATCATATGGTAAGTGGCATCCAATCCTTTGCACAGCACAGAAACATATGTTCCCCCCCCCCCCCCCCCTCCTTCTCCTCCTCCTCAAAAATGACCTTCACAGGATACAATATCCAAAATGGCATCCAATTTGGAGGAAAGGAAACTTTTATGCTGGTAGTCGGCCAGTTCTTAATAAAGGGCACTGACCTGACGAAACAATCTAGTTTTAATTAGAATTATGAAATTCTATTTGGAAGAATCTACCTCTTTTTTTTGAGGGAGAAGAAAACGATAAACCGCAAACTACTTATGGTTCAGACTAAGGTCATAGTCAGGACAGGCTGTGAACTTTATGGTGCCAGCTCCGGCCTGCAGCAGAGAGGCTCCCTTGCTGGGGAAGGCCATGCACGCTTGAGTCATTTCCTGAAGACAATGTGACGCCTCGGGAGCAGTGCATCCTAATTAGATTAACTGCTACTGTCGGAGTTGTTAAATCGCTCGTACTGAAGAAAGCAAATTGCAGATTGTACATATCAGTGTACAATCAAACAGAAAACAGGTGTTTGCTAATTAAAATGGAGATTTTAATGAATGACCTCAGCGGTTTTGGTGAATAAATACCATTCTAGCATCTGCCATGTATTTTCCATCCAAATTCGCTTTCATCTTGTTTGAAAGGAACAAAGACAGGGAAAATAATACAATTACTACGGTTCCGCGGTGGGTGAGAAGCAGCCATCACAAATGATTTAGAAGAATGCTCTTCATCTTTTTAACGCGCTGACATAATTATTGCACAGGCTTAGCCCATTACTCAATTTCATTGGGTACTTTAAAGGCCAATCGAATGAGCAGTTAATAGAGACTGGCATCTCCCCAAGGAGGTCACCTGCCAGTCATCATTGAGCTTCTCTATGAAGTGTTCCCTTGACATCTAAGGAAACCTCATGGGGACAACACAGTTGTGTACTCTCTAAATAAGAAAATGATCTATTCCTATAATTACATGTTGAGTCCCCCCCCCCCGGGCTGCCTTACCGCAAGTAAATGTTTAACATGTTTTCAGAGATCGCTTTCAGTATAATAAATTAATGATTGACAGTATCTAATTGATTGACCAGAGTAAAAGATTTACACTGTGTTTAGTTAAAACGTTTCATAAGTGTATATTGTGAATCTCTTCTTAAAAAATATTTTTTGGCCTTCTCACCATTGTCTCTTGGGTTTGTTTAAAGTCAGATAGCTGCTCAGTGTCTTAATATAGGACTGCATCCCTTGACTTTGGAAAGACTTTACAGATATGTAAGGTTTTGCTAGCCAATGGACCATCAATAGTCTTTTTAAGGCAATCCTGGCTTGACCAGAAACCCCCAGTGATTTCTACCCTGATTTCTAAAGTTAATTGGCTTATAGCCAATGAAAAATATGCCTATGAAAAACGGGAGGCATTAAGAAAATTTGAAAAAATTTGGGCCGCTGGTTTGACACCCCGAGCTTGGTACCTTTGTCACTTACTAGGAACAGGATCACTCCCTCATTAGTAACTTGATATTATTGCTATGGGGATAAAGTTGGAAGCTGATGCTTCAATTGTTGGCTTGTTGGTCATGCTGTTTATGTAACTGTGTTATATTAGAAGACACCAAGACTTTCCTTTGGATGAACGGTTTATGGAGATTTTATTTCTACATTCTCATTGGACTTTCTATAAAGAGTATGGGACATTGCCAAAAAGTTTCTGTATTATTTGTTTGTTTTTTTCTTTTTGCAGGGTTAGGACTTCTGTGTGCTGTCTTCCCTGTTGTTGTATCTTTATACTTTTTGAAAAATCTTTCTGATTTTTTTTTTTTAAAGTTTGTTTAAGGGCCACCTATTATTCTCAGTTTTTAACTATTGATTGATTTGCTTAGTGTCCATTATAGTAAAACATTGCAAAAATAACTAAAAATAACAACAATAATACAAATGACTCATACCAAACAATAAATATTCTCCTGTTGAGTGTTTGTGGCTGCTAATAGTGACAGCAAATAGTGACATGCCATAAGTTTTTGCTTTAACATTTCATATGATTGCTGACTTGATCAACTATTCTGCTCTACCATAAGTCCTGAAGGTATCTGAGTTCTGGGAAACATTATTTGAACCAGGGAAAGGTGACTGCTAAACCAGTTCTGTAGGGAACCAGGGAAAGGTGACTGCTAAACCAGTTCTGTAGTCTGTCAGCATTGTTGCAACCTCTAAACTCAGTGGGAAAGATATCAAACCTGGCCATTAAAAAAAGTTGCCCATTAAAAAACTGATTCAATTTCAGCTTTAATCTCTTCAAAAAATCAAAGATTCCAATCTGATTGGTTGCACTGAATAACTGTTCATTGCATAACTGTCCCTTTGCACAAGGTTTGATAAATTTGTTTTTTGGGATATATACGTTGCGAGATTACCAACGTGGTCTCCAGACACAATATTACTAAGTGTATTATTAGTGTTTGTCTATGTTTGGACCCCCAGTAATTGTGATGTAAAGGAGGCCTTCAAGCATTCTGATATCATGTCCTTATATTGTGTTGAAATGCTTTCATAACTAAAATATAGGCTATTTATATGACCCCACTGTTAGATAGTAATTTTCTTTCAGTAGAATTTATCATATGTATTCTAAAAAATTAACACAATTTATAGGCTATTATTACCTCTTGTGATCACGGGCCCTACAGCAAGTGACCTTCACTCCTCCAGGAAGGATTAACAGCTGCAAGTACTTTTTTTTCTGTTTGCTTGATAGGTCTACTGTAGATATTAAAGATGGGAGAGCTGGCCGAGGTTTGAGTTCATATGAACCTGAAATGTCAGCTACTGATTCCTGCTGTCTGATCGCTCTGTGGAGATGGTAGATACAGCCCGAAGACCACTTGTCCACCCTCTCCACGGAGCAGGCAGATAGTGGGAATCAGTTAGCAGATAGTTAAAGGGGTTATCCAGCTCTACAAAAACATGGCCACTTTCCCCCTACTGTTGTCTCCAGTTTGGGCGGGGTTGTGAAACTCAGTTACATTGAAGTAAATGGAGCTTAATTGCAAACCGCACCTGAACTGGAGACAAATGTAGGGGGAAAAGTGGCCATGTTTTTGTAGCGCTGGATAACCTCTTTAAGGTTCATACAAACCCAAGCCATGGCCAGCTCTCCCATCTCTAGTGGATATGTCTTCTAGGTGGTCATATTTCTTGTTTCCAAGGCATCAGTGGACTTTCACGCATTCTACTCCGGTCTCTGAGTTTTGAAAACAGCACAGTGCTATGATGAGTGCTATGAAGAGTGAATGTACCAGTTTGAGTAGTGAATTATTTTTTTCACTACCTGGTTGGGGCCAGCTCGGAGATCCCAGTGGTGTGATCCATTTTTCAAAATGCCATCCTGAGATCAGAACCGTTTTTTCATGTGCATCACTTCACCCTTTATCTGCCATGGAGATAGAGGAGCGGCTGCACATCACAACTATGGCTGATACTAATGCTGCTAAGACTATTTAAAAAAAACAACTTTAGGATGTTGGAATATGAATTGATCAAGCCATATCGCCCCATGTACCAATGTGCAGGTCTCCTGGTTCACACAGGTCCCTACGCTAACTCCACACTGTGTCGGTCAGTGACCGCCACCCCCGCAAAGCGTGCATATGCAGGGAAGGAAGGCCATGGAGTGGCCCTGAAACCCCCATGTCACAGGACCAGACACAAAATGCCCCCCAAAAAAGTCCCAGCCAGCACCACCGGCGAGGAAGGCTGCCCCCAAACAACACAAGTATGGATAAGGTATTACACTAACCAAAAACTGCTGCAGACAGAATGGGAAAAACATGGAGGTACTGTCGTGTGAGCACAGGTATATGCTCTGCTAACTTAGGTCACATGGGTCTTTAAAAGGGGAGTGCCCGCTGCCCAGAAAGGGGAGAAAAATACAAAATCCGACATGGAGATAGAAGAGCGGCTGCACATCACACATATGGCTGATACTAATGCTGCTAAGCCTATTTTAAAAAACCAACTTCAGGATGTTGGAATATGAATTGATCAAGCCATATCGCCCCGTGTACCAATGTGCAGGTCTCCTGGTTCACACGGGTCCCTACGCTAACTCCACACCGCGTCGGTCAGTGACCGCCACCCCCGCAAAGAGTGCACATGCAGGGAAGGGAGGCCATGGAATGGCCCTGCAAACCCTATGTCACAGGACCAGACCCAAAGTGCCCCCACAAAAAGTCCCAGCCAGCACCACTGGCGAGATCAATTCATATTCAAACATCCTGAAGTTGTTTTTTTAAAATAGGCTTAGCAGCATTAGTATCAGCCATAGGTGTGATGTGCAGCCGCTCCTCTATCTCCATGTCGGATTTTGTATTTTTCTCCCCTTTCTGGGCAGCGGGCACTCCCCTTTAAAAGACCCATGTGACCTAAGTCAGCAGAGCATATACCTGTGCTCACACGACAGTACCTCCATGTTTTTCTATTCTGTCTGCAGCAGTTTTTGGTGAGTGTAATACCATATCCATACTTGTGTTGTTTTGGGGCAGCCTTCCTCGCCGGTGGTGCTGGCTGGGACTTTTTGGGGGGGCTTTTTGGGTCTGTTCCTGTGACATGGGGGTTGCAGGGCCACTCCATGGCCTCCCTTCCCTGCATGCGCACGCTTTGCGGGGGCGGTGGTCACTGATCGACACGGTGTGGAGTTAGCATAGGGACCCGTGTGAACCAGGAGACCTGCACGTTGGTACACAGGGTGATATGGCTTGATCAATTCATATTCCAACATCCTGAAGTTGGTTTTTTAAAATAGGCTTAGCAGCATTAGTATCAGCCATAGGTGTGATGTGCAGCCACTCCTCTATCTCCATGTTGGACTTCACCCATTATGCTTGAGGTGGGCCTGTTACCCCCAGTGTAATGATATCCCCTTGGTGATGTCATCAATGGGAGGGGATATCATTGCAGTGAGGGAGTTTGGGCCGTCTCCAGTGCACAGAGTGGCCTGCTGCACCTGAAGAAACTGGTAATGATCATGGGAACTGGGCAACGTTTTGAAAAATGGATCACGCCACTGGGATCTCCACACGGGCACCGACCAGGAAGTGAAAAAAAAATAGCTTTCAGGCTGGGTTCACACGCTGTATGACAAAAGCCTTTCAATGATCCGGCTGCATCACAGGATGGCCGATGTCAGTGAAGTTCATCCCAGCCAATACTGCAGTACCAGCCGGATGAACTTCATTTCTGTTGAATTTGGATGCAGGCGAATCCGTGTGTGCCTGCATCCCAATTCACCAAAGCACACAATGGAGAGTGCGACTGGAGCCACACTTTCCCTTGTGTGAGCTGCCAGCTCTGTGCGGCCCCTATTCAATGAAAAGCAGCTGCACAAATTGACATGCCAGTTTTTTGTGTTGCCGCTAGGAATCCCGGCCGGTGTGTATACTATGGGGGAGATTTATCAAACTCGCTCAGTTGTCCCTAGCAACCAATCAGATTCCACCTTTCATTCCTTACAGACTCTTTGGAAAATGAAAGGTGGAATCTGATTGGTTGCTAGGGGAAACTGAGCCAGTTCTCTCCCTATGTGTATACACTCTGCCCAGCATTCCCTCTGACTTTAATGCAATGTATCTTTTCTATTAATCACGGCCGTTGCTATTTGAACACAGCTTTAAAAAAAAAAAAAAATCTTGACTTTGACCTTTTTTTTTTTTTTTTTTGCAATTCTTCATTCTCAATATAGCAGGATACCCGCTGACCACATGGTGCTTCTTATAACATTATACTTTCTCTTTGAACCCTATTACCTCAGCTGCAAGGAGCTGTGTACATTTCATATAGCAACTCTACATACAGCTCATGAATTCATGAATAAGCAGCAGGCAGCAAGTAAATCCTTTACCTTTGATCTTGCGATGGCCCTTGAGAAATCCTTTATGTTAGCTTAATACTCATAATAAACACAGCTAGTAATATATATATATATATATATATATATACTGTATAGTATGTATAGTAAAGCGTAATAACATGCTTTCTGCAGAGGAGAGAATATAACTGGATATGTAAAGCACTGAAGTATGCAGATACACAATTTATGGTACAATAATTGCACTTTTATAGATGGCAGGAAGAGTCCCAGTGCAGAAGATGCATCAGCTCTGCTTGCCAAGTGTATTATATTGCTCATAAAACAGGACAGAGAGGAGCTCTGCTGGAACAATTATCACTTAACTATGTGTGTGATCTCCAGGCAGCCTTCATTATCAACCTGTAATTTCCAACCAGTAAGCCACTACCTGCAAGGTGCTTATGGAAGGACAGAAAATAGGGCCTGTGAGGACCGGAGCCCGGGATGAGATAGATGACATTATGGTTAGGAAATTGCTTTTTAAAAATATTTTACATAATTTTTGCAATGAAATTAGAATGCGGAGGGATTATCTGAGCCACGATGCCTGTGAATAACCAGCCTAATACATACAAGAAAAAAGTAAAAAAACAATAATAATAATAATAATAATAATAAAAATTATATATATATATATATATATATATATATATATATATATATATATATATACATTTTTTTTTATTTATTTATAAAAAAAAAATTCACAGCCATTATGATGCTGGCTGGAACATTGATCATGCTATGCTGTCCATCAGAAGTGCTATATATGTTGCTTGAAAGTCTAAAAAAACATCCTTAGGCTCAGGGCCGGACTGGCCATAGGGCAGTTCTGGCAAATGCCAAAGGGCCGAAGGCCTCTGTGGGCCGGTCTCCTGCTTCTTCTGGCCCGGCAACTTGCTCCCCTGTAGGGAAATAGAGTCACCGGGCCAGGAGGAAGACAGAACGGCCAGTGTTGAACTTCCCAGCGCTGCAAGATGAGCGCTGCAGGTGGCATCAATCTCACAGCGCGTCTCAGAGTGGAGCCTCGCCTCCCGCACGGCGTCTCAGAGCGGGTGGTGTGTGCTCTGCTTGTGGGACATGGTGTGAGGACTGCATGGGAAGCAGGAGTGGATTGTTTTATTTTTTTTTCATGGTGAGAGGGAGAGAGGGGGGCTAAATGTCTCCACTCTCCCCGGTTGGCTGTTCATGACTTTTGTCCTGACACTTGCTAACCAGGGGAGAGACTGTACTGAAGCCGGGCCCTGCCCTGTGTCTCAGCCGACTCCTGCTGCAATACTGGCACTGCTGGGTGGGCACAGCAGGGGTTAATTGCTAATTGTTTCTGGTGGACCAGGAAGCGCAGGCCACCACTGCACTGTCTCCTCCCTCAATGTAAGTGTGTGTATGCAGGTCCCCTCCTCTCTGACGTACAGTTATGGGGGGCACAGTCAGGTGCTGTTATTGAGGAGGACTAAGGGGAGCACTTCACCATCTGCACCTGAGCTGAAAGACCACAGAGATTGCTGAATAGCTGCCTGCAACAATGCAGCAGCTATAGCAGGTGAGCAAACTCATAAGTTTGTGGGGGAGCTGGGGAGGCAGGGGTGCCAGGCAGGCCAAGGTGTGTGTGTCTGTGGTGTGACCACTGGCAGCTCTGTCAGTGATCCCTGGCTGCAGCTAATGGCTGCTATCAGGGGTCACACAGAGGCTGCAGGAGGCTGGGCTGCCTGTGTATGATGCTCTCTAGGAGCCCCCTTACCTTCCTCCCTCCAGCTCCTCTTCATGCAGGATCTGACATCCTCCTCCTGCTGTAACTGGTGTAATGTACCAGCAGTCGGGACGATGGGGGGAGAAGTCTGCTGTGTGAGGATCCCAGCCTGCCTGCTGCTGCCCAGGACAGAAGGGGGATGCACCACTACTCCCAGCATGCTGCTAGAGGCAGTAGGTATATTAACTGTACATGTAGTGTGTGTGTATGGATATATGTGTATAATAGATGAATGTAGTTTTGGATTTGTAGAATGTGTTTCTGTGTGTGTATATATATATATATATATATATATATATATATATATATATATATATATATATATATATATATATATATGCTACATGGGTGGACTAAATACCACGTCTACATGGGAGGGATGGGGGCTAACTACCAGGGGAGACAACTTAATAGGAGGGAGAGGGGTAATCTACTACTAAAGATACTTATATGGAGGGAGAAAACTAACTACTAGAGATGATCAAACAGCGCAAATTTTCAGGTAATGGGCTGTATCCCTGTTTTCGAGGCGGTACTCGGGCTGTCTCCACCTTCCCCACTGAAAGGGAAGGCAGCAGGAGTCAAATGCCGATGGAACCTGAAAATTATCGCTGTTCTATCCCTACTAACTACAAGGGGAGATGCCTATGAAAGGGGGCTAACTACCATAAGAGATTACTACATGGGGGGGGGGGGTAACCACTAGGTTGGATTGCCTGCAAGGTGTGTCTACATTGGCTATATTACCTAAAGGGGATGTCTTCCTACTATTGACACTAACTATGGGGGAAATAGCTACATGGGGCATACTACCTACTAGGGGAAACTACCTGCACAGGGAGGTTTAACTACTATACACATGCACAAAGAGGGGTCTGCCTACTATGAATGGTCTAACTACTATATGGGTACAGAGGGGACTAACCATAGATGTGGAGGATGATGGTACATGAGTCAGGAGCCTAAAATGTTTGTCTGCCAGATCCTATGGAACGACTCGTGGCTGAGAGGATGATGGCCCAAGCTGGTCGGAGAAGAAAACCAAAAGCAGGCAACTGCGATCAGAGAAGAAGCCCCCAGTGATTCAAAGAAGACGCCTGCTGTGAGTCATTGGCTTTCACTGCACTGTAGTAACTTATGGTGTGCAGGGTCTGTGTACAGCTAATAAAGTCACTGTATATGTGATATTGGTCTTTGTACTGTGGATTTTATTTAGTATCGGTGGTGTTATTAATGGTACTGTTAGTATTTATCTTAGTAACTCAGTAACAGTGTGAAAATGATATATGGTCATAATTTTTGCTCTATATATATATATACTGGTGCCATAATATCCCCCCTATTACTATATATAAATATATACATACGCCCCTGAGCGCCCCATTCAATTGAATAATATACAGTTATCATGCGTGATATATTGTCTTAGCTATGTTTATATAGAAAAGTGTGGTGGCTGAAGGATGAACCCAAGGTGCTCCAGTCTGACACTGTCTCTGCCTACATGGAGTCACAAATCCTCCTATAGGAATCCAGCTCCCTCCAGCCCCCTGTTTAGTGGCATTGGGATCAGCAGAGCCGGCAGTAGCAGCAATAATAATAATACTGATAGATGTACTGCAAAAGTTGTAGCACTAGTAGCCCAGGAGCAGGTAGATGTTTAAAAAAATTGTTCAGTCCACACCCCCAGAATGATGTAGCCTTAATAGAAACAATTAACCTTATCACTTCCATAGGGAACTACAACACCCAGCATTCCCTGAAAACCATAAACCTTCAGGAACTGCTGGGAGTTCTAGTCCTCCCTACAAATGACATTATTTTCAGCCAAAACAGACTGATGAGCCATCCACAGAATGGCTAATTGGTCACTGGTCAGTGAGGTGCAACACGCGGCACCCCCACTGATCAGCTGTTCAGTGTCCGGGTTACACAGTGAATGAGACCGGAAGCAGTGTGACATGAGATGCAGTACAGGTTGCCACCACCGCACAGTATAGAGAGATTGCTTCTGGGCATAGTCACTTTGTAATTATCTGTAATTCAAAGAATGGCTGTAGCCATGCTGCACCCGCAACATCTCAACATAACCTTTTCACTGCACGGCAAGTGGGCCTGTGTGCTCTGAAATGCCAGGGCTGATTTTCAGTCCCAGTCTGGCCCTGCTTAGGCTATGTTCACATGGCGTAAGAGACCGGCCGTTCCGTGACGCGGCCAGGTCATGGACCGTCCGGTCTCTGAAAAGATCATCCCTGTTGGGTACCGGTCGGATGATCTTTATGGCTGTAGAGTTCTGATGCGGGCGCATCAGCATGCGCCCACATCAGAACTTCCCACTGCATGCTATAGTGTGCACTGACAAAGGTCTCTGCGGCCGCTATTCACTGAATAGCGCCCGCAGAAAACTGATATGTCAGTTGTTTGCGGCGCTGCAAGGGATCCCAGCCGGAGCGTATACTATGTCTATATGCTCCGGCCGGGATCCCATAGACAAATAGACAACATATTTTTTCCTATTAACTACGGCCGTAGTTGCAATCGGCAACAACGGACATAGAAATATGAAAAAATACGTTGTGTGAACATAGCCTTACAATGTTCCTTAATCATGTAAATAGTAAAAAAAAAAAAAAAGTCATGCCTTATAGGGGTTATCCAATGCTACCTGGTCTTACTCACCAAGCTCCCCTGAGTATTTTGAGCCGTGAGTTTTTCTAAAAACCAATCTATATCCAAAATAGGAAACATTTCCCATCATGCATCTCCCTGATTGGTCCATTTGCGTACTCGCCCCCTTAGCTTTCTTTCCTGCCCACTGCTGTCATTACTATTGCACAGTAAACACAGGACTGTTTTACTTTCACTGATTTTGCATCACATCATCCCAATATGTATTCCATACTAGCTGATGATGTAGCAGAGCTTACGCGCACATGGTGTAGCTATGTGCTACATAATGGGCATCTGTTTACCGGGGGTTGGGGGTGTAGTGTAGGTTTAGATCTCTGCTTGCTGACTGTGAAGGAAAACATTCTAGTTTCATCCAGACTCTAAAAACATCAATAACACTTACAATAAACAGAGCTGTGACACAAAGACAGATACATATGCCTGAATTCAGTAACAGCAAGCAGAGATAGAACTATAATGCTTCATATTACAGAAACCTAGGCTCAGGGACACATGTAAGCCCATGGAAGCAGCACAGGTGCATGGAGCTGATGCACATAATGTCTCCTGGGGGTCGGGTTACCAAGTCAATAGACAGCTAACTGAGCCCCCAGAGAGGAGATCACATGTCCTGTGTCTACAAAGGGAGGGGGAAAGAGGGAGCTGAGTGTCATCAGAGTGGACCCCGAGTAGAGGATTTCAGACATCCAGAGCTGATAAGAAAGAAAAAAAAGAAAAACCACAGGTAAAGGGTGCAAGATAGGTTAAACATGTATATTAGACTTGGGAGGGTGTTAGGAAAGGGATTGTTTAGAATATTGATTTTTTTTTTTTTACCTGGAAAACCCCTTTAACATATAATGGGTGGTGGTGGTGGTGTGTGGAGGGGGGGGGGGGGGGGGGTGATAAGGAAATAGAGAAAAAAAAATGTCAAGTTAACTGTAGGGGGTGGGGTAAGCTCTCCTTCAAATGTCGTGGGGTAAGCTCTCCTTCAAATGTCACCTGTCTGAAGGGTTGACCCCAAAGAGAATAGCAGGCAGTATGGTAAAGAGTGGACAACTGCAATATTCTATTCAGCGGCATCCTGCAAAAAAGGTATACTGTACAATATAGAATTATACTTATGGGAGATAAATGGTACTCTATAGTTATACAGTGTTATCTATCAAATGAGTCTGTTGGATGAATATTCTAGGCATACTGTAAGTGCAGTCAAATCTACCCTAACCCAAAAAAAGGGCTTCACTTTTTTTGGCTGATTGCTGCATCTTTTATATGGGCAATGTCCTGGGCAGGTCCTTCTCTGACAAGTTATCTCTGAGGCAGTGGCAGGAGACTAGTTGTGCTGGACCAGAAGGAGCCACAAAAGGAACTACTTGTACCAGGGTAGGTATCACTTTTTTATTTTTGACACATCTAATCTCATAATACTAATTTCCATACTTAAATTAAAACTTTGGGTGGGAACACAGTTCATGTGTTCACAACATTTTACCCTAGTATTATAAAAACAATGTATTCCTTATAACAAAAAATGTAAACATTGAGAAATACAAAAGTATAATCACTGAAATTGATACTAGTCTAGTTCATACCAAAACGGAATCACAGAATAAAACTAAAATGTAACTTTTATTTGAAAAAATCTAAAAACCTAATCTAGGATAATACACACAAACATATAGATAATTACCAAAATTATCGTCAGCTAGTAGACTGACAATGAAAAAACCAAATTGCCGGTTACAAGAGGTCCACACACCAGATCGCTTATGAGGTCTACACTCGGGAGACCCTGATATGTGTGTATCCTGGTCCGTGTGTGGCCAAAAAGGAGGGAAGGGATGAACAGCAGGGTGTTAGGTAGAGATTAGTGGGACCTATAAATGCCCTGCAGATCCGTTCCCTCACTCTCCCTGCCCTAGGCAGAGTGATCGCACTGATAAGTGCGGCCCCGCGCAGGAACCTATCCTTAGCTCCTATTTATACCCTGCGATAAAGAGGGGGAGCTAACTGTCTCACTCCATTATAGCCCTACCTAGCTGTTTGTACTAGTGTGGTCCTAAACTAGATAAATACACAGTTAGGAAGGTGGTATATACAAACAGTATTATAGAGAGCCACAAAAATGGGGTACGCAGAAAGAGAAAAAACTCAAAAATTGGAAGCCCATACCCCCCAAGATGTATGTGATTGGCCCAGGGTTATGGATATCAGACCCTGCGCCTATATGCCAGATGGTGTATGTAGTGATGTATTGGACTGTGTGTCCATTGACACAATGGCACAGGTTTAAATACAATTATCCCTTAAGCTAGTTACTATAACAGTAGTTGTATATGGAACTGTTTTGAAAGATGAGGGAAACAATAACCAAGTGCTAATACATAGATAGTACTTATAGTAACTATGTGTGCTGCGGTGGGTAAGTTATATTCAAGTACCAGATGTCAACGATATCCAAACAACCGCAGCACAACCCAAAGCGTTACACCACACTTGTTTAAACCAAGCAGTTAGGGGTTAATGCACTCAGCTCAACCTCGTCACAATGCGGCCCATACGATGTTATTATGACCATTCACTACACGGGGGTATGTAATGCAACCATTCCTGCATACTCGGCACTCGTCCGATATGGACACTTAGATGCGTGCCAATATACAAGCAAAAACAAACGCTTCAGCAATTTAGGTTAAAGAAAAAAACAAATTGTTTAAAAGAGGGGCAGATATATCAAAGATGTATACTCATCTGTCCCCCCACATAGGTGGTCTCAACGCGTTTCATTTCCCTAATTCGTCAGGAGACCTGATGTAGGAAAGATAGCTGCCGTCTAAGAATCTTCATAGACGCTGCTCCACTCTGATAAGTGCGGCTGGTATCGCCATGATGTCCATACCTACTGTGATGTCCGCGCTAGTTATTTAAACCGGACATTTACCCACAGGGGCTATTCTCATTGGAAGAGAGAGCTCACGTGATTGTATCAGAGGGACAGCTCCTGATTGTTCTGACGTATCCGGTGATCACCTGAGTATCCCACCAGAAAGATGGCGTCCTGCTTAACAGCGACCAAATGAACGGTCGTCTGTAAGTCCGCGAGACTTCCATCCACCAAAAACATGGCGTCGCCCAGATGGACGACGCAGTCAGAGCACATCGGATGGTAGAGTCTCAAGTATTTTAAAGGAGCCTACATACATATGAGCAGCAGATCGTACCGTATGCCGAATAATATAAATATGTGCAAATAACGGCGCTGTTAGAGTACTTGCTGCAATTATGTCTATCATGATGGACTGATATCCTCTGGAGATAATTTCAACATAGTCATCCTCAGAGTGGATAACACCTTTGTATCCAGATTAGTGCGTGCCCACTCTGGATAATGTGTAAAAATGTAGGTATGCATCTCGAGTCATGTGTACATCCCAGATAATAATGAAATGGGAGGGTTAAATAAAATCCCTGATATAAATATACAAAGATAAAGCACCGGGTATGCATGCATCAGGCATGCATAACCCTAGATGAGATATGAGTTATGCACCTTCTCGTGCTGATAGCTCTTGCAGGATAGAGGGATAATAAATAACAGTCAACAATAATAAATATAGGTCCATGCAGCACTAAAGAGACCCCCTCAAATAAAACATATAAATGAGAGGGCTTCATTTAGACCATCTGGTGCAGTGGATTTACATCTAAAGATCCACTGGGTCTCCTTTTGTAGTAGCTTTTTGTTGAAATCCCCTTTTCGGATAGAGGGTCTAATCACTTCCAGAACCGCAAATGTCAGGAGGGCTGGATTCCCATTATGGGACTCATGCATATGTCTTGCTATGGGTGTATTCCGGGAATGCTGAATGTCATTAATGTGTTCACACACACGTCTCCTTAATTCTCGGAATGTTTTGCCAATATAATCCTTGGGGCAAGGGCACTGGGCTAAGTAGATGACTCCTTTGGATCTGCAATTAGCAAAGTCCCTTATCTGAAAAACTTGTCCAGTTGATGAGGCTGTATTGGTTTTACAGCATCTCATATGTGCACAGGCTTTACAACCCCCGCACCTGAAATTCCCTGGTGGCTGTCTCCTTAGCCAGCCGTCATCTGGTGTGGGGCGGGTATAGTGGCTATGTACCAATCTATCCCCCACACTCCGCCCTTTTCGATATGTCACCAGGGGTCGTTCCGGGACCACCTTACGTAGACTGGGGTCTGCTCGCAAAATGGGCCAAAATTCTTTAAGAATTTCATAAACCTCAAAGGACCTATCATCGTATGTGCCTATGATCCGGGTGTAACCATCTCCCTCCCCCCTGTCGCGAGGAACCAAGAGGTCACTGCGTCTAACATCCCTCGCATCATGAAAAGCCTTTTTCAACACCCAGTCAGGGTATCCTCTCTGAGAAAACCTGCTCCGCAATTCTCTGGCTTCCTGGTAAAATTGCTCGTTTGAGGAGCAATTTCTCTTGACCCTCATATACTGGCCTTTGGGTATCCCCTTTTTCAGGGGTTGTGGATGGTGACTGTCCCAATGGAGTAGACTATTTGTAGCAGTCTCTTTTCTAAACAAAGTGGTAGACAAACCACCTTGTTCATTTTTGTAGATCCTTATGTCCAAAAAGGCAATACTATGTTCATGAATTTCAAAAGTGAAACGTAGCCCTAGATCGTTGATGTTTAGTGTCTCTATAAAGGACACAAATTCATTTTTATTGCCCGCCCACAAGACAAACACATCATCGATATATCGATTCCACATGAGAATCTTTGATGTCCAATTCGTCTCTTCAGACGGAAAGACCACGGTGTCCTCCCACCAGCCCAGGAAGAGATTCGCATAGGTGGGGGCACAAGGGCTCCCCATAGCGGTCCCCCTGAGCTGGTGGTGGGTCTTACCGTCAAAGACAAAGATATTATGTGTCAAGATGAATTCCAACAGAGTGAGTACAAGTTCATTATGTGCCTGAAAAAAATTTCCCCTTGTTTTCAAGAAATGATTGACCCCTAGCAAACCTTTATCATGAGGTATGGAACTGTAGAGGGCCTCAACATCGATACTGGCCAACCATACCGGTTCCTCCAATGACACTCCTTCTATTTTGTTGAGGAGGTCCATCGTATCCCGTGTATACGAGGGTAGTGAGATGACAAACTCTCGCAATACCTGGTCAACATATAAACTTACCCCCTGACAAATTGAATCAATCCCTGACACGATGGGACGGCCTTTCAAGGGCACCAGGCCCTTGTGTATTTTTGGGAGGCAGTAAAATGTTGCCATTTGGGGAGTTGTAGGACACATGAATCTGTACTCCTTCTCTGAAATCAAGCCCAGTGTTTTCCCTCGATCTAGGATTTGTTTCAGTTGTTTACAGAACGAGGGGGTGGGGTCTGAGTCCAAGATTCTATAATTTTCTCTGGAATTAAGTATGGACAAACACATCTCCCTATATTTCTGGTGGTCCATGACCACCAGATTACCCCCCTTGTCAGATGATTTCAAGATGATAGATTCATCTTTTTCCAAGTTGTTAAGGGCAATTTGTTCCTCCGGGGTAAGGTTATATCTTTGTCTGGAGGTGGTATTGGATAGTTCTTCCAATTTGTGCAGAACCACCTCTAGAAAGATATCCACACTCGTAGTTTCAGCCATAGGGGGGATGGCTACACTCTTTGGCTTGAGGTTGGTGAAGGGACCCATACCGGGTTCTCTATCTCCAGCCTCCATTAATTCAGTAAGTGCTTGCACTCCAGGCAAATCCTCATCTGTGATCCCCAATTCCTGACATTGACGTTTATTATGAAAGTGAAAAAAGCGATGCCATTTTAATTTTCTACAAAAGAGATTCAGATCCTTCGTCCAGTCAAAGAGTTTAAATCTGGTTACCGGGACAAATGACAAACCCTTTTGGAGGAGTTGAATCTCGTCTGGGGTCAACACCCGGTTTGAAAGGTTAATGACCTCCAGTCTATTATTTTTGGTGCTTATTTGTTGCCCAACCTGTTGCGTAGAGGGTAGGTCGGCATTCCTCTGTCTAAAAAAGGTTGTTGTGAGGATGGTGACAAGGATCCCGAGGGTACGGAATGTGTTGACCATCTTCCCCCCCGTCTTGGTCTCCTGTTACCTCCTCCTCCTCGACCCCTTCCTCGCCCTCTGGAAATTGCTCTATCTCGTCCTGTTCTCTCGTTATCCGAGGTTTCCTGTTCTGAGGATGAACAGTCAGTGGCCGTAGGCTCCTGATAGAGCTGTTCCTCAAAGTTATACGCTTTTTTATCCCTAAATTCGGCCAAATCTCTTACAAATTGTTTGTGTTTCCTTTCTCGGATAAAACTCTGGTATTTTTCCACCGAATTCTGTAATAATGTCTCCTGTTTACCGAATTCGGGATCTTGCTTAAAGGTTAGGGCTGTCGTAGCTACTTCACTTAGACGTTTAGATGTACGTTCTAATATAGCTTTTTCCTCCTCCAAAAGTAGTCGCATAAATCTGATCGAACTATCCGTGGCCTCCCTTTCCCACTTTTCAATCAGGGTAGAAGAACTTACCCTGTCTGCGGGTTTAAAGGGGATCCTCAACCCCTTTGGTACAATTTTATTTTTTATATAGTTTTCTAGTGCTTGATGTTCCCACCAAGATTTGGTTTTTTGTTTATAGCACTTTGTGAGTTCTTTAAATGTAGTTTTTAATGTTTGTATATACCACCTTCCTAACTGTGTATTTATCTAGTTTAGGACCACACTAGTACAAACAGCTAGGTAGGGCTATAATGGAGTGAGACAGTTAGCTCCCCCTCTTTATCGCAGGGTATAAATAGGAGCTAAGGATAGGTTCCTGCGCGGGGCCGCACTTATCAGTGCGATCACTCTGCCTAGGGCAGGGAGAGTGAGGGAACGGATCTGCAGGGCATTTATAGGTCCCACTAATCTCTACCTAACACCCTGCTGTTCATCCCTTCCCTCCTTTTTGGCCACACACGGACCAGGATACACACATATCAGGGTCTCCCGAGTGTAGACCTCATAAGCGATCTGGTGTGTGGACCTCTTGTAACCGGCAATTTGGTTTTTTCATTGTCAGTCTACTAGCTGACGATAATTTTGGTAATTATCTATATGTTTGTGTGTATTATCCTAGATTAGGTTTTTAGATTTTTTCAAATAAAAGTTACATTTTAGTTTTATTCTGTGATTCCGTTGAGAAATACAAAAACCTTTCATCCATTAGTAAAATTTAGGGATTCCATAGCCATATCAATATTGTTTTCTATTTATTTAGCTATAATGATAAATGATGTATAGAACCAGACACTTCATAGATATTTTACCAATAGATGTTGTCACATGCAGCACCAAGGTTGTCACGGGAATTATTAAGCACATTCCTTTATGTTCTTTAACATAAGAACCAGGAGCCATTGTGTATTCATGAGCTGACAATTGATAATGGGAAAGATTATTGGCATATTGATTATGTCTTCATGCAAAATATGGGCAACTTGTATCTGAAAGAGAGAAAGTCACTTGGGGCTAAGAATAGAGATGAGCGAATCTGAAGCATGCTCAGGTTTGTCTGAATTTTTAAAAGCGGTGACTATGGAGACGTTAGATGCAGCCCTAGGGAGTACTGAAAAACATGGATACAGCCATAGGCTGAATCCTTGTTTTTCAGGCAGCATTAGGGTTAAATCCACCTTCTGCAGTCACTGGACACCAAATGCTAGAGATGATCAAACATCGGGAATTGTCAGGTTTGATCGAGCCCGAGTACCGCCTGGAAAACAGGGATACAGCCTATTACCTAGGCTGTATCCCTGTTTTCCATACGGCAGGGGCGTAGCTAAAGGCTGATGGGTCCTGGTGCAAAATGTTAGCTTGGGGCCCCCCATCTCCCCCCGATCAGGCAAAGTCCTATCTAACGTTATATCCAATTACTCTAATGTGCCACCATGTTCTAATGCCCTGTCACTGCCTCCACCTCATGTACTGCACTACTGCCCCCTATAATTAATGGACTGTACTGTGTCATTGTCTAATCATTGTATTCCAATCTTTGACTCTCCAGCTGAATAACTACAACTCTCATCATGAACTGCCAGTTGGATATGATGGGGGTTTTAGTGCTGCAACCTGAAGAGCCAAATGCTGCAAAACTCCCATAATAAACTATCAGCAGGGCACAATGAAGTTTGAACTTTTGCAACCTGGAGAAGTCACCTGATATCACCTGCAGTCCTATGTAACACCACAGATAACACAGTAATATCTGAGTACAGATAATGTCGTAGTCACCTGCAGTCCTATGTAACACCACAGATAACAGTGATATCTCTGAGTACAAATAATGCAGTAGATGTCACCTGCAGTCCTATGTAACACCACAGATAACACAGTGATATCTCTGAGTACAGATAATGTAGTAGATGTCACCTGCAGTCCTATGTAACACCACAGATAACACAGTGATATCTCTGAGTACAGATAATGTAGTAGTCACCTGCAGTCCTATGTAACGCCACAGACAACACAGTGATATCTCTGAGTACAGATAATGTAGTCGTCACCTGCAGTCCTATGTAACGCCACAGACAACACAGTGATATCCCTCTGAGTACAGATAATGTAGTAGTCACCTGCAGTCCTATGTAACAGAACAGATAACACAGTGATATCTCTGAGTACAGATAATGTAGATAGAGACTCCCTGTGTAGCCCCCCATAGTATAGACCCCCTGTGTAGCCCCCCACAGTATAGACCCCTTGTGCAGCTCCCCCAAGTATAGACCCCTTGTGCAGCCCCCCCCAGTATAGACCCCTTGTGCAGCCCCCCCAGTATAGACCCCTTGTGCAGCCCCTCCCCCAGTATAGACCCCTTGTGCAGCCCCCCCCAGTATAGACCCCTTGTGCAGCCCCCCCAGTATAGACCCCTTGTGCAGCCCCCCCAGGATAGACCCCTTGTGCAGCCCCCCCAGGATAGACCCCTTGTGCAGCCCCCCCCAGGATAGACCCCTTGTGCATCCCCCCCCAGGATAGACCCCTTGTGCAGCCCCCCCCAGGATAGACCCCTTGTGCATCCCCCCCAGGATAGACCCCTTGTGCAGCCCCCCCCAGGATAGACCCCTTGTGCAGCCCCCCCCCAGAATAGACCCCTTGTGCAGCCCCCCCCCCAGGATAGACCCCTTGTGCAGCCCCCCCCCAGGATGGACCCCTTGTGCAGCCCCCCCCAGGATAGACCCCTTGTGCAGCCCCCCCATGATAGACCCCTTGTGCAGCCCCCCACCCAGTATAGACCCCTTGTGCAGCCCCCCCCAGGATAGACCCCTTGTGCAGCCCCCCCCAGTATAGACCCCTTGTGCAGCCCCCCCAGGATAGACCCCTTGTGCAGCCCCCCCAGGATAGACCCCTTGTGCAGCCCCCCACCCAGTATAGACCCCTTGTGCACCCCCCCCCCAGGATAGACCCCATGTGCAGCCAGGCCCGTGTCTGCCATGAGGCGAGGTGAAGTGTTCGCCTCAGGCGGCAGATAACACAGCCCTTGAGGGGGCGGCATCAGCGTCCTGTGTCCTTATCATTACAACTAGTTACGGCTCAGTGCCCAGCGGTGTTTCCTGTCAGTTGCCTCATGAGAAGTGCTGAGGAGGCACTGGAAGCCTGGTATTCACAGGTATTCACATCACATAAGACATAGATATAGTGTCTCCTGCTGTTAACCCTTTCAATAATGCAGAGTTATTATACTCTGCATCACTTACACACTGTAGAAAAGAAAAAGTTAACAGCAGCAGGGACGCTATATTATGTCTTCTCTGCACTGCCGAACTCCGAGCTGACCTCAGCACAGTGCAAGAGCAGGAGAAGAGGCATAAAAGTAATGTTCTGCTCTGCTGTTAACTCTTTCTGTATTACAGAATGTAAGTGATGCACAGTAATACTCTACATTCTGCAGTACTGAAAGAGTTAACAGAGCAGCCCGTTTTATGGCTCTTCTCTGGCTCCTGAGGTTAGAGGTCAGCAGTTGTAGATTGTTTACCCTGACGCCCAATGACAGCACCCCTAGAGAGGACCTCCCACCGCAGGACAGGAAACCTGTGAAGATAAAAGCTTGACACACCTCTCCACACCTCAGTTCAGGTTTCCTGTCCTGCGGATAGGAGGCCTGTGAAGCGTCCCATCCGGGATGAAGATTCTTGTTTCATACCTCTCCGTGCCGGCTGCAGGTCCCCCGGACGGCCTTTGCCTAGTGGGGCTCCCTGAGGGAATAAGCCTGTCCCAGGACAGTCTCCCTAAGTCTGGTGATGTCGGGCCCCCTTCGTTCCCCTCTGCTGCAGCTCCGGCACGTTCCTTGCCCGCCACCCCCAGGGACTCCGCGGTATACCGGACTCTCGGGCTAAGTGGCGTGGCTGGGTGTGCTGGGGAAGTGGTGGAGCAGGGGAGCCATGTTTCTTCCTCTCCGGCTTCAGCGCGCGTCTGCGCATGCGCAGGCGCGCCGACGGGAGTGTACGGCGTGACGCACGTACGCGTGCGTCGCGCACTGACGTCACTTCCGGGTTCCGGCCGGGAACATACAAAGCCAGAGGGGGAAGGAGGGAACAGTGTCCACAGCCTCTAGCGTCCAGGAGGCATTCCGTGACCGCTCACCAGCCAGCCAGTCAGCCGTGGATCTATATTGCTGACAGTCTCCTCCTGCTGTGATGTCTGATTCGGCAGAAAAAGGAGAAAGTGGACGCCGTGACCACCATGATCGCAGATCATCCAGAGACTCTACTCCGGTACTTATGGAAAGTCCGTCTGCTTGGTGAGACCGAATCTTTTTTTATGATATTAATGCTAGATTCATATGGTTTATTATAGGGCTCCAGATCAAGTACTAGATCTTCTGGGAAAGCCACATCCAAAGCACATCATAAAGAATGTGCAGAATGTAAAACTCCCCTGAGGGATGATTATGTCAGAACCCTGTGCCCCTCATGTATTAATAATCTGGTTGCCCAGGAGTCTTCAGCTCTAGCAGAGAGCATTAAAAAAATCGTGAGAGATGAAATTCAACTCTCAATGAGGAACATGACTGCTTCATTGCCTTCAGCTTCCTCCTCTTCAGCACTCTTACCCTCGGTTATGCCTTTGGCATCAGATTTGTCTGGTGAACCTTCCCCTCCTCATAGAGAAGTCTTATTAGAGGAGGGCGAGATTAACCTGATAAATTCCTCAGGTGAGGATGACTCCGACTCTGGAACTAAAACTAAATCTCTGTTTCCAGTTGAGGATACTGACCAGCTTATTAAGGCTATTAGAGCCTCTATGAATATGGAGGATGCCAAAATCACTCCGTCACCTGAGGACGCCTTATATGAAGGATTGGCTCCTAAGAAATCCCGTACATTCTCACTACATAGTAGTATTAAATCCATCATTAACAAACAATGGGAGAATCCAGACAGGAAGTTTTTTACTCCCAGATATTTTAAAAGGAAGTATCCCTTCGAGGAAGGAGAGTGCAGTTCCTGGGATAGACCCCCGGCCATTGACGCAGCAGTAGCAAAGATAGCTAAGCGCAATACCTTGCCCTTTGAAGATCTAGGCACATTACCCGACCCCATGGATAAAAGGGCTGACTTTTTCAATAAGAAGACTTGGGAGGCAGCAACAGGTTCCCTGAGAACCAGTATAGCCAGCACTTGTGTAGCCCGCTCCCTTAGAGTCTGGTTATCGGATCTTAAATCTGCCTTATCCAAGGATCCCTCGTGTGAGAAATTGGTAGAAGACTTCCCAATTCTTTCAAAAGCAGTGGATTTCTTAGCAGACGCCTCCTTAGACTCTATTAAAATGTCTGCTAGAGCAGCTGCTTTATCAAATTCGGCTAGAAGAGCTTTGTGGATTAAACCATGGAAGGGTGAAATGGCTGCGAAAAGTAAACTCTGTTCCATCCCTTGTGACGGAAAGTTTTTATTTGGTCCAATTCTAGATTCATTACTAGAAAAGGCGGCTGACGGAAAAAAGAAATTCCCTTCACAGTTCAGACAGGACTCCTCCTCCTCTAGGGGGGGTAGACAGTCTAAAAGACCCTTTCGTAACTCATCTCAAGACAATAGGAAGTTTCGTGTCCCCACAAAGGGAAAAGGATTCTTCAATACCAATAAAGATAACAAACCCAAACCCCCTCCCCAATGACGGGGTCCCGGTGGGGGGACGTCTGACTCTTTTTGCTCACGTCTGGAGAAGCATTTCCTCCAGCCCGTGGGTCCTAAACACAATATCCTGGGGATTGCTCCTGGAATTCAGGAGTTTTCCCGGAGTCAGATATCTTCCCACCCGGATCCTTTCAGACCCCTTGAAACAGTTGGTCATAGAGTCAGAGGTTCAGTTGTTGCTAAAGAAGAAGGTACTAGTCCCAGTCCCTCCTTCAGAGATAACACAGGGATTCTACTCCCCTCTCTTCTTGGTGAAAAAACCAAATGGGTCCTTCAGAGTCATTATCAACTTGAGGGATCTGAACAAACACTTAATGTACAAAAGATTCCGTATGGAGACTCTAAAGTCAACAGTGAACCTCCTCTTCCCAAACTGTTACATGGCGTCAATCGATTTAGAGGACGCCTACTACCATGTCCCCATTCAGCCCAGCCATCAGAAATACCTCAGGGTAGCAGTATGCTTACAGGGCAAATGGACTCATCTTCAATACAGAGCACTCCCATTCGGGATCTCTCAGGCTCCAAGGGTCTTTACCAAGATCATCTCGGAGATGGCAGCATACATCAGGACGAAGGACATCCTTTTAATTCCCTATTTAGACGACTTTTTACTAGTCTCAGAGTCATCCCCTCTACTTCTACAACAGATTCAAGAGGCATCCTCACTAATTACTTCCCTGGGATGGAATATAAATCATCTAAAATCCAATCTCATACCATCTCAAAAATGCATCTTCCTAGGAGTCCTCCTGGACTCAAAGCTGCAAACCTCCTTTCTCCCTATCCAAAAACAGGAAGCCTTAATAGGTCGAGTCCGAGACCTCTTCTTGGAACACAGTCCTTCATTCAGACTGGCAATGTCCATCCTAGGACTAATGACATCATGTATTCCCTCGGTCCAGTGGGCACAATTCCATTCCAGAGCTCTACAAAACAATATACTTCAACTCTGGGACAAACAGCAGTCTTCCCTAAACCTATCCTTCCATCTGAACTCCGGAGCGAGAATCAGCCTGCTTTGGTGAACGGACTCGGTAAACCTTTCCAAAGGGGTTAGATGGACTCCAATAGAGGTTATAAGGATTACAACAGACGCCAGCCCCTGGGGGTGGGGGGCTCACTCAGGTCATCAGCTACTGCAGGGTTCCTGGCCTCAAAATATAACCCACATGTCCTCGAATTACAAGGAACTTCGGGCAGTCCAGTTTGCCCTGGAGAACCTAGCCCATGTGATATCATCAAAGGATGTCTTGATATACTCGGACAATACAACTGCGGTAGCGTATATCAACAAGCAAGGGGGCACCAGATGTCAAACTCTTCTTCATCTGTCAACTCAAATTTTCAGCTTTGCAGAAAAGAACCTTTCCTCCCTTTCCGCGGTCCACCTGAAAGGGACCCAGAATCAAACAGCAGACTTTTTGAGCAGAGTTCATCTCAGCCAAGGGGGCTCAACATGGAAACCTTCAACATGGTAGTAGAAAAGTTCGGTTCGCCGACGGTGGATCTATTTGCAACCAGGGAGAACAGAAAACTCCGCAGATTCTTCTCCCTAAATCCCAAGGACTCTCCAACAGCAGTAGATGCCTTTGCCCAGAGTTGGAAACACATCAAAGGTTACGCCTTTCCCCCACTCAACCTCATTCCGAAAGTCCTAAAAAAAGTGATGGAAGACAAGGCGAATATAATTCTGATCGCTCCGTTTTGGCCCAGGAGACCCTGGTTCACCAGACTGAGGCAGTTATCTCAGTGTCCTCCCTGGATCCTCCCAGACAGGGAAGATCTTCTCCTCCAGGGCCCAGTCCATCATCCAGGCTCACCTCACCTACACTTAACAGCCTGGATGCTGAAAGGATAATACTGCGATGTAGGGGCTTATCTGATGATGTTATTAACACCTTGCTAGCCAGTAGAAAGGATGTTACTTCTACTATCTATCATAGAGTGTGGAGAGCTTTCCTTAGGTTTGCAGACGGTAGACAAGATCCCCTAGGAGTTCCAAATATCCCCGTTATTTTAAGTTTCTTACAAGCAGGGTTAGAAAAAAATCTCAAACCAAGCACCCTGAAGGTTCAAATATCAGCTCTCAGCTCCTTTCTAAACTGTAAACTTGCTGAAAATTCACTGATCAAAAGATTCGTCACAGGTGCAGTTAGGCTGAATCCTACAAGAAGGGTTACGGTCCCCCCGTGGGACCTTAATCTAGTACTAGATGCTCTGACAGGCCCACCCTTTGAACCATTAGATGATCTGCCCATCAAAATCCTGTCTCTCAAACTCTCCTTCCTTTTAGCGATCACCACAGCCCGCAGAGTAGGAGAGTTACAAGCCCTGTCAGCCTTTCCTCCCTATACCCAGGTATTAGATGACAGAGTCATCATGAAGACACTTCCATCTTTTCTTCCCAAAGTAGTCTCAGATTTTCACAGAAATCAGGAGATAGTGCTTCCTTCCTTTTGTACTAACGCCACAAATAGCAGGGAACAGTCTTTTCATACCTTAGACGTAAGGCGATGCCTCCTCAAGTACCTAGAAGTTACTAGTAGCTTCCGTCAGGCCGAGAACCTTTTAGTACAGTTTCTAGGCACTAACAAAGGTAAAGCAGCTTCTAAACCCACTGTTAGTAGATGGATAAGACAGGCTATCGTTATGGCATATGAAGTTCAGAAAGTAAGTCCTCCTGCCTATTTTACAGCCCATTCTACCAGAGCAGTCGCCACCTCCTGGGCAGAAAGGGCAGACGCCACCTTAGACCAGATATGTAAAGCCGCAACTTGGTCCTCGGTTCATACCTTTTTGAGACATTATAGGCTTCAATTAAATCCTTTCGGCCGCAAAGTGTTGTCGGCCGTAGTCCCCCCCTGGTTAGAATTACTAGCTTAATCCTCCAGGGGTGCTGTCATTGGGGGTCAGGGTAAAAGCAGGATTACTAACCGGTAATCTTGTTTTCATAAGCCCATGACAGCACCCCTCATGTATACCCGCCCTAAGATTACCTTTATAATTGACAAATTAATTTTATTTTACTGATCTTAGTTATTTGTTTCCGCTGGAATACTTGTTCAGAACTGAGGTGTGGAGAGGTGTGTCAAGCTTTTATCTTCACAGGTTTCCTGTCCTGCGGTGGGAGGTCCTCTCCAGGGGTGCTGTCATGGGCTTATGAAAACAAGATTACCGGTTAGTAATCCTGCTTTTTTTGTTTTGAAGCTCCCAGGGGGCCCATAGTGGCTCAAACAGTTAAAAAATCTGGTCACCGCACAGTGCACACTGTTATCTACAGTGCTGTCCCATTCACACTGCGATGCTGCACTGTGCCTGTCCTGGATCTTCTCTCCCTGACTATTGCTCTGAGGGGGGGAGGGGGGGCGCTTTGTCAGTTTTCGCCTCAGGCGGCAGAAAAGCTAGAATCGGCCCTGTGTGCAGCCCCCCCCCCCAGTATAGACCCCTTGTGCAGCCCCCCCCAGGATAGACCCCTTGTGCAGCCCCCCCCAGTATAGACCCCTTGTGCAGCCCCCCCCCAAGGATAGACCCCTTGTGCAGCCCCCCACATCGCAACATTTATGTAAACAATGAAAAAAAAAAAAAAAAAACTAAATAAACTCACCTCACCTGGATCCTTGATCTCCCTCAGGCCTGGCAGCTTCTCTTCAGTTCAGTGAGCTTCTGGGATGCCGGCCCTGGCCGGAAGCTCACTGATGCAGGACCGCGGCGCCCGGATGACGTCACATGTCAGCTGCCGAGGAGGAGAAGTCCCGGAGCCGCAGTCCTGCATCAGTGAGCTTCCGGCCAGGGCCGGTATCCCGGAAGCTCACTGAACTGAAAGAGGTCCGGCGCGGCTATTTAACTGCACGGGGGCGGGGGGCATATACCCTGCTGCGGCCCCCCCGGATTGGGGGAGCACAGGAGGAAGTGGCAAGGGGGGCTGTGCGGGCCCCCCCTAGCGTAGGGGCCCGGTCGCCATGGCGACCCCTGCGACCCCTATAGCTACGCCACTGCCATACGGTACTCGGGCTGTCTCCACCTTCCACACGGAACGGGCATCAGGAATCAAATGACAAAGGTTCGAGAAGGTTCACTCAACTCTATTTAAGAGTATTTCGGTCACTAGCCTTTTCCAGTATACAGCTTTAGCTTTACATAGTATTAGTTTTAAAATCAAAGAAGTATTGGGTTACCTCTTCAAAATATTAGTTCACTATTGGTGTGTTAGTGTTGCTGTGCTCTTTAAAAGGTTTAAAGGGGTAATCTAATTTTGGCCATTTATGACATACCCACAGGATAGTCCACAAATCTCCTCATTTAACCTCACCTCTAGAATGAGAGCTCCACAACCCCATCCAGCTTGCTTGAGTAAGTGGTTGGGAAGCCAAGAACAGTCAAATGTTTTACACAGTTTGCATAACTCTCATGACTATAAAGGAGAATTCCGGCCAAGACGCTTTTTTGCCAAAGTGAGGTGGAGAATGAAAGAAATAACATGCACTCACCTCCCCGGCTCCAGCACAGGTGTCCGCATACCGCTGCTCTGGTTTCCTTTCTGGTTGGATAGAGGACTTGCCTTGGCCTCTGACTGCCTGAGCGGGTCTTACACATCACAACCCAGGTCCCCTCTCTAACCAAGAAGCGGCCGAGGACCAGGGAACCAGAGCATTGGTATGCGGCGACCAGCACTGGCGCCAGGGAGGTAAGTGCAAATTTTTTCTTTTATCCTCCCCCTCCACAGCACTTTGGCAAAAAAGCCCCCTGTCGGGAATTCTCATCTAAATGGGGGTTGCATAAATATTGTAGCAATGTGAGTTACAGTCTACAACAAGAAAAAAAATAGTTTTTTTTTTTAAATTACGGTGCCCATTTCAGTAAATAAATGCAGCCCGTGTAATAGGGCCCTTACTCACATAGACACAGAGTGAGGAGAGAGTCCGGAGGTAGCGTTGGTCTTTTTTTGTACTATTAGTCATGTCTCTGTAATATGTTACCGGTACACTTTAAGGTTACGGTGCTGGTTGTAGTGACAAATATTTAAGGATTCCTAATCCCTGAAGCCAAGTCCTAGGGATAGAAATATGATTCCAAGGTTGTGGTAATGAGCAAAACTCTGGCTTCAGTTTTAAGTTTTGCTTTTATATCCCTGATATCTTTGATAAAATAATAAGTCATCCATATTGTTCTGTACTGGCAATGTACACCCTACTACATTATAGCTGTGACAATTCATAAAAATGATACATGTATCAAGATAGACTCAGACCGTCAGGAAAAGACTTCTGATCTTCATCTCAAGTAAATGAGATTTTATTGATTGTCGATGATCAGAGTTGTGTCTTCTTCACACTGGTACGATAGTGTACACTCTATAATATCAACCTGGTCTCCAAAACATGTCATGGACAATGAAAACTCACTTGATTTGATATCCCACTGTCTTTTACCTGTCAGCCTGGATCTGTCAGGATTTTTATTCTTTTGTAATGTTTACATTTGGTCAGATTTACTTAGTTTGCAGCATAATAAAGTGCTGTGTGTCTGACCACTATGGTGAGTACATTGTCATAGATTTGCTGGCCTATTCTATACAAGAGAAATTCTCATTGCTTGTAGACATAGCCTAACATGCAGAATTGATTAGATAGATAGATATGTATATAGAAAAAAAAAAAAAAACCACACAAACGGCACTGCATGTCAACACACTTTGGAAGAACATGCACATGTGTGCAAATGGACTTTCACCTGAGTGGGTCATACACAATTAGACACGACTGTAATATTCGCTCTTGATCAGGATCAGATCAGGATGCTGCCTACCACCTTCTGATTCTGCAGGATGAATCCTCAGTATCAATCACAATGGCAGTACAGGAAAAAAGTTGGTGGAATTTGTTTGGAGCAAACATCACTTCTGGAACACCGTCCCCTGTGCTTGATCTGAATGGGAAGAACTCCCGGCACTGGTGATGATTGATACATAGATGATTGATAGATAGATAGATAGATAGATAGATGATAGATGATAGATAGATAGATAGATAGATAGATAGATAGATAGATAGATAGATATAGTAGATATGAGATAGATAGATAGATAGATAGATAGATAGATAGATAGATAGATAGATAGATAGATAATAGATTTCTAGATAGACAGATAGATAGATTAGATAGATCAAGGGTCCCCAAACTTTTAACACAGGGGGCCAGTTCACTGTCCCTAAAACCGTCAGTGGGACGGACTATAAAAAAAACAAACTATAATCAAATTCCAGTGCAAAATGCCACAACCCCCCCCCAAAGTAAAAGCATCCCTCTTTCTTTCCACCCCTCACCCAGCCCCCACTCAACCCCTCAACCAGCCTCCCCTCACTCCCCCTTCATCCCCTCAACTAGCCCACTTACTTATTTATATTGCCCCCCTGCAATGTCCCCCATCTATATTGTCCCCCTCCAATGTCCCCCATATAGTTATATTGTCACCCTGCAATGTCCCCCATATATATTGTCCCCCTGCAATGTCCCCCATATAGTTATATTGTCCCCCTGCAATGTCCCCCATATAGTTATATTTCCCCCCTGCAATGTCCCCCATATAGTTATAATGTCCCACTGCATTGCTACAAAAAAAAAAAAAAAAAAAAAAAAAAAAAAAAAAAAAATATATATATATATATATATATATATATATATATATATATATATATATACTCGCCTAATACTGTCTTCATCTCTCCTGGCCTCTTCTCTCCTCTTCAGCCGGTTAGTTGCACGAGGCATCCCCCAGCAGGTGCAACGACGTCATCACTGCCCCTGCCGGAGAATCCCTCAGAGATTGTTTCCAGGCTACATCGGGGGCTGGGGGGTTGGTGGTCCGTGCGGCGCCGAGGAGGCAGGTGGCAGGGCAGACATCTCACACTGCTCCGGGATCTGCGGTCCGTTGCACATCTCTCCCCCCACCTGGAGGGCGGTGCAACGGACCGCAGATCCTGGAGCAGTGTGAGATGATGTCTGCCCTGACACCTGCCTCCTCGGCGCCGCACGGACCTAGGACCCCCCTCTCCGGATGTAACCTGGAAACGATCTCTGAGGGAACCTCCGGCAGGGGCAGTGATGACGTCGCTGCACCTGCTGGGGGATCCCTCCGGCGACTGACCAGAGGGATTCTGAAAGTGCGAGGGGCCCGGCCCGCCCGGGGATAACGACGGCAGCGGTGTGGAAGTGCGTCGGGGGCCAGATAAATAGCCCCGGGGGGGCGCAGTTTGGGGACCCCTGAGATAGATGATAGATAGATGATAGATGATTAATGGATAGTATTTATGTTTATGAATATATAGATAGGAAAAAAGACATTTTGAGGACTGTGATTGAACTTTTCCCTGTCCCTTGTGTCCTGCATTACTAATGTATTTGTGAAGGAGACGGATTGCACTGAAAGTTGTTTAGGAAATGCAAAAATTTTTTCCCAGCTGTTCATAAAATGCCAGTGACATTTCTGCAATACGCTCATCTGCAGAGCAGAAAATAGGATTAGCACCTCTTGTCCTTCATCAATCTAGGAGGGGCGGCCCCCTGTGTGTCTCTGGAGTGCTGGCCTGCTGCTGGGATCTCCAGATATGTAAAGTCAAAATTGGCACCTTACCTGTTTATCAATAAAATTATTTTTATTTACTGTAAATAGCCACATCTGTAGCACTTTACAATGCAGAGGGTATATGTACAAACAAAATCAGTTGTTACATGCGTGAGGACCCTACTCACCAGAGCTTATAACAAGTAAGTTATACACAAGTTATATACAAGTTATACAGATTTGTAATTTACTTATATTTCAAAAACTCAAGTACTTATTTCAGTCTGACACAGTGCTGTCTGCTGCCACCTATATCCGTGACAGAAACTGTCCAAAGCAGGAGATGTTTTCTATGTGGATTTGCTACTGCATTGGACAGAATCCATCACTTCCTGCAGTACATACAGCAGCTGATAAGCACCAGAAGACTTAAGGTTTTTTAATAGAAGTAAATTAAAAAATCTGTATAACTTTCTGACACAAGTTGATTTAAAAATTATATGTTTTCTCCACAGTACCCCCTTTAAGATTAGCTTGAATACAATGATGAATCATTGCTTCCTTTCACCCTATTCACACTGTGACTCTAGCTATTGATGGCTTAGCCTATGCAGTATTGGAAAAGCCAAGAGCCGGTAAGGAGCCATTGCTGATAGAAGTCGCTGTAATGTCTGATTTGAATAAAGAGAAAGTAGAAAGCTAACAATTACAGAATGAGGAGATTGCACCTGCAAGTCACTGGATGTAACTGTACTATACTCACAGCAGTCAGACTTGGTACATTTTTTTTTTTTTTACCAATCTGTGTACAAAACAAACTGGGGAAAAAAAAGAAAAAACACTAGACCGGTCAGTTGTTTATGGACATAGACTGAACAGGGTTAGAAATAGAAAAAATTTTCTCCTTTTCCTCCTTGGTAAGTTAGAAGTTATGTATTGCAGGCCTGAGATATGGAAATATGAGAAGAAAAAGGGAAAAAGTTTATCTAAATTTCAATCTGCTGCAAGATTATTTTTGGAACTTGTGTGCACTACCACTTACTTCACAAAGATTCACAGAGAATATTAATATTGAATCACACATAGTTTATGCAGGAAGCTTTAGCTTTGCACGGCTAAATTGCATGCTGACATAGTAGAAACGTGTGTAAAGTCTTAAAAAGGATATATAAAGTCATATAAACTCATGACACGTAGGTATTGTATGCCTTTTCTTACTGGTTGTTCTTCTCTTTTGCCCTCATCACATGGGTAAATAGAATGAGTATGCATGGTAACCTGAAGCAGGACACCAGAATCAGGAATCACCCTTATTGTTCAGTCCATTAGAAATGCAATGTGGCTTGACTTGTGCTTCTTTGTGAGAACCGTCGTGCTTCTGTTCCTTGCATATACAGGGTTCGTGAAAAGGAACTCCTCCAACTGAGAGGGCTCTGGATGGTGTATTGCTGCTCCAAATGAGATGCAATTGAACAATAGGCACTTCAGATGATGCACTCACCATTTATTGAATAAACAATGTAGTAAAAAAAAGTCATAGTTGGATGCACCGATGATCAGGCATTATTTCCTAACAGCATGGCTCTCTCGTTCACCGCATCTAACCTGAGTCTACCATGACAGACCTGCATGAGAGTCAGATCTGAAGAACTGGGACAGTGCATTCAACAGCAGAAAACACAGTTTGGGACTGAAAAATGTTGTTGAAAACCAAGGGGGACCTATTTAACATGATTTTGCTTAGCTACAGTACCACCACTTCATCTAAGGGGCCATTGTCCAATGTTTTTCTCTTCCTTCAAAGGACTATGGGAAGGATTTACTAAGAATGGTAATTCATATGTGATTCTTCATATGCAATGCTCATGCAATGTATGGCAGCTTGGAGTTTTGAAATTTCACATAATAACAGTGTAATCTTAGAGTACTATTCCTTGAAGCGATTTTTCAACGATTAACGATAAACAATCTATAATGACTGTTGTGGAAAACTACCTGAAATTGTTCACCCAACTACACGGAACAATGATCGTTACTAAGACCGTTCTTGTGGTCGTCCTGTCGTCGCTACCGCATTAGTTTCAGAGGGGACAACCGAACAACGTCTTATTACACACAACGATGTGCGAACAATTTGCAAATGATCAACAATAAAAATAGGTCCAAATTCTATCAAGCGACCAATGTTTTCTCATTGGTCGTTTAATCGTTGTCTGCTATTACATAAAACATATGTTTAATGATGATCGTCCCTTGAACTTAATTACTAGCAGGCTACTTGTGGTCACTTGATCTATAGGGACATGGCTCGGCCATATGGGGCATACATTGGCATACCATTCTGTCAGTATGCTGACATAGACCCTGTACATGCCATATTTTCCAGTACATAAAACAACTTTTGAACCCCGGAAAATCTGCTCAAAAGTCAGGGCTCGTCTTATACTGTGGATATTGGTCACCACATACGGTGGGGGCTCAAAACCGGGTGCGGCCGCAACCCTGCCTTGTGTTGCGATCGCTATTAGCTCCACTGTCTGCCCCGCAACCCCTTTCTCATGCAAGAAACAAAATAAAAATAAACCATGAACCCACCCGTCACCCGTTCCCAGCGGCTCTTCTCCCAGCAGCCATGCGTCTCCTCTGTCATTTTCCCGATGCAGGCAGCCTCTGTCATTCACCTGAAACTATGCTCGGCTGCCGAGCGAGCTTGGGGTGAATGACAGAGTCTGCGGGGACTTCCGGCACAGGCAAAGTCTCTGCACTATGCTGCCTGCACCTGGAAGATGATAGAGGAGACGCGCAGCTGCCGGGACAGGAACTACTGGGAACAGGTAACAGGTGAGTTTATGTTTTTTTTCAATGGGGCCCTTCTCAGAGGGGATGTGTGACACTGCCAGCAGGAGTCAGTGGTGTGGGGGACTACACTTCAGGCTTTCCCAGACCCCCAGCACCACTACCTCCTGCTTGGGTTAATCTCTGCCTGACTGCAGCAGGCTCCCTAGCTGCAGCTAGTCACCCACTTCTAAATTATAGTCTGTATAGTCTAGTTGCAGCTGGTAAACCCAGCTTCGGTAAGGCAGGTGTTAACTTTTTTGGTGTATTAGACAACTTTTGAACCCATGAAAATGTTCTTTAAAGTCGGGGGTCTTTTTATACGCCATACAATAAGGTTTTTCACATAACAAGTGTAAACTTAGCTTCATTCTAGATTATTATTAACCATGCGCCCCCCACAATATTTAGCTTTCACCGTTCTCTACTCTGGGTTGGGCGTTGTATAATTGAATCTCTAACCTCTTCTTTATAGATCTCTCCTGGCGTACCCTTAACCAAATTATCTATTTAAAGCAAAGTAGCAATTTTATTACATTTAGCAAGAAACGTAAGAAGGAGGAGGCAAGATATATAACACAATGTCCCTTCCAGTTTGAAGAAGCTTTCTTATATGTAAAAGCCGTTTTATTCTCCGTTGCCTGTAACATAACTGAACATGCAACACAGGGTTTCAAAGTGCTGCACACTCTCTGCATTTTAATCGAGTACCGAATGGAGCAATATGGCTGGAGCTGAAATTTGCATAAACAAAGAAAAAAATAATGACTCTCATATTTCTCATATTTATTAAAGCGCTATGGACGAGTAACTGAATTCTCCCTCCGAGGCCTAACTGCCTGTTCTTCATGCATGCAAATGAGATGCTAGTCGTGCATAGTAGCGAGCCTACAGTGATGGGCAATTAGTACGTATATTTCATTCCATGTAGCAGACGTATGTAGCCTGATACATGCCTGCTGTGGTGGAACTAAAAGTGCAAGTTTGCCCGCTCGGTTACCCATTTACCTACTGTAAGTAATTGTGGTACTGCAACTCCCTAGCCGGTCAATATGAGTTACATATAACATTATGCAGCAGGCATAGTACTATAGTACATAGTGCATAGTATCAGATCATGGTTTCTTGCACCCATCAGAGTCAGACTTCTATGAATATAAAATTTGTGCACATCAATGTTCAATTGCATAGCAAAGTTGGATGCTCTCATTACGCACATATAGCTGTAGCAGTGTTAGCAGTCTTGCTTTGAGGGTTAAAGGGGTTATCCAGCACTACAAAAACATGGCCACTTTCCCCCTACTGTTGTCTCCAGTTTGGGTGGGGTTTTGAAACTCAGTTTCATTGAAGTAAATGGAGCTTAATTGCAAACTGCACCTGAACTTGAGACAACAGTAGGGGGAAAAGTGGCCATGTTTTTGTAGCGCTGGATAACCCCTTTAAGGCATCTAGTTAATGTGCTACAACTCTGAATGTTAACTCGTATACACTTCTTATCTACAGTAAGGGCCCTATTCCACGGGACGATTATAATTCGGATAATCGTTAAATCGTTCGGAACGAAGCGATTATCGTTCAGTTGAATAGCAGTTAACGAGTAAACGATGAATGAGAAATCGTTGACCGCTTAATAAGACCTGGACCTATTTTTATCGTTGCTCATTCACAAATCGTTCGCATGGAATAAGACGTAGTTCGGTCGTTCACAGTAGCAACGACAAGACGACCACAAGAACGATCATAAGTAACGATCATCGTTCTGTGTAAATGGGTGAACAATTTCAGGTCGTTCGCAATAGCGATCGTTTGAGATTGTTTATCGTTAACGATTATGCGAACGATAATCGTCCCGTGGAATAGGGCCCTAAGTCTATGCACATACAGAGGCAGCAGTGTTGGCAGTCAGATTTTGGGCACTCACACTATCGGGTCATACTTTCTGTGAATGGTCCTTAATTATAAATGATGTACTATAGAAAGGACTTTTGACCTCCTGGCATCATCATTCATGATGATGCCATAAGCTCGAAAGCGGTTTAAAGCGAAAGTACATTGCTTTAATTTTTTTGCATGAATGGATTGGTGCCAATGTGGGAGTACCAGTGCCCATTTCCAGTGCACCGTGCCGTTCTATTCCCAAGCTCCGGACTGAAGCACTGGCGGTGGGCCTCCTGGCCCACAGTGTGCCAAAATCCACATGGTACCATGGAAGCGGTTTCAGTACTAAAACTTTCAACATAAAGTAGATGAGGGAAATTGCACATACGAATAGATGAGCAAACAAAGTTCCCGAAATGAGATTTATTAAGAACTTTGCAAAAAGTTTGGTTTGCAACTGAACCATCTTTATGTAACAAGGGAGAGTCAGGGAGAAAAAAAAGGAAGAGGCAGGGAGGAAAAATAGGGAGTCAAGGTTATAGAAGGTGTATTAAGTATAAGCGAGAAATAGAGGAAATGTGGGGAAAGTAGCAGTGGAATCTGTGTAGCTGGGAAATAGCTGCAGTCACTTTATGTATCAGTATACGACGTCCACCACTGTCCACAAATCTCCTGGGTGATTTTAACCCTTTGAATCACCTGTCAGGTAACATCCTCAGTCTTTTAATAAAACCGTGTCTGACAACATTACATATGTCACATCTTTTTAAGTACAGAGTTGTTGACTCAACTTTGTTGCAACCCCCCCCCACATTTTTATGCGATTTTCACAGCAAAAAAGCCCCTATAGTCCCACGGTTGTATCTGCAATCGGTTGACCCTTTTAGTGAGGTTCACTTAAGGTTCGGTTCGAACAAACCCAATTTTTACACCAAAGTTCACCGAAACTGCTGAACCAAACTTTTGAAAAGTTTTGACATATGAACTACCTATCATTCCTTTACTAGTAGAAAGTGGTTATCCTACCACTTATGTGAGATTGGAGTATTAAAGAAAGGGAAATTACACATCAAGAAAATATATTGGATCTCTGTGGGAGATTTATCAAACATGGTGTAAAGTGAAACTGGCTCAGTTGCCCCTAGCAACCAATCAGATTCCACCTTTCATTCCTCACAGACTCTTTGGAAAATGAAAGGTGGAATCTGATTGGTTGCTAGGGGCAACTGAGCCAATTTCACTTTACACCATGCTTGATAAAACTTCCCCTATAAGATATACTGTAGAAGAATTATAATATGAAAATCAAAAGAGATGTCCTTAAGGAGGTCTCCCCGATATGTGTGCACATTGATCAACTTTAAGAAAGTCTTGGAGGAGAGGGCGCTCTGTAATAGCGTCTCCTCCCCTTTGGCTAGACCAGTGCTTCTCAAACTGTGAGGCGGGCGTCACCAGTGAGGCGCCCCCTAGTTGTTGGTGAGGCCCAGCTGAGGAGCCAGTTTTCACAAAATGACTATGATCTGCACAGTCCTTTTGCTGTTTGCAAAAATATAAATTTTAGCAACAATAATAACTTTTTTGTACTTGCTTTATTAGTATATAGAGCTTGGAAGATGGGTGAAAGCTAGCCCTAGCATTATTTTCAGCTTTTAAATGGACTTTCGCACAGATGGTGAGGCCCAGGCACCCTTTTGGTCAGTCTGGTGAGGCCCAGGCATTGCCTTGGTCTGTTGGGTGAGGCTCCAGTAGAAAAAGTTTGAGAAGCACTGGGCTAGACAGAGAAACCAAAAGCGAAAACTAAAGGACACCATTAAAGTTTACCTGTCATTACAAAAAAACTTTTGACATGTCATAGAGACATGTCAAAAGTTTTGATCTGTCCAGGTCTGAGAAAGAATGGGAAGAAGAGGCGCTGCACCGCGTCCACTCTCCACTCAGAATTTAAAAAAAGGGTTGGACTAATAATGCGCTCCTATGAAGCCTAAACCTTTTTTTTTTAAACTCAGAGCAGGGACAGGACGCGCTGCAGTTCTGTTCCTCTCCTGATCGGTACGGGTCTGTGGGCAAAGGGCCGTGGTCTGTGAAAAATGACTAAATAGAAACAATAAATCATGAAGAGAGCTTTGTAGGAGAGTATGTGAAGCAGTTTACAGTATCATCCTTTAAAGTGACTCTGTACCCACAATCTGACCCCCCCAAACCGCTTGTACCTTCGGATAGCTGCTTTTAATCCAAGATCTGTCCTGGGGTTCGTTCGGCAGGTGATGCAGTTGTCCTAAAAAATAACTTTAAGGGTACAAACACACACGCCGTATACGCAGCGTATTTACTGCTGCGATACGCAGCAAATACGCAACAGATATGCAGCAGAAACACAGCAGATTAGATCTAAATAACTGAACACAGCATCAAATCTGCTGCAGATCTGCTGCGTATTTACTGCGTATCTGCTACGTATACGGTGTGTGTGTTTGTACCCTTAAACTTGCAGCCGCGTGCCAAATGGCCAAGGCCTAGATTGTGTATGCATTAGGCTGGCACACCCTCTCTGTCCCTCCTCCCTGCCCTCCTCATCATTAGGCAGATTGTCTCCTATTCACCACCTCTATCAGCACGGCACATGGGCTAGATCCTTAAGGCACCTGTGTAGTTTTCACTGCAGAGGAATAGGAAAGAGGGTGGGGAGGAGGGACGGAGGAGTGGTGCAAAGTTAAGGCACAGATACTCCAAGACACGGCCGTTGGGCCCAGGGCTGCAAGTTTAAAAGTTGTTTTTTTAGGACAATAACTGCATCACCTGCGGAACGGACCCCAGGACAGATCTTGGATTAAAAGAAGCTATCTGAAGGTACAAGTGGTTTGGGCAGGACAGATCGTGGGTACAGAATCGCTTACAGTACTTCTCTTTTCTTCTTTGACCATACCTTGCTGTTTTTAATTTTAATATAATAAAAAAAAAAAAAAAAAAAAATTATACAGGCACAAGATTAAGGGTCATGCAAAAATTCTACCACAGCCCCTATGTCTGTCCCTGGTCTTCTAGTGCATTATCTAGCAGGATCCACAACACTTGGGTCCCATCCAGGTAAGATTGGGTCTACATGGTGAGTGAATAAAGCTGCATAGAACTATTTTATTAGCTAAATGCCATCTTTGGGGCTATGTAAAATAAAATGTTGTTAGTGTTGCAGTCGCTGTCTCTTTGTTTGATGTATGACTATATATGTAGACCGCTACAAAAACAGCAGCAGCAGGAGACTATAAAATAGAAACAGTTTTATGTTATTACTTTTCAGTAATACAACACCCAGCAGTGCTCTGCTGCAATACGTTACTTGTAATGGCTGGAAAAAGTTTAATATACAGTACACGAAAACAAATATATGGCTGAATAGAGGAAGTCTTCCTGCCTTCACAGCTTCGGCATCCTTTTCTTTAATAGCATATATGGTATTATGCTAATATGCCAAAATACTATACAAAGGCAGAACTTGAATTCATGGGCTTCAATGCAAAATCTGTAACAGGACTTTTACGTTTTCATGGCGTTTATAATATCGGTTTCCTCTTACGTGGCAGAGGGGCTATTTGACAATCTGAGGCACTGGGGCTTGGAAGTAAGTGTTACCTCTGCATCTCATACAGTTACATTTGTGTCTCTATTCTCCATTTTATTCAGGGTTAATCCCAAAACAGAGCAAGAAATTATCTGTCACTTCTCGATAGCTACTTACAGACACAGGCTGCCGTGCACTGATTGGCTGATGAGGAGCGAGGGGAGCCGGGGGTTAAAGGGGCCGAGTTACATATCTGCAGCGGTTTAATAATTCTGCTGCAGGTATGTGACCCCATAGAACTTCACTATACCAGGATTCACAGCGGATTTTGCTGCAAATTCGCAGCGTGAAATCCGCTGTGGATCTGGTAGGTGTGAAGGCACCCTAAGATGAAGTGATGCTCACCCAGCGATACTGCAGTATTGCCCAGGTGAACATCAGAGATGTTAGAGCAATTTCGACTGAGACCTCAAAATGGATCTCCCAGGTTACTTTGTCCGTGAGCTTCAAATTGCAAACTTCCCTGGTACGGGGGAAGGGAAGAATGTCTGGCCAGAATGAGTAGACAGTCATACACCAGTGGTATGCAAATGCCTCACTTCATGGTGGAGTGAGTCCACTTTATTTATAGCAAAGCTTGACCAACTCTCTGAGCATGTTCCAATGAGTTGACCAATAACATTGAACATATACATAGATAGGTTAGAAGAAGACAAGGTATGGTAATGCCTAATATGGTAGCCAAGAAATCGTACATAGTAATGGGTTTTAGCTCTTGGCATAGTATATCTTTAGCCTAAGACATATGCTGATCCTAGTGAGAAAACTGGTGACGTGTGCATACTGTAACCAAGACCCCTTCCCCATGCTGTCTTCTATCAGATGTACTAGTGAAATTATTGGTTAACCATATATAGATGTTACATAGATAAATAACTTCATCATTTTCCTCCTCTTAACCATAATTTCACTTCACACCTCTAAGCTTCACCTTCTCCAGCTACTATACCCTTCCGAAGGGCAGGGCACAACCGTTCACCAGAAAAGGCAAAAACAAGAGATGTGTAACCACTTTTGTAAAGATGTCTCATGGTACTTCAGAACTAAAGCTGTCTGATAGATGTACAGTATACCTGCACATACCGACCTTTACATACTGACCTGCACATAGTACATACCGACCTGTACATACCGAACTGTACATACTGACCACATGCACTGTGTAGAAACTTCCTGATGTGCTGTTAGTGTAAATTTCTGACTCATACCTAATCCCTATCAATGGAATAAAAACTGATCCTCCCAGCATCACATAGATGACAATGCAAACATCTAAAACTTATTAAACAAACCAGCTGAATTCAACAAACTAAGTACAAACAATAATCAGATGAGACAGTAACATATAACGCTTCTACTATTGTGACCTATTACATGTGTCATATCCACTAAGCATACAGTGTCACACATCACACTACTGTTCAACTGACTTCTAATTGGGCTATGGTACCATCTAGTGTCACAACTATCAATAGAATAGCCATTGTATCTCCATCCCTTCATTCCTAGTTTCGGCCTCATCATCTTTTATATCCTCATCTCCAACTGGGGTTATGTATCATACAACTCAACAAATCTATAGAGACTACAACCTCTATTACCCATCGAATCTGCATTTCACCTTTAATCCCAAACATCCCCTACCATAAGGAGCTCACACTCCCAGTGACCAGGCCTTACTGTAATCTCTCATCCTAGGATTTCCATCTCTTGTGATGTTTTTCACTCTGTATGGGGCATTAACCTCCTCTATTATTGACACCATAACACTGATTCTGATTCTCTCCATGGAGTGTTATATCTCAGTAATCTGACATCATCCGCTCCTCCTCTTGGAACACAAATAACAATGTAAAGCATGTGTAACAATGTAAAGTATGTGTAACAATGTACAGCATAGACTGTGCAGCTATCAGAGAATGTATACACATCTGATGACCTAATAAATTATCATTGTTGCAGTAACTTCATTATGGTTTATAAACGTATTGTCCTTCAATAACGTATTATGTCCATTATTTAGCACGATAAGACTGTAGCTGTAGACACTGAAGATCCGTGAAGAGTCATATAACAGTTCTTTTAGAAATACACTTGCAGATCGTATTGCCTTCTAGCTTTATCCATGGTGGAGTTGTTAAATACTTCTGAAGGTGACCAACATATCTGGAAACTTCTCCTCACATGCTTCATCTCACATAGTCACCAGGCTTGATGGAAGGCACCAGCTACAGAGCCAGATCTCAGGGACATCTTATCACATAGTCATCAGGCGTGATGGAAGACATCAGCTACAGTGCCAGATCTCAGGGACATTGTGTCAGCAGATCACCTCAGACAATTGTTCCTTGGCCATATTACTTCCTGTAACTGAAAAGAGATTAGTACAGACCTGGACATACTCATAGTGACCCATAGTGAAGTCTACTCCTAGTCTCTGGAATGGGTAAGATAGTCATTGGCCATTACACAGGTACCATTACTGTTTTATATAAGCTATAAGCATAGATGATACGCATCTGTGCACACTTTATTTCATCATTGTTGAATTCTGGGGCCACCAATGTAAGGATACTATACTATACACAACTTCATGTGGTGAACCTGTGACACCATATACTGAGTCATCATGGGGTACAAGGCTGTTAGCAAAATCCAGGATCTTACCACCTTTCTAGATGCCGTCCTCACCCTGTACCACCTCCTTCTTCTTCCATTGGTCTCTCAGCTTATTGTGCTTCTTTCTGCAAGAGACTTAAATCATTTCCAGAGATATTTGCACTCCTCGCATCCACCTGTACACTCTATAGTGCCACCACAGGGAGGGGCAGGACACTGCAGCCGGTGCAGCCTCATCCACCATTCAGCTCTCTTGGCTTCTCATATGTCCTTTATGTCAGCCTGAACTGTTATAATGGCCGTCATCTCTGGCACCTCTTGGTCTTAAATAGATGAAATATAACTCTGCACTTTGGTTGGTTCACCCAAGGATTCAACAAAGTCTCTACTTTTTTTGGTGTGGTTTTTTAAACCCAAATAATGTGTATACACTTAATACCACCTGAATTTCTTTTGATATAAACCAATTTAAAAGAATCTTAAGAAACATGAAGCTTCAGTCATCTACCCAAAACAAACCATTACTGCTAACAAACAAACACCACCCCAACTTTCCCAAGTGGAGAAAAGGACACCAGCACATTCCATCCATACCATACTGAGTATCTGGTTCCAATCCTCCCCACATCAGCAAAAACACACATCCCTCTCATCCATCACCATCACTGGATCTACAATCCCCACAGTGCATGCTGCTCACTGAGCACAAAGACTTCTCTCACACAGACATACACATCTCCGTGCCACAACCTTCCTCATGCTAATCGTATGTCTCCACTTCTTTCCATTTCTAACATCTTTCTTTTGGTACCTTTCCAAGATCTTCTACTGCCCATTCTCCAATTTCCTTCCTTACTACTTCAGCCACAGTCAAACCCCCATCCTTTCTTAAGGATGACCTGTCAATATTGGACACCTGTGGAATTATGAGCGCCCATAGTTAACTACCAAAAGGTTGATCAAGCCCCTTAAAATCCCGTAACCTCCCTTGTAAAACTTACGTATTGCCACGTAACTTTACGTTGAGGCTACCCCCGTAACCGTATAAGGCTACGTACCCCATAGCTAATGCTTTGCCCCCGCTAAGACCCGCGGTTTCTAGTTCTTCTTATAAATATCCCGACTGTGCTGACCTTCTATCCCTTCCCAACCCAATGGGTTGTGAACTTTTACCAAACTTCTTTATATACTGTACTATCTACCGTACCAATAATTTCCAACTAAGAGTCCTTCTATCATCTACTCATTGTTACAGCATCCACTTATACAGCATCCACTTATACAGCATTCACTTATACAGCATCCACTTATACAGCATTCACTTATACTTATCAACCACTATTCATACAAAACTGCACAGACAAAGGTATTTTCATATCCCAAAGCAGAACAAAAAGACAATACCTGGAACTATGATATGAACAAGCGGGAAAAGCACATTGTAAGATTTCAAAGGATCTTACCTGCCAGCTTTTATGCTGTTCCCGGTTGTCTTATATCAGTGCTCCGTCTGCGATCGTCTTCAAGTACGCTATTGGAATATCCGGGTGCCCCCTTCAAAATGTTAGAACAATTTCGACTGAGACCTCAAAATGGATCTCCCAGGTTACTTTGTCCGTGAGCTTCAAATTGCAAACTTCCCTGGTACGGGGGAAGGGAAGAATGTCTGGCCAGAATGAGTAGGCAGTCATACACCAGTGGTATGCAAATGACTCACTTCATGGTGGAGTGAGTCCACTTTATTTATAGCAAAGCTTGACCAACTCTCTGAGCATGTTCCAACGAGTTGACCAATAATATTGAACATATACATAGATAGGTTAGAAGAAGACAAGGTATGGTAATGCCTAATATGGTAGCCAAGAAATCGTACATAGTAATGGGTTTTAGCTCATGGCATAGTATATCTTTAGCCTAAGACATATGCTGATCCTAGTGAGAAAACTGGTGTCGTGTGCATACTGTAACCAAGACCCCCTCCCCATGCTGTCTTCTATCAGATGTACTAGTGAAATTATTGGTTAACCATATATAGATGTTACATAGATAAAATACTCCATCAGAGACATCGGCCGTTGTTTGACGCGTCTAACACTGGCCAAGTCAAACAGCGGCGGATGTTCATACAGAATGTGAACATAGCTTGACAAGGTGCTTTCTTCTGCCACCTTTCTCCAAAGCAGGAAACGTTTTCTATGGGGGATTTCTTACTATTCTCCACATATTCTGTCATGGACAGAGGTGGCAGCAGTACTTTATTAGACTGTAAAGAATATATCACGTCCTGCAGGACATACAGCAGCTGATAAGTATTGAAAGACTTGGGATTTTTAAACAGAAGTAAATTACAAATTTGTATAACTTTCCGACACCCGTTGGTTTAAAAGGAAAAAAAAAAATCTCCAGCATACCTCTTTAATTTTTTTTCTTTATACTTTTGCTAGGGTTCTTTTACATGTACAATGTTTTCAGCAGCATGCTTTGTCTTTTGTTTAAACTTTGAAGCCCAAAAAAAAGCAGGAGTAAGGGCAAAACATACAGAATCATAAACATGCAGTTCAAAACACAGTGCATGGTTCCTTGGAGAACATTTTTGCATGTGGAGATGTCCGACAGTGGATCTTGCTGAACGGATATTTCTCATTACTTTGCTATCAGCAGGTTTTTGTGACTGTTACTAAATGAATTCTGGCCCTGATTCATAGGACACTATCAGCCTGTCTGCCTGTCACTATCAGCCTAAGACAGGGCCAATGGGCAAGATTTATCAAACTGGTGTAAAGTAAAATTGTCATAGTAGCCCCTAGCAACCAATCAGATTCCACCTTTAATTTTTCAAAGAATCTGTAAAGAATTAAAGGTGGAATCTGATTGGTTGCTAGGGGCAACTAAGACAATTCTACTTTATACCAGTTTGATAAATCTTCCCCAATGTGTTTTTTTTTTGTTTTTTTTTTTAGTTTCAGATGGGCAAAGGTCACCGCTTGGCGCACATCTTCATGTATTGAAAAAAAAAGGAATCTGAACTTGTGCCCATGTCCCATAGCACTTGTAAGACCCGATTCTGTGACAGCTACCAATTAACTGCTTACAATAAAAGAACATTGTAGAACCTGTACACAAAATGTCATTCATTCTCTAGACAGCTATACAATGCTGGTTTCATCAATCATAAGCAAATCAAATGGGCTCATACCTAATCACCCATGTCTTAAAGCGCATTTATTTTAATGACCATCCAGAAATTTTAAACTCTACTGATACAAACGTATTTGTATACTCTGACTGTTTTACATTTCCTTCTACCTCCTTCTTCACCTGTGACTCCGCACTTGGAGGTTCTCCTGAGTTCAGCGGGGAGCATAACATTCTCTTTATACCTTCTTTCTTAAGCCAATTACCTTTTTAATCGCTGTTATTTCAGCACTCCAATCAGAGAGCTACCATAAAGCTGACACCGGCAATCATTCTCCCCGCCTGCCTGTACAGAGCAGTGTTATGCTGTACGCAGGGCAAGCAATATCATAAATTTGCTGATTTATGGCTCTCCTTGGCAGGTGATGGACTTACATTATGTTCGGTTTTGGTGATTGTACAGAAATACAATATATAGGGGGCTGTTAGTCAGAGCCCGGGAAAGACTTTCAGGTCCGCCATTCACCTCCTCCCTTTGTGAGGTGACTTTAAAGGGTCTGCAATGTAAACAGAATTTTAAGTATTAGTTTATCTTTTGGTGGTTTCTGCTGAATGATAAGCATGGGGATGATATAAATTCTTCCGGAAGGAGTTCTGACCGGGGTTTCAATATACAGTTTAAACGCCTTTTCCATTTCTGTCATCTCCATGGAAGCATTTAGCTGGAAATGTTCACCTAAGTATTGGGCTTTGAGCAAAGCTTTTCTCTAATGTGTGTGAGAGCCTTTTGACACAGCATAATTGATAACAATGATACAGGTGTAAAAATGCTTGTGGGCCCAAAACCTTAAAGAGTTACAGTTAAAATTATTATACTTTGTGTGAGAAATAATTACAAATCATGAAATGCACAAGAATCAAACCAACCTCACTATTATAGAATGAGCAAGATCTAAAATTCTATAAAAAAAGAACATATTGAATAAGAAACTCTCTTCATAAATCCTAACCTTAAAAAACTTTGTAAGGTCACACCAATGGGTTACAAAGAAACAAAGATTGTAAAATTCTGGCTAAAAACATTGGACAAAGTGTGCACCTGGAACATTACACATATTGAATTTGATAAAAACTTATATATATATATATATATATATATATATATATATTGTTGCATGGTGTGGCTTTAAAGAGGACCTGTCACCCCACCTTATCTCGCCGAGCCCCGCTCCCGGAGCCGGCCCCGGGACGGAGATATCCTGGTGAGAAGCCGCGGCGCGCGCGGTGGAGATAGGTCCGGCGCCCATAGAGAATGAATGGAGCCGTGCGCGCGCTGCAGAGATGAGTCCAGCTCCATTCATTCTCTATGGGTGCCGGACCTATCTCCACAACGCGCGCTCCGGCTTCTGATCAGGATATCTCTGTCCCGGGACCAGCTCCGGGAGCGGGACTCGGCGAGATGAGGTCAGTATAAAGGGATCTAGCTGGGGGTCGGGAGCGTGTCACCCCGGCATGGGGGCTGACAGGTCCTCTTTAAGTAGCAGTACTGTGCCTCTGGAGTGGGAATTGGAGTTCAGGTGGAGCTCCTGGTCCATATACTCCACTCCAACATTAGAACTAATGAGGCTCTAAAACCCACCTGGTGGAACTCTTTTAGAGACCTCAGAGCTTCCCAGGTGATGAATCCCGGGGGGGGGGACACAGGCAGTGCTAGGCCTGTGGGAGCTGCAGACAAGAAGTCCGGCTGGCTCTGGTCAGTATAAAGCATACAGCACTGACTGGACTGAAGTTTCCTATGTGCCAACCGTCTCAGACCCAGGAGATGGCGATCCCAGTGAGTGAGTAACCCCTAGATCGTTACATATGGTGGAGGATTGCTGTGGGCAGGAAAATGGCACATGAAGTTTGTGGCTGGGTTTAAAGAGCCAGAAGCCTAATGAGAGGTTGTGTCTCTGTGGAGCAAGAGATATAGAGCCTGTGATTCTACTGGATTTAAAGGGCCAGAAGTTTTATAAGAGATTGTGTCTTTGTGGACACATACAGAGACTGTGTTGCTGTAGAGAGAGCTATACAGAGGCTGTGTTGTCTGGATAAGACTAGTATTGCTTCTGGTTGAAGCTGGTCTCTCTGCTGCTTAAAGAATATAGTTGCCATGGGTCTAGCAGAGGACTATGTCAGACATATATAGGATATAAAGCGCCATGAAGACATGGCCAAACAGACGGGTCACAAACCTGCGCAGTTTGAATCAGAGTAGGAGGCTGTTTGGGCCCAACTGCAAAGGACATTGGATAAGCAAACTCCTGTACCAAGTGCATGTACTGCTACACAGAGCTGGTGTCCAAATACATGCACTGCACTGCAGGGGGCTGCCAACCAGAAAGTGCAGGTCTCCAAGCCAAGTGGTTGCTGTACCAAGGTCCCAGGTGCATCCTTGTCTGATTCTCAAGCTAAAAAGCGTGAGGGTGCCGTCCCTAAGGGCCACCAGCCAGAGCCAGGCTTGAGATGTATGAGAATGGACTGTTGTATAGTTGGATGTGCTTTTGCCAAGTGTCCAAGTGTTAAATAGTCACTTCTGCAGAGGCGCCATGATGATCTTACTAGGAGCAACCAACCACAACAGCAAGCGGCAGTCACTGAACAGAGAGACCCATGTTGGAGGTGCATGGGAGTGGATGTCTGTACATCTTATTGTCCTCTGGTCAGGAGATCAGAGAAATTCAAATCAAAAACCTGTGAATTGCTGGTGGGTGGAATCCCACTATTTGTTGACCTGGATTGTCGTCAGGAGGTGTCCAGGGTTCACCCGGATATTATACTGTTGGTGAAGAGTCAACCAGAGCCGTATGGTAAGACTATTCTAATTGACTTTAAAACATATTATGGGACAGTAAATTATGTGCTGGAGGTCTGTGCGGAGCTTCAGGTGGAGTTCAAACTGGGCAGAGACTTTCCTTATTTCTGGCAGTTGTGGGAGGGAGAGTCCCCTGTAAAGTGTGCTGTACCACTGCCTAAGGGGGAGGAGCTATATACAAAAGTCCCAGAGTTAACATTAGGCGGAGCCTCACCATCTGACTGTTTGAACTGTGACCAGGATGTGTCCAAATGTTACCCAGAGATGCTACCATGTGAGGAGAAGGATTCTGCGGCTGCCAAAACCATCCTGATATCTGATGAGATTAATGCACAGTCTGAACAGGGACTTGAAAAGTCAATTGAACTTAATGATAAAAATGTATTGCATGCAATGTTTGTTAAAAATGTCACCAAGCAGTTATGTGGTAGCAGTAATATCACCAAGCAGTTATGTGATAGCAGTAATGTCACCCCGCAGTTATGTGGTAGGAGTAATGTAATGTCAGATTTGCTGCCTAACATGCATGAAGACCATAACTACACTACTGTTCAAAAGTTTGGGGTCACATTGAAATGTCCTTATTTTTGGAGGAAAAGCACTGTACTTTTCAATGAAGATAACTTTAAACTAGTCCTAACTTTTAACAAATACACTCTATACATTGCCAATGTGGTAAATGACTATTCTAGCTGCAAATGTCTGGTTTTTGGTGCAATATCTACATAAGTGTATAGAGGCCCATTTCCAGCAACTATCACTCCAGTGTTCTAATGGTACAATGTGTTTGCTCATTGGCTCAGAAGGCTAATTGATTAGAAAACCCTTGTGTAATCATGTTCACACATCTGAAAACAGTCTAGCTCGTTACAGAAGCTACAAAACTGACCTTCCTTTGAGCAGATTGTGTTTCTGGAGCATCACATTTGTGGGGTCAATTCAACGCTTAAAATGACCAGAAAAAGAGAACTTTCATCTGAAACTCGATAGGTCTATTCTTGTTCTTAGAAATGAAGGCTATTCCATGCGAGAAATTGCTAAGAAATTGAAGATTTCCTACAACGGTGTGTACTACTCCCTTCAGAGGACAGCACAAACAGGTTCTAACCAGAGTAGAAAAAGAAGTGGAAGGCCGCATTGCACAACTAAGCAAGAAGATAAGCACATTAGAGTCTCTAGTTTGAGAAACAGACACCTCACAGGTCCCCAACTGGCATCTTCATTAAATAGTACCCGCAAAACACCAGTGTCAACATCTACAGTGAAGAGGCGGCTGCGGGATTTTGGGCTTTAGGGCAGAGTGGCAAAGAAAAAGCCATATCTGTGACTGGCCAATAAAAGAAAAATGGGCAAAAGAACACAGACATTGAAAAGAGGAAGACTGGAAAAAAGTGTTGTGGACGGATGAATCCAAGTTTAAGGTGTTTGGATCACAAAGAAGAACGTTTGTGAGACGCAGAACAAATGAAAAGATCCTGGAAGAATGCCTGACGCCATCTGTTAAGCATGGTGGAGGTAATGTGATGGTCTGGGGTTGCTTTGGTGCTGGTAAGGTGGGAGATTTGTACAGGGTAAAAGGGATTCTGATTAAGGAAGGCTATCACTCAATTTTACAACGCCATGTCATACCCAGTGGACAGCACTTGATTGGAGCCAATTTCATCCTAGAACAGGACAATGACCCTAAACACACCTCCAAATTGTGCAAGAACTATTTACAGCAGAAGCAGGCAGCTGGTATTCTATCATAGGTAATGGAGTGGCCAGCGCAGTCACCAGATCTGAACCCCATTGAGCTGTTGTGGGAGCAGCTTGACCGTATGGTACGCCAGAAGTGCCCATCCAACCAATCCAACTTGTGGGAGCTGCTTCTAGAAGCGTGGGGTGCAATTTCTCCAGCTTACCTCAACAGATTAATACAGATAATAACAGATAATATATATATATATATATATATATATATATATATATATATATATATATATATATACATATATAATTTGTAATTTTTATGTAATACAACTATAATATAATATATATTTTTCCTCCACCCTAGGCATCAGACTTTATGGAAAATGGCAAAGGTACCTAGTGGCACACATTGTTCTGCCTGTTTTCACTGTTCTATATACAAGTTATCAACAACCATGATGTCTCTCTAAATGCCCTTTGTACTATGTAGGCAACTATGTAGCCCCACCTTCTCCAGATATATTTACCCGTCATGTATTTCTCATAGTGGTTCATCAGGGGACTTGTGATGTCATCATCAATGTCAAACATGTTAAAAGCCTAAACATCCATTTAATATTTCTCTGCTCTCATTGCTACAAATGACCCTATTAAAGTTCAGAAAAGCCATTTCATAGAACCCTATTATCTGTTGCACAGAAAAACTTTTCCCTTAACTCTGCTGTATCTGTCAAAACCATTATTCTCTAAGGGCTACTAAGATTTTCTTAGGAGACATGCTATTTTCTTGTGTAGGTAATAGGGTGATTACAGACTGTCATTAAATAATTGTTGTTCCTTTCTCAAGCGCTTTCCCCGTTGCCACAGAGACCATAGCACCAAAAATGCATTGCTGAGATTCTGCTTCATAGGTGGTCGCACAAATTGCTCTCAAGTGAAGCATTGTTAAATTAAACAAGCTACAGAAACAGGAAAATTATTATTACAGGCATTCCCGTATTACATGCCATCACAGGAACAGCTATTACTAAGAACTTTCCGCTGGATATAGATGGGGAAGCAAAATGACAAACCTGTCTTAAATGAATGAAGTTACATCAATGCATTGGCAGCCTCACTGGTATGAATTTCTTTATTCACATTATTACAATGAAGTTTGTGTAGCATATATATTTTGACATCTTTGACTTGAGCATAAAGGAAAAAAAAATAATAATAAAAAAATATATACACACAAAAAGAGAGAAAGAGGGAGAGACACATACAGATAAATACACAGAGGAAGAATTAAAAAAAAGTTGGAATGCTGTTTCAAATATAAGTAAAACACAATGCAATGATTTACAATGTTCTTAGTTTCATAGATTATTCCAATTAGAACATAAAAGGCATCACACTACATACTGAAAGTGAGACACTTTACTATGTCATGGAAAAAAGTAATTTAGAACCTGATATCAGCAAGACATCTCAAAACCTCTATAAACTGTTCGGCGTTGATAGTACTTTTCCAGCTGTGCAAGCTTCAAAGGCTATTGGAAATATTGGAGGACCATACCATAAGAGATGTAGTGTTAGGTTTGGGACAGAAGGATACAAGACATGTGAGGCCCTTTCACTGGTAACCGCCCCACTGTCCCTGCCTGCTTACCGCAATAAGCCCTAGGCGGCAGCGGGTAACTGGACGACGGTCCCTAACCTATTTGAGTGTAACACAGAGACAAGACAAAACAAACACAATAAATACAGAGTCGTCAGGTCAGAAACTATCTGTCAAAGCGGTACAAAATCAGAAGGCGGGGAGAATTGTCAGCAAGTCAAGCCAAAAGTCAGAGAAACCAGGGAATACGTAACCAGGATACAAACACTAGCTTAGAGACAATCAATAATGAGGCTCTATAACAGGCAAAGAGGGATGGCATAGGCAGGAGTTCCAGCCCCAGGGTCTGATTGGGGCAGGAACTCCAACCTCCCTAATAGAGCTAAATCTGACTGGCAGCTGCAGCTACTAGTCAGCATTCCTGAGAACTATACACAAATGGAATGCTTGGCCGGGGAGTGGTACAGCGCATGTAGCTATAGACGCCACCAGTGCGCCCCTAGCAAGAGGCCAGGCAGGTTACCAGGGACACCGTTGGTGTGTCCATGCAGCCGGCCACGGACCCCGCTGCTGATTGTCAGGGGCCAAGTGTATCAGCCATCACTCTCCAAGTTAATTCTGCTGTTTATTAAGGTGCAGGTAACATCAGGTACATACAGGACGCGTTTCGGCCAAGCATGGCCTTTATCAGCTTAGAGGTAGTACTATAGTACCTCTAAGCTGATGAAGGCCATGCTTAGCCCAAACGCGTCCTGTATGTACCTGATGTTACCTGCACCTTAATAATCAGCAGAACTAACTTGGTGAGTGACAGGTCTTCTCTACTATATATCTGGCTTCTCCACCTCGAGCACCACCGTCCCTCGGAAGTGGCGTCCTCTCTACATCAACTTGAGCGTATCAGCCGGTGCCGGCTCCTGCCATGTAGGGTTTTGAATTGTGATAAGAAGCCATCTCCTCTTGAGTTTACCAGAAACAACATCTGTGGTACAATAACATTTGTGATAAAATAGCAGGTTAACCACTGAAACCTTTCACCCACTCAGCTACCTGTTGGAAACCTCATTTGGTCTGATTTTCTCTTCTATTGTTGTAGTGGAACCATCTGGCTGTTTTTAGATCCAACATGGAGATGTCCAGGCTCTATGATGCATACAGTATGCCCTTAAAGTTATTCTTGAACCTGTTAAAATAGATCCCCATGGCTTATTGACTGGGTGAAAACAATAGGTATCTGATCAGACATTTCCTGCATGTCAAGGTATCACCAGAAAGTGGTGGACCAGGGACAGTTGAGTATCCCATTTTAAAGCCACATTAAAAACTTGTTTCTTTTTCTTAGCTCCCTTAAATAAGTTCAATAAAGTATATATTCCTTAATCAAGCTTAAAAAAAAAAAAAAGGACTGTAGAAGGATGAGTCTGGTGAAGTCTGCCACCAATATATTTGTATACCCCTTCATATCTGAGACTAGAGTGGTTATGCATTTTGTCTGCTAACGGCCGCTGCACTCAGGGAATAAGCGCTCCAAACCAGGCTCAGAGAAATTCCCTAGCAGGTCATTTCTTCAGGCAAATTGTCGACAATAAAACACAGGTGGTTTCCAAGTTGTGACCCAAGGGCCTAAAGCGAGACACAAATCTCAACAGTCTGAGCGCCACCTGAATGACCAGGGACCTGAAAGCAAAACATGGGCTGCAGTGGATTACACATCAGAAAAGACTCCTACTTCTGAATGAAAGCATATTTTTTTTTCTGCTGGAGGCGGACAGTTTAAAAAAAAAAAATGGCAGCAGCTGTCCCACAGTATATGATTTCCAGCCAGCACTACTTTTCTAGGCCCTGCCTGAACAAACAGGTTGGGGATAAAATATGATGTGCGCTGAGCGGTGCCATAAGTGAAAGTTGACCAGTAAGCATGGGCAGAAACGTTACATCTTTATAACTGCCCACTGGGTTAATGTACTGTACAGTAGTTAAAGCTGGGCTAGAGGTGGGAAGTGCTACATATGCTGGAGAACAGTGCTTCTCAAACTTTTTCTACTGGAACCTCACCCAACAGACCAAGGCAATGCCTGGGCCTTACCAGACTGACCAAGAGGGTGCCTGGGCCTCACCATCTGTGGTGAAAGTCCATTTAAAAGCTGAAAATAATGCTAGGGCTACCTTTCACCTGGCTCCCAAGCTCTATATAGTAATAGCGTAAGTAAAAAATAAATTAATAATGTTGTTAAAATGGAGATGTTTGCAAACAGAAAAAGGACTAAGCAGATCATAGTTACTTTTGTAAAAACTGACTCCCCAGCTGGGCCTCACCAACAACTAGGGGGCGCCTCCCTGGTGAGGCCGCCTCACAGTTTGAGAAGCACTGCTGTAGAGAGTATACGCACAGCAGAGGGATATTGTGAAGTTTCAGCTGCAGAACGCACTGGTGACTCATTCTGGAAGCCCTAAAGATGCCAGTCCTGAAGAGCTTCCAATGGCAGCTTTATTCCTACTTACAGTAAATAAATACTGTGGCTGCCAATTCCAACAGGACCATAAAGAAATATTGCTTGTAATTGAAGCCCTTCAGGAGATAATGAATGATGTGATGGTGGAACAGGAGAAAGCGAAGGAGGAGGAAGAATGCTGATTCGCACAGTGGGGCCAGTAATTCACACATGGTTTAGAGGGTGAGTTGCTGTACCGTCAGTGGCAAAGTACACTAATGTGCAGCCAGGGGAAAGCTTTGAAGAATTTGTCGGAGAAGGAGGTTTTGTTCCCACAGTAGGGTGGCACCTAAAGGAGATTATGGGCCCCACTGAAGCGTGGCTGGAGAAGATGCAAAGGACCCAGAGGAGACACCTCCCATCGGGGACAGCTTGTCCTTGCCTCTCTGCAGCTTGGCGGGAGGCAGAGTTTTACCTACATGTTGGATGAGTATGTGTCCACACTAGAGATGAGCGAACCTCAAGCATGCTCGAGTCCATCCGAACCCGAACTTTTGGCATTTGATTAGCGGTGGCTGCTGAACTTGGATAAAGCCCTAAGGCTATGCGGAAAACATGGATATAGTCATTGGCTGTATCCATGTTTTCCAGACAACCTCAGAGCTTTATCCAAGTTCAGCAGCCCTCACTAATCAAATGCCAAACGATCAGGTTCGGATGGACTCGAACCCGAACCCGGTTCGCTCATCTCTAGTCCACACGTCTCTTGATACTGAACAATAGGTCTTCCCCATTTAACTTTTGGGTTACCTGGCCAGAGCTTGCCCTTTATAGCCTGGGAGTGCTGACCTTCCTTGCGGCAGGTGTGCTGCCTAAACTCATGTTTAGCACGCAACAGTGAGTGCATCACACATGCATCACTCAGGGAATAAATGTGAACAACAGTTACTTAGTCTCTGTTGTTCATAGTAATTCCCTGAGTGACTAAGTCACGGAGATAACACTCAGGGAATCAGTGTGAACAGCAGTCAGGACTGTATTTGCTATTAGGCACTCGGGGGTTCTGTGCCTAGGGCAGCAGCATTGAGGAGAACAGCACTTTAGTGAGTAAAAATAAAATATATAAATAGCTTTGATGTAACTGCTACTGCTATGCTTTGGGCTGTAAAAAAAATCCCTTTGGAAGAATCTATATGAATCGAAACTGAAGTGAAATTTCCCTGCAGATTTCCATGCCCAAGTAGATTTGTGATTGACGTCAGTACTTTCTTTGTATAGGGGTGAGATCCACAGTGAATCGCCAACAAAATCTGTACGTACTGTAACTTATGCAATTTTGATGACTATTTTTGAAAATCTTCATGAAAAAAAATGTAGACACCCAACGGGATATATTCAGTCCAAGTGCCTGCAGCAGCATAAGCTGTAAATACAGCTCTGACAGCATTGGGTGACTAACTCCAGGCAACAGTCTAAGATTTACTGGCCACAGCAGGTAGTGTATAACTACCAAAACACTCTGGGATTTACTGGGCATAGCAGTGAGCTTAACACTATTGTACGAGGTTTCTTTTCTCTTCTTACACCTTAGTAAAATGGTATCACTCTAGTGTCACAGGTTAGGACAGATTGACCGCTGTTCCTTACTCCATCCACTAGATATCACTCTCACACACAGCACAGCTGCAGCTAACACTTAGGTCTAGCTACACATACACAGAATTCAGTTTTTCCTGACTAGAGTCCCAACCTTCATGGGTTTCTAGTAGAGATGAGCAAACCGGGTTCGGGTTCGAGTCGATCCGAACCCGAACAATCAGCATTTGATTAGCTGGGGCTGCTGAACTTGGATAAAGCTCTAAGGTTGTCTGGAAAACATGGATACAGCCAATGACTAAATCCATGTTTTCCAGATAGCCTTAGGGCTTTATCCAAGTTCAGCAGCCACCGCTAATCAAATGCCGAAAGTTCGGGTTCGGATCGACTCGAGCATGCTAGCATCTCTAGTTGCTAGACAAGACAGGGGAACCAGAGATAAGGGAGTCTTCACCCTTGCCTACACCGAGGATTTTACAGTTGGAACAGGACAGTCGACCACCTTAGAGAAAAAGGACAGATAAACTCAAAACTGTACCTGCAGTAGAGCACAGTGCAAGTTCAGCCGCTCTCTAATGACAAGAGACTCATCTTTGTAGCAAGTCAGCTCCACCCAGAGCAGAGACCTGGGACTTGTACTACAACAATAAGATGGAAACCCAACACTGTGGGGCAGAAGGCGGTTAGGTGAGATAACTAGACTCATCCATATGTGAGTACGAGGATTCTTCAAACACTTCTCAACACTTCACCACATCCTAGTACCAAGTGCATTAGGCAAGGGGCCTCCTATCCGGTCCCTATCTCCTGTAACTGTTTCTTCTATCAATTGACCTAAATGCCTGTTGGACTATTGTATGAATAATTTATTGCACTGTTTTGCACTCTGAGCATTGTTTGTTACTGTTTGCACTAAGATACCTTTTTCATGTAAAGTTTACAAGTCGTTTAAAGTGGGACTCATATCTGCCGCCGCACCATCACCTACACCTCGCACCTCACATTTGTCCAATCCAAGGTCCGGCTGCCCTGGGTCCAGGGATGGGTGTTACCGCTCCTGGACACCGTGACAAGTACGCTCCAAAACACAAGAACACACCAGCATGCCATACATCAGTAACCGCAACCCAGACCATGGCACTATATTGCAGTTAGTGCCCTGAAAAGGGGAATTGGTGAATTGGCATTTTTTTTAAGATAACTCTTTCTTTCTAGCAGCAGCATCCTTTCCCTATGCTAGTCTGTACTGCAGTGGCAGCGGGGTTATAGCTGTCATGGCTGAGGAAATGCCCACAGCCTTAGGCTGGGTTCACACTATGTATATTTGAGGCTGTATTTGTGAGGCTGTATAGCAACCAAAACCAGGAGTGGATTGAAAACACAGAAAGGCTATGTTCACATAATGTTGTAATTGAGTGGATGGCCATCATTTAATGGCAAATTTTTGCTGTTATTTTAAAACAACGGCTGTTATATTGAAATGATGGTAGTTATTTACCGTTATATGACGGCCATCCACTCAATTTCAACATTGTGTGAACAGAGCCTTTCTGTGTTTTCAATCCACTCCTGGTTTTGGTTGCTATGAGGACCTGACTTGAGGACCAAATACTGCCTGAAGTATACAGTGTGTGAACCCAGCCGTAAAGTGTCTAGATTTGCTGCTCAGCAGCCTTTCAACAAGCTTTATTTTATATCCAAATACTGGATCCAAATACAGACTTCCACAATAAAGTCTGTGTTCAGGCCTGGGAACCTGAATACACAGATTCTGGAATGGAACCAGACATTATAATCTGGGTAAAGTATGTAAAATACATACGCTATAAGGCACATAATGCATAATGCGATTGCCAAACAAAATGAACGTTGTTGGCAACCAGCAATGAACTTTAACAAGATAGCATAAATAACAACATGTATACAAGGCCCTGTTGCAATAGCAACCAAAATAACTTAATAGTTTAATAAGGGGTTAAGAGTCCACTGTTGTTGTTTTTTGTTTTTTTTTAAATGTAGAATAGAATATTTTATGTGTATGTATGTCTACATGGGGAACAAACCAGTACATAGTGTCAATAAAACTCATGCCATAGACAATACACATTATATAAATATATAGGAGTCCAATGTTTGTGCCAGTAGGTTATTGATGTCATTGAAGACATTCTTTATCACTCTTTTATATATCTTTTTGTACTGTGTAAAGAAAAAAAATATTTTTGCATCTGTGGGAAGTGAACAATAATTTGAAGGATAGGAGTTGGGTAGGTTTGGTTTTGGTGGTGGAAGACGGGATGGGTCATGGGAAAGAGGGGCAGGTCATAAATATTCATGAAGCAAGTGTCCTCATGTTTATAGCTATGATATGTTGTACACAATTTTCTATTTCCACTCCTATTTTGCATTTTATTCCCTATCCATTCAAGCAGAAATACACAAGATCAAAACTGGAAATTTCTATTTTATTTCAGCCATTCGATAAGTGCATATCTGCCATATTTTAAATGCAACATGAATTATTATTCACATTTTTGGATATTTCTTGTTTGTCCTTCATAAACTGAGATATTTGTTATTCGTTTTAATTTCTACCGTTCTCACATTCCCTTTAGGAATAAATGATCATAGGGATAGACATTTTGCTATCAAGGTGCTAAATGTAATCTCTGCAATTCCTACCTACAATGATAGCTACTGAACTGTGACTCATAGCAATAACTGCTAAGTTCCTTACGAGCTGGCTGGTTGACTTTGGAACAAACAACAAGCATATATTTAGTTGTAAGGGATCTTATAACATTCACTACCTCTCCATTGCCAGGTAAAATCCAGTTACTTAGAATATACTAAACTGCAAATTCCTTAGTAACAATAAAGTAGTCTTCATTGTAATATCTACATTTGGTATGTCAAGCCTTTGCCATTTACAAACTGTTTCTCGTTTCTTTGCTCTAAAGAACACGTCATTTCACAATACTTCAAGGTATAAACTGGTGCCATGGGGAGAAAAGAAGGTTAGCTTTAGTTCATATTAAAACTGAGATTATTGCATCTAAATGCCAAAGGATATTCCCAACTCAAGAAAATGACATCATAGTTACTGTATATCTCGCTTCAGATGCCTGAGGGGATCAATACAGTTTGTATCTGGTTGCAGGGCTTGAGTCATACTCAGCGGAACACCATTTCAGCACCATGGACAGATACAGTATATAAAGCCAGGAGAGCGAGGTTTCAGACCAGTATGTTAGTGCTGCAGGTCCCAGTGTGATAGAGCTTCTTAAAAGGCACCCTGAACTGAAAGCATCATAGATGATAGGGCTAGCTGATAAACTACACCCATAAAATGTGGCCATTTCTTTTGGAAAACTTAAAGGGGTAATCCATGATTAGAAAACTCAGCTACTTTCCTTGAAAAAAGCACCACATCTCAGGTTGTGTGTGTGGTATTACAGGTTTATTAAGGTCTATTCACTTTTAATATAGCTCAAATATAGTCTCAAAATCACATCCATAAGAGCAGTAGCAGGTTGGATGCCTGACCTTTGGAGACAGCTGGAAACTTACAGTGCTATACTTCGCTACTATGTTCCTCATTACATTACTAATATGCATTGGACAAACCCTTTAACTACTACTTTATTTATTTACTTGTGAATTTATTTATTTACTTTTTGCACATGTTGCCCCAAATAAAAAATAAATAAATAATATATATATATATATATATATATATATATATATATATATATATATATATATATATACACAGTGGTACCTTGGTTTAAGAGTAACTTGGTTTAAGCGCATTGCTTTGGTTTAAGAGCTCCCTGTCCTGGGTGGGAGCGCGAGTGGGGGAGGGGCATGGTCTTCATAGCAGGGTCTACAGCACTGTACTCTTACCCAGGAAGTCTCACTCACCTTCCAAATCATAGCAGATCCACTTCAGGCTGGGGCTTACATCAGGGGACAGGACTGTGGAGGTAATCTCTCCATAGCTGTAACCTCTCTCTCCCCAGACAGAGAGCACTGCATGTATGTGCCCACATCTGTCCTGCTCATTCCTTCATGCTCCCTGCAGTCTCTGTCAGCCCTTGTGTTTCCCATCCTTTCGTTTACTGTACAGTAACTTATAATATCACATATTCTGCTGTTTCTGAATGTTTGTTTCATCTGTCCTACATGTTATTCAGAATAATAAATCATTATTTTGGGGTGTGAAACCAATTGTCTGCATTTCTATAATTTCTTATGGGAAAATTTGCTTTGGTTTAAGAGTGGATTTGGATTACAAGCACCGTCCTGGAACCAATTATGCTCGTAATCCAAGGCACCACTGTATATAATTTTTTTTATATATTTTTTATTATTATTTTTTTTATAAAAACACTGCTTTAAAACTTACTTTTAGTAGTCCATTTAGGACATTGACACTCTGATTGTTAAGGGGTCAAACTTGCACTGTGTAATACCTCAGCTGTCCTGCAGTAGCCACTGTAGGTGTGTATGTGTGTGTGTGTGGGGGGGGGGGGGGCAAAAAAAAACCATCTCCTCACTATGTCCCTCTGGTGATTATCGCAAATTACCAGAAATTTGGGAAGCCAGGCAAAAGACAATGGTCTGACCGCCGGGGTGGCTTTTGTCTGATGAAGGGTTCTGTACTTTTATAATGACGAGAAATCACAAGTACCAGTTTCAGCATAAGGAAGAACAAGTAAGCATTACTAATGTTGTTGCTCTGTTGATCTGTCTATGTATTCATCTTTATAAATTTGAGATTCTTTAACTATTCTTGAACTTTGACTTGGAGAACGATCACTATAACTGATAGGGAGCCATGTGAAAAACATGCTTCCACAACAGATGGCCGGCCACAGACTTTCTAAGCTTGCTCTAGGCTACGGCAGATTGCTTCAACAATGGAATATGAATATCTAAAGTACACGTGCCACAGCCCATAGAGTTATATTTTGTGCTCATCTGACTGTTCTAACCTCTCTCTTTTCCTCAGCCACTAACAGTATTAATGCCGTCTCACCCAGTCCTGCACTCCTGCCCTGAGATTCACCCATAGCCTCAGTGTCCCTAGGAGCCATGTGCCTTGTTTATTTGCCATTGTCTCCCAGCAGGTAAAAAATTGCCCTGGAACTGACCCTGGCACGAAATAGCCAACTGGGAACACACAGACACAAAGCCTTTTCCAGCAGGTTACACGCTACGCTATAATTCAACTGCTCACTAGCTCCGATTTGTTTTGTACCAGTTATATCTTCACCTCCTTGCATGATATACAAAAGCACAAGGGATTGGTAGGGTTGACCTTAGGTGACAGCAGATTTGTTTGAGAAGCAAGGTCATATAAGCTATGAGCATGTCTTTAAAAGACTAAAGTACATTATACTTTTCATGTGTTTTGGATGTACTGTATTTATGCCTCAGTAGACTTTCATTGGTTTTCATGCTTCCCTCAGGTTTGTATTATATGCTTTGATGAATTGAGTGATGAGCACTGGTAAGTGACATAGCTACCATTATACAAAGTATAACGTCAGCAGTCCTGGAACTCACAGCTTTTTTCTCCAATTGTATTTTCAACTTTGTGGCTGCAATTCCTGTGAATGTTTGTGAATATTTTGGCTACAACTTAAAGCGGCAAGTTCGGGCCAATGAACCTGCTGATATCACCCAGCCGCTCTTTACCTTAGGACTCCAGCGCTGCTCTTCTTATTTCTGTCCATTCCGGTATAGTGGCGCTTTTTGATAATTTCGGATATGCTAATCTACAGGTTAGGAGCATTGTGGGTGTTGCCTGTCGGCCTGGAGCACCGACTTGGCCCACCTAGCCCAACCCCCCCTTTTAACCTGAAACCTTGACCCTTAACCTCTGTTGAATGCCCTAACTCATCTGCCGGAACCTCACGCGGAACCTAAGCCGTCTTCCAAAACTCTTCCGCCAGAACCTGACTCCTCTACCTGGCTTCCAAACTATTATATTAGTTTTAATAGACCCCTAGATGCCCAACAAGTGTGTCATTTTGGCCCCTGTTCAGGATGTATGCAGTGTGGTCTGATGGATGGAATAGTACAGACCTCTACACAGTAAGTGGCACCCATCATAAATCAGGGACTTCTTCTGACATTGTTATACGGATACTCAACTAAACTAAAACTAGTGTAAAACTAGCCTAACTCACACTATTGCTTGTCCCTGTTTTTTTTTTTGTTTTTTTTTTTAACTTTTACTCCACTTTGAACCCATTTCAATGTAAACACCTGCTAAAACAATTTCAGATTTATCTTAGATCAGCTTGAGCATGAATAGTTTCCCAAGCTCCTAGCAAACGTTTTCATTTCATATGTGTTTGCTATCAGAGATGATCGAACAGCGCTGATGTTCAGGTTCGTACGAACTCGAACCATCGGTATTTGACTCCCGCAGTCTTCCCGTTCCATGGAGAAGGTGGAGACAGCCCGAGTCCCGCCTGGAAAACAGCATTACAACCTATGGCCCAGACTGCTTTCCTGTTTTCCAGGCGGGACTCGGGCTGTCTCCACCTTTCCCACGGAACAGGAAGACTGCGGGAGTCAAATACCAATGGTTCGAGTTCGCACAAACCTGAACATCAGCGCTGTTCGATCATCTCTGATAGCAAACACATATGAAATGAAAACGTTTTGAGCTCAGCAGGTCTATGCTTTCTTAAAAATTTGTTAAGAATTCCTATGTCTCACAGTAAAAATTAGATACAGCATCATAACACAGTATAGTAAAATCACAGCACAACAACAGGGTAGTCACGAATAGGTTTAGAATACCCAACTCCAAACATACTAGGGAACATTTATCAATGAATGGTATATGCCATGGAAAAGACACCAATTTTTACACAAACCCCAGAAACAGGCAGAAATCTACACCTGCTCCAGAGCAGATGTAGATTTCTGCTCTCGCTGTGCGTCAGGTGCAGGTCCCACCTGATTTACTAAAATCGATGTACGAGTATGCCGGTCTTGATAAACGTCCCTCAATATTCTACATTGATTCTCTAAATATAAATCAGTCTGATTTGATTGAAAAATATAACAGGATTACTCTAGTCAAGCACCATCTCCTACTTATTCTAAAATGATGACCTACTAATTGGTAAGTTGAGATTTGGGATTGCCGTGCTGCTTATTACTTGCAGAAGCAATATGCAGTAAATGGTGATCAATGGAAAAGTTATTCTGAACAGTAAAATATAAATAAATATAGTAAAAAATATCATAAATACTAAGGTATATATTGCGTATGATATACCCTTCCTGTGCACCAAGTCCAGACAATTGGAGTGATAGAGGGGGAAAAGGGGGAGGTGAGTACCTTTTTTTTTTTTTTCCCAACGCCAGCATGAGGCAATTTTAATTTTAAAAGTATTTCCTGGGCAACCCCTTTAATACTGTAATATTTAATAAAATTATCCTGAATTATGGATAATAGAGCAGGAACAGAATGACTGGTTTGTGCTAAACAAGGTTAGAGAGAATTATTCCCTCTGTGTTCCATGGGATTTTCTATACAACATACAGAATTAGATGATGAAAAGTCTACTGATGTGAAGTAAAATACTTATCATCACATTCCGGGATGAGCAGACTCAACTCTCTTAGGATAAACATGATTATACTGTGATTTCACAGGAGACAACCTCAATGAGCAAGCATACCATCAAGCCCTATGATACGAATGTTCTAAAACCTCAGTGGTCAAAATGTGGCACAGACTGATAGAAATTACCAGGATACTAAACAACCCCCGTTGCTATGTAATTTTCATCACCAGCAATAAGATCATTTCTACCCACCAACCGTTGTTCCCATTTCTTTGCACAAAGTTCCCTGTGCCAGCTGTGTTGCCACTTTTCCACTATTAATCTCACCAGGGATTAATTCAGCCTGCAAAATCTAATATGCACATTATGCCCTACATAGGAATATGTTACAATTATTATTGCTTTAAATGACCCTTACATTTCTTAAAACGACATTTAGCATGCAAAAGTAATTATCTTTAATTACATCTCAAGCACACAGCAGGATGAACAGTAAATAGTTATGACATTACTGTTGAGAGTATTTTTTTTTCTCGAGCGCATATTTTATGCATAGTGCCAAATATAAAGAATTCTACAAATCATTTTAACTCTATAGGAGACACGGGCATGATTTCACAGAACAACAACAGAAGCATTTCTTGTCTGCAACACTTTTCAAGATTAAAAGCCTAAAGAGTTTACTTTTCAGATGACAGGACTGATAACTGTGTAGTACATTGTGCAGAACTGGGGTGGGGGCGGGGGATACATGAAATAGGGATTTTCTTCTTTAAAGTGAATGTCCCAGCAGTACATATGCCTCGGTCCTTTTTTTGAACTGTGTCCCAGTTCTCTCTTACAACGCCATTCTATTCCTGGGTACCAACCCGGGGTGAAGCACTGGAGAGGGTGGGAGGGAACGTTGATTCTAATAGAGACGCGTCTTAGAGAGGCACAGGGGTTTCCTCCCACTGGGGACTGGGGAATAGAACTGCGGCATACGCGGGAACTGGGCCGTGGTTAAAAAAGAGGATGGCGCCAACAGCTTCCCTGCACCGACTCCATCCTATCTATGTGAAAATCTAAAAGCAAATGTACAGCTGATACATACGCTTAAAAGGAAAATTATACTGATGGGTACTGTACCTGTGCATTCTTCTTATTTTCCTATATCGCGCTGTTTTAGAAAATTTTGATCCAAAATAAATATGCTAATTAGTCTATTTGATGCACTGGGGGTGTTCCTCTGCCCCTTAGTGCATCGTCCAACTGGTTTGTATGGCCTCCTACTTATGTGTATTCATCTATGCATAAGTAGGAGGGGGCGTACAGGATGGTGTACTCAGCGGATAAGGATGCCCCAGTAACCAAACTTACTAATTAGCATATTCATGTTGGATCTAAATACTGTAAAACAGAGCAACACATAGGAAGATAACAGAGCCGGAATGTGCAGCTCTGCCGCAACAGGTACATATAAGCAGGTTCATGTACAAACCTGTTGATAGAAACTTCTTTTAGGATTCAGAGTAAAGTAAAAATAATAATAGATTTCTCCCTCTCTGAGTCGATCCGAACCCAAACCTTCGGCATTTGATTAGCGGTGGCTGCTGAAGTTGGATAAAGCCCTAAGGCTATGTGGAAAACATGGATATAGTCATTGGCTGGATCCATGTTTTCCAGACAACCTTAGAGCTTTATCCAAGTTCAGCAGCCCCCGCTAATCAAATGCCGAATGTTCGGGTTCGGATCGACTCGAACCCGAACCCGGTCCGCTCAATTGCTGTTTTTTTGGATAAATACAGGAAATCAGAAGATACTGTATGAGATAGTAAAGACAAATACATTATAGGTTTAAAAAGAGGCAATAAAGATATATAGACTAGCGTGAAAGATAGTCTGAACATAAGAGATGTGTTGAGGCGATGTAATCTGGCAGATAAGTACAGTCATCTAGAAGCACTGACTATTTGTATTACATTTGGAGAAAAATAAAATAACTGCAGAGAGGAAACCTGAGAAATATGACAAGGATTCACACTATGCCATTAATTGTTTTAAGTTTCTGACACCTCTGTTGTGAGTATGAGGCTTGTTCTATCACAACTCCTTGAATCTGTCATTGAGCATTAGGTTTTGCTCCAGTACATTTTTTCCTAAAATATAGTAAAGTGTAAAATCAAGTTTATAAACTAAGGCTCTGCAGGATTTCAAGTCGCAAAATGAGCATTACAATCTTTCTGCATTTATTGGATATGTCCTGAGAAATTACAGTTGTGCTTAGCCAGGCTGGGTTCAGTTTGCTGCTTTTACGGATGTATTCTTGCCCAACATCATCCTAAAATCTGCTCATAAAAGAAACATTTTTTTGTATGTTGGAATATATATCTATATCTATACCTAAAGGAGATATCTGGAAAGATAAAGAACAGCTGCTTCCTAGACACGTAAAACGCTTGTGTAACCTGAGATAATACACATACTGGTACCTATGTAGGAGGCACATACCAAAAGACATCATATCAGTATTATAATTGGGACTGACAATATAAATTCATCTGTATGGGCCATATTACACGGGACGATTATCGTGTGGAAAATCTTATATCGTTCAAATTCAAATGACAATTGTCCTGTGTAATTGCAGGCAACGATCGATCTTTTGTGTGTCATTGATCCATGATTTAGATCTGACTCTAAAATCATTGTTAATCGTTCGCTATAGTTCCGCATTTGTTAGCTAATTGTTCAGTGTAATTGCACATTGTTCCTTTTTTTTTGCTGGGATCAAATGGAGTAAATGATCCTAGTAATGATCATAGTAACAATTGTAACTAACCAACATCATTCTGTATAATATGGTGAACGATTTCAGGTTAAAGATAAGCAATTGCTTACGAGAACATGTAATGCTGCGTTTACACGGAACGATTATCGTTCGAATTTGCACGATAGCGATCGAATTCGAACGACAATCGTACGTGTTATTGCAGCGAACAATCAAACGGCGAGCGAGAAATCGATCATTTTGATCTTACAACACGTTCTTAAATCGTCGTTCGCAAAAAAATTCGCAGATCGCTCAGTGTAAACAGTTGTTCACCGATTTAACCTATGTGCGAGATAGGCTTAAGCGATCGCAAAACGATTTTTCCGTACGATATATCGTTCCGTTTAAACGCTGATCATTATAAAGAAAAAATCGTTACTTAAAATCGTTAATCGTATTTTTCCGAAAATATATACGTTGTGTGAACATTGCCATAATCTAGAAAGGGTCTCCATGGATACGGAGACGCAATGAGGATGTAGTGTGCACAACCCCCTTTGGATGCATGATTCATGGGGCTACATAGCAAGAAACTGTATGGGGCCCCTTAAATCCTGTGCACACACCCCTCCCCATAATCACATGACCCGATGTAGTCACGCTGAATTTTGTTCCGCAAGATCCCCAGCGCATGAGTAACATCACTGGCACGCAGGGTAGCGGGGTGCATGGAATGACGTTTCGCCAGCCACACAGGCCTTGTAGCAGTTGCATGGTCAGCCTCTATGATAGCTACACCAATGGTTCTGCGCATTACCATCTTATTGCGTCTCTGAATACATGAGAATCAAAACTATTACCTGTGAATCTTGCCAATGATCCTGAAGCGGCCCATTTAACTTACTTTAACTCTTCAGGATGATGACAATATTATCTCACTGCTGTTATTGAGCCCCTCAGAGCCTCCTCCCTGGTACACAGCTATTTTTCATTCTCTGTATTTCAGGGAGGTGAGCTATATGCCAGTAGTTAACACCCAGGACATGCTTTCCCTTGCTTCTTTGGCCAAGCACGGCAGAGCACATACTCCTTTCTCTCCCCTATTCCATGACAGGACATAGTTCTGGGGAAAAGCTGCTAAACCCTGGCACTGTAAAGAAGGTTGACTTACACAGTACAGTACTGGGTTTGCAAGCAACAAAGTAAAAGCAGCCAGTAACGCAGGGGCGTAGCTAGGATTCATGGGGCCCCATAGCAGAAAACTGTACGGGGCCCCCTGAATCCTGTACATCCCCACCCCCCATAGATAGCCAACTCTCAAACACACACAATGACGCACATATATACACACACAGAGGCACCATTAACATATATACAAATACACCGCTGACACACATTTACACTTGAATGTGATTACACTAGTGATGACATATACCTCATGAATAGACCGTATACAGGGAAATCATCCCCCAAGTGTAATAAGAACCAGAAATATTATCTGCAGCATTTTCTATTAGTGGTGGGTTCTTTTATTAGAGTTCAGCATTAATAGAAACTGCTGCAGAACATCTTTGGAAGCAAACTTGTCAATCACTTGAGACACTACTGACATACAGTACACACACACACACACACACACACACACATATATATACATCAGTGTTACAGACACTACAGCATATACATATATAGCCACAGATACATGCACACACTTACATTACCCACAGATACACACACTCTCTGACATATACATATACCCACAGATACATATGTACACACACATATAAATATATATACAGATACATAGATACGCTCTCTGACATATACACATATACACAGACACATATGTACACACACTGACACTCATACACAGCACTTACAGCTCCCAGGGTAGACAATAGAATGGTAGATAGAATGGCGTGTCCAGAAGGAGGTGTAAAGGACCTTTGATGATGTCATTACCATCCTTACACAGAGGTATTGAGAACCTTTGGGTCATGTGATAAGGTCCTTCATCCCTCTCCTTCTGTGCATACAGGACCTTGCAGGTCCTGCTCCTCTGTCTCTCTCCTTCTGATGTGCAGCCCGCTCACCCTGCACTACAGTGAGCGGGCTTAAGAGTACAGTAGCGGGAGGGGGAATGCGGTGGTCGGCTGTCAGTGGCATACCTAACATGAAGGCAGAGCAGGGCATTCTGGGGCCCCCTAGCAATTCCCTTCCCTGCCCTCATGGTAGCTATGCCACTGCAGTAAAACAGTAAGAAAGGGGTTACACTAAGGACCGAAAAGGGTACCTCTGAGTTTTTTTATTTAAATCAACTGGTAACAGAAAGTTATACAGGTTTGCAAATTACTTCTATTAAAAAAAAAAATGTGCTGCTGAATGTCCTGCAGTGGTGTATTCTTTCCAGTTCACACAGTGCTCTCTGCTGCCACCTCTGTCCATGTCAAGTATCAGGGACTGTCCAGGGCAGGAGAGGATTTCTATGTGGATTTGTTACTGCCAAGAATTTTTATAGTTTAGAGGGGATCCAATGAAGGAGACCAGTCAGGCTATATTTACAGATTCTGTCATTCCTACGAAAGTTAATTTGAGAAATCTGTAGCAGATCTACAGCATGTCAGTCCTGTGTGAACAAAAGTTTTTTTTTTGCACTGAACCTGGAATGACTGCAATACCAGGCCTCCATAAAGGGGTTTTACCACTACATTTTTTTAACCACTCACCCACACAGGATGGGTAATAAAAGTGTAATTGCTGGGGGTTTGGCCATCAGGGCTTTCATCAGTCACAAGATCAGAGATATCTAGACTGGCAGTGTGCTTGCTTGACCACTGTCCATGTACTTCTATAGAAGTAAGAGATTGTGCTCAACAGTCAGAATTAAAGGACAACTCCGGCGGGACCCCCCCCCCAAAAAAAAACACAGACACACACAGACACCATACTCACCATCCCTCCGGTGACGATCGCCACTCCATTCGCCCGCCGTCCGCCTCACCGTCACCTGCGTCCACCGTCCAGCGATGTCTCCTTCTTCCGGGTCCATGAGAGAGAAAAGGCTGCCAGCGCGCTTGCGCACCGGCAGCCTTTTCATTGGCTGGAGCGCATCACATGGCTTCCAGCAAGCTCAGCCAATCAGGGCTGAGCAAGCTGGAAGCCATGTGATGCGCTCCAGCCAATGAAAAGGCTGCTGGTGCGCATGTGCACCAGCAGCCTTTTCTCTCCCATTCACTCTCAATGAAGACGCCGAGGAGGAAGAAGACCCGGACCGCCCCCAGCTCTGACATCACCCGACACCAGAGAAGAGGACCGTGACGACCGTAATAGGTAATGTATATATTCTTTAACTTCCGGGGTGGGGGGTCGGGGGTCGGAAAGTGGGGGAAGGGGGCCAGACCGGGTATTTAACCACATTACAAAGTTATATAACTTTGTAATGTGTGTTAAATAAGCCAAAAAAAAATTTCGCCGGAGTTGTCCTTTAAAGAGGTATTCTACTCAAGCATAATCTTTTGTTGCTGCCCATGATGAGACTACCACTTCTTCCATGCTTCTTATTATCTATTTAGTCTCCTTCCCACAGTTTCTGCTGAAGACACAAAAAACTGTGTGTGAGCTGTACTTTCCGCCGCCACCCTTCCCCCTTCTGAGACAGCTGATGTAAACAAGTCCATGGTAGGCTTTATCTGTAACTTTTTAGCATCTTTGGGATGCTGGGAGGGTTAATCTGTGGTCAAGTTGCTGATGAACTCTGTGATTATCCCTCCTGCATTACAAAGTTGCAGATACAGCCTGTCATGAAGGCAACAGCTCAGAACTGGGGAAAGGAGACTAAATAGATAATAACAAGTATGAAATAAATTGTTAGTCTCACCATGGCCAGAAACATATGAAATCTGTCTGATGTGGAAACTCAAACACCCTTTGGCTATGCTCACACAACACGATCTTGTGGCTGTCATTGGCGTCGGCTGTCAAAAAGACGGCATTTGCCATTGATGGATGTGTATAATGATCATGATCATCGACGGCTGTCATCGGCAAATAACGGTCATCTTTGGGACAATGTAGAAATATGTAGAAGACGGCACTTCCGTGGCGGTGGTGCTCGAGGTGAGAAAAATGTTCAGATATTAGGAAGAGCCCGGCACTCACCAAGTAGATTATGCTTCTTTATTGTAGTGTAGCAAACATATGGTACAAGGACGCGTTTCGGCCAAGCATGGCCTTCATCAGCTTAGGGGTGTACAATACAGTGAGGTCACCAACAGGTATATATACATAACAAAAAACCGCCAAAGTATATGGGCGGGGCCAACGTAATGACGTCACAAAGTGGGCGGGGCCAAACGTGATGACGTCACAGAGTGGGCGTGGCCAACGTAAAAACACCAGGAAGTAAACAATATGGGGAAAACATCAATGGGAATGGGAGGGGAGTAACATAGTAAACAATGGGACATGTGTCACATGATGATGAAGAGTATACACTGCAAGGAAGTACATATAAACATAAACAAACATGTTGCTAGAGACGGCAAATAATAATATCTTAAAGCAGGTCAAGGGGGAGCGGGCCAGTTGCTCCGATCGCAAAGTGAAGTTCATGAGGGAGAGCCGTGTTCCATCTTTGGGACAATGACAGATGCAAAATCCCATCGTGTGAACATAGCCTTTAGGCACATGATTTATGATGGATTTGGATTGAATGAAATGGGAAATCTGGTCCTATAGGTATACGAGCATGATCTTCAGAAGGGCCTTTGACAATCTATCAAATCTATTGTCTAGAAATTTTGAAAAGTAGCTTTTTTGGCATCTCACCAGTGGGTGAGTTTTTTTTTTTATTATTATGAAGGTATATTCAACCTCCATAGGCAGAAGCCTAAAAACAAATCTGTATTTTATCCGTGATTGTCTTTGTATTGCTTATATAGAAGACAAATTACACAGAGGTATACAAAAATAGATTGTAAGCTGTCGTGAGCAGCGGTCTCATGTCTTTCGTCTGCATTGTTAATGTATTGCTATGTAATGTCTATTCTGTTAGAACTGATCCCTAACCAGTGCTCATTTATGGTTAAAAACATAGCATAGCAAGAAGATACGATGCAGCATGCTAGCGCTAAGAAGAATGACAGAGCAATCACATGGAAACACATTAGAAATTCAGCTCTGCTACATCTCTAAGTGTGTAAACCGATAATAAATCGAGCCTGTGTATGTAAATAAGGTTATTACTGGATATGAAGGGGATGTAACAAAACCTGCAATGTTTCAGGAAAGCCGTGAATGCTAATGCTCTTCTGAATTCTACAATCATTGAGTATAAAGGGGCTATTCGAGAAGATATATTGCTCCATAGGATTGTCATTTTATGAAGCATACCCTTGTCCTGTTACACATTACAAAGTCAAAGATATGTTTCAACGACTGCCTGTTCTCTTTAAATTGCAAAGTGCTTCTGTCATATGGGAACTTAATGCACAGGAGAAGAACATATGATTTATTATGGAGAACCATGTACATTGAGCAGGAATTGAACTTCTCATCATGTCAGAGGTTGACTGAGCTGCTTGGCATGCCAAGCTGGTAAGTGAGCATTTATTTGCCATGAAATAAGCTTCTCCACCAAATAGCCCTGGTAAAACCATCCATTAAATCCCTAATATGTGTGCTTAAATCCTTGTAATTGGATTTCATCTGACGGCTGAAATGATATCTACATTGGAGTGTGAAGGGGGGGCACAAGAGAATTTCCGGAAGCGGACATGTCTGATGAGCTGGGAATCCTATATTAGCAACTGGTGGTTTATTTGTTATGGGAATGGATTTCATTGTCTGTGAAGAATACAATTTCTTTGTAACATTGGATGTTCTACTGATGAGCTGCTTAGCAGAATTTAAAAAGATATTTGCATCACACTAAGTCATGTTATGTTGCAAGGATATCATTTTTCTATTGGTGGGGTTCACCCTATCCTGAAAATTAAATCTTAAGCCCCATTCATGTTTATATGTCTTCAGACTGTCAACATGCCCCTTGGCATTAATGCACCAAACGTAGTAGAGTTGTGACTAGAGATGAGCGAAGCATTGAAATATTCAGTTCACAATGGCAACGTTCACAAATTTTTACGACAAAATTTGCAAGCTTTGAGAACCGAACTTAATGAATCAATACAAACCTGTCTGCATTCCCCCAGCGTCCTGATCATGTCTTCAGTCGCTTCCAGCATTGTCAGCCAATCACTGGCCATGGTGCTGGCCCTTCTAAGTCAGTGATATGCTGAGTGGGTTGTCACTCTCTGCTCAGCCAATCACTGACTAACTGATAATGGACAGCATGTCTTGAGAGTAACAACCCGCTCAGCCAATCACTGGCCGTGGTGTTGTCCCTCAGTCATTGATTGCCTGAGCATTCAGATGAAGATACAAAAGAGAACAGTAGGATAGTGCAGACAGGTAAATTAACATTTTCTCTTTGCAAATTTAGCGAATTTCGCTTCATTCAAATAATAATTTTTTTTTCTAAATTCACTGTAAATCTTTGCTGGATTCTCTTTGTTCAACACTAGTTGTGGCCATATTTGGTGCATCTCTTAAACGTATCCAATTTAATATGTTTCTGCCCTGGCCCAAAACATAACAAACAGGCTAGCAGAAAGGAGAATTCCAGCACCAGGAAAGTCCATAGCAAATTCTTTATTGTGACATCCGTATAAAACAATAAAACCTGACATTTTTTGTCCTACTACACCATCTTTGGTTACAGCTGAACAATCCCGCCTCTACTTCTGAGACAGACTGGTCTATTCAGTGACAACTCCCACTGCCAATTTCTGACTGAGACAGGAAAGCACTTTGGCCAGTGATTGGCTGAGCGGGCTGTCACTGCCGAGACAAGTCCATCTTGGACAGAGGAGGTGGCTTCTGCCAGGACCCTCAGATGACACAGGAGGGCACTAGGGGGAATGTAGAAAAAAAATAGGCTGACTTATGTTCTGCATCAGAGCATCCCTTTTGTACACAGGTGGCTGATACATAGCCAGATATATCCTCGGAAATCGGGTATTACAGGTGCCCAGCATTCGAACTTATGTTCTTTATTTCAACAACATGAAGTACAGTAAATGGCAATATTTTGGCCCTGACATTTGAGTCTTGGTGAAACCTCTTGACAAAGACCCACGTGTCAAGGTTGAAATGTTGGAACACAAAAAAGGCAAGTCAGCTCTCCTAGGACACAATTCACACTAGGCAGGAGCACTTTGCTATAGCTGAAATTGCAAACAAACAAAAACACAGAAAAATGCAACAGCTCATTGCAATGGTAAGATACAGACCTACTACAGACATGAAAATAGTTAAAAGCAGCCCCCTCACTGCTAAAAAAAAAATCCCACAAAAATAATGAGGCTCTTGGTTACCATTTGCAAACAGTGTAAACCACCCCACCAACGGTAAGGTGGCCTCATGCTCGAGGCGGACCCTACACTGTACTATGGCCTCTCCATGGCATGTTGTACACCCATGTTCTGGGCATTCAAGATCCAACTTATAACAGCAAAAGTAATAACACCACCTGGGTGGGATGGGTGGAGTGCACAACCAAGTAGAGTAAGCCACTCCCCCCATCTGGAACACAGAAAAAAAGACAAATTTGGTCAGCTCTCCTAGGACACCATTAACAACACTAGGCAGGAGCACGTTGCTATGGCTGAAATTGTAAACACAAAAACACAGAAAAATGCAACAGCTCACCACAAAGGCAAGATGCAGACCCACTACAGACATGAAAATAGTTAAAAGCAGCCCCCATGCCGCCCCCGTAAAAACAAACAAACAAATCCCACAAAAATAATGAGGGTCTTGGTTACCATTTGCAAACAGTGTAAACCACCCCACCAACGATATGGTGGCCTCATCTTGCATGCCCAGAGCATAGGCGTATTACATGTCATGGAGAGGCCATAGTACAGTGTAGGGTCCGCCCCGAGCATGTGGCCACCTTATCATTGGTGGGGTGGTTTACATGGTTTGCAAATGGTAACCAAGAGCCTCATTATTTTTGTGGGAAATTTTTTAGCAGTTGTGTGTGTGTGTGTGTGTGTGTGTGTGTGCCGCTTTTAAATATTTTCATGTCTGCAGTGGGTGTGTATCTTGCCATTGTGGGGAGCTGTTGCATTTTTCAGTTTTTTTGGGAGGTTTAAATGTTGCAGTAAAGATGACTGGTTAGTTGGAATTTTGGATGTTGAACTGCTGGATTGGGTTCATCTGGCTTATATTTCAGACATTACAAAATATCAGATCTAAAACTTTGCTTTGTGAATTGGGTCTTATACCTTCATATTTTCTAGATCTCTTCTTTTATGATTATTTATACACATTATTATGATTAGCAAAACAAAGAATTTAGTAACAGAGATGAGTGAACCGGGTTCGGGTCCGAGTCAAACACAACCTTAACGTTCGGCATTTGATTAGCTGGGGCTGCTGAACTTGGATAAAGCTCTAAGGTTGTCTGGAAAACATGGATACAGCCAATGACTATATCCATATTTTCCACATAGCCTTAAGGCTTTATCCAAGTTCAGCAGCCACCGCTAATCAAATGCCGAACGATCGGGTTCGGATGGACTCGAACCCGAACCGGGTTCGCTCATCTCTATTTAGTAACCACTTGGAAACTGCATTGTCATATACAGTATACTTAGTCAAACATCTCTATTTGCTGTGTTCCTGGAAGTCTTTTTACTGGTTATTCTTTGAGCAAATCATCTTGACCAATTCCCACTAGCTTGCACCAATGTTTAGGGCTCTTCCTGCAATTTACAATATATTCCTGCACCCCTACGAAATTAACTATCCTATAATTTCATAGCAAGCCGTATAGATGATGCAGTTAGGTCCCCAATCCGTCCTGTAATCCCTCTCATTAATAATGTACCTATTATAATTTAATATGGCTATCAGCCGATTCAGGAGAAGAATAGTGTTCAGATGGTATTCCTGAATCATTCTGAATATCAGATACATTTCATTAAGGGAGAAAAATATTCATTTCTGCAATACCTCTTCGTGTACATGAATATTGCTTTATTGGCTTCAGAAACATTAACATTTATGATCTTTAGATCTACTGTATGGAGCGGTTATTGTGCAGATACGAATAATTGTGATCTTCAGTAGAGTCAGAGATACTAGCAGAGAATATCTCATGAGTGTAATTTTAGCCCCATTAGTTAGATGTAAGTTTGTAAAAGAGAAATTACTGGGTATATGCATTAAGATAATTGGAAGAAGATGTGTAAGATATATAAAATATATAAAGAGATGTGCACCTGGTATGTCTGTTAACATTGGGTGCATCTTATACAGTCAGTGATTCATAAACCAAATAACGGAGAACTTTTGTGAAACTAACAAATGACAGGCAGGCAGGCAGGCAGGTGGGCGGGGGAACATAATAAATAATGTATACTTACCACAGTCCCTGTGCCACCATAGCGTCGATCTTGGGTCTCAGCGACAATCACTAGAAGTACTTTTTAGTTGGGTTCCTTGTATGTTACAGCCCCGACTGATGGATTGCTGGCTTAGCCAGTCAGTGACTGCAGTGGTGTACCATTCCAGTCACTGATTGGCTGAGCAAGTAATCAATTAGCTATGTATGTGACACTGCAGCTAGAGGAGCTGCAGGAGACTGCCAGCTGTTGGATATTAGTAAGGACACACTATAGGGGCAACGGGACTGTTAAGTATACTTAATTTATTATGTTCCCGCACCCCCCCCCCCTCCTGCCTGTTATTTGTTAGATTCATGAGACTTCTCCTTTAATGCAGATAGAATACAAACATATAAATCTGTCAATTTCTGCAAAAAATGTAGTTTGTCTGTTGGACTACATACCCTGTCCCTCCAGCTTAGCTTTACACTGTAAGTTGCATAATATACAAAAAGTTGAAAATGTTTGTGAAATTGACAAAGCTTGAATCATGACAAACCCAGCAAGAACAGGAACAGAGACTACAGCAGGTTCATCATAGCAATGCAATTACTAATGTGTGTTTTTTTTAAAATGTTTTTATTTGTATAGCGCACACAGATACCACAGCACTTCATCTATCTGTATGTCTTTGGGTGTGGGATTAAAGCCACACAAACACGGAGAGAACATACAAACTCTTTGCAGATGTTTTTCTTGGTAGGGATTTGAACCCAGGACTCCAGTCCTGCAAGAGTAAAGTGCTAACCACTAAGCCATCGTGCTGCCCTACCAGAATAAATCGGATACAATAAATTAAGCAAAGTATAACGGAAATAGGGAAAATATTTTAAACCTAGTAGTGATTCTTACACAAGGTTTTTGCCCTCATTGGAAGATCCTAAAGGGTTTGGACATTTTATAAGTAAAATTACTTATGGTACCAAATAAGTAAGAGCATGAACAGTGCTTACTGACAATACTGTAGTTCCCTATGTATCCTTTAGCACTGATGGGAGAAGCCTGTCTCCAATCCTGTGCCATCCTGATTAGAATGCTGAACTGCAATACTGTCTATAATATGGCTGAGCGTGTTCCTCCCTAATCCTCTACTGAGCCTTTATATGCATGTAAAGAATGCTGAGAGAAGGGCATGGTCATGTGCACCTCAATGTTTGTCCATATCATGGATGGGATCGCTGTTAGTCATACAGAGCCTTATGGCACAGCATGAGAAGGGGCTTCTCATATCATACAAACAGTGCTTACCCCTACTCATAAAGTACCCTGAATAATAATTTTATGATAAAATGATTAATCCCTTTAAAGGAATTCTCAAGAGAAACATTTTCATCCCCAATAGGTGCCGGTGTCACTGTTAGAGCTTTCTGTTCTCTGTCCTGAGACATAGGAAAAGCCCACTTAGCCAAACTTATCTCTGGAGACTATAAATTCTTTAAAACCTAAAACCAGAGATCGAGGAGATTTTTTAAGGAGTTGTCCGGGAGCAGAAAATGGCTGTATCCTTCTGCTCTCTCTGACTTACTTCTTGTCCTTCCGGTTCTCTGAAGTATCCCTTCCAAGACATGGAGAAGTAATTCTAGGCCCGATGATCCCCTGAGGATGATGTCAAGAGCTGCACAGTGTCTTAGATCAATCCTTCCATGTCTTGTAAGGGGATGAAAATGGTCACTCCAGGGAAGGCTTTAGCTGTCCTCTGCTCTTCGGACAACGCCTTTAAGAACCTTGGTCGAGATGCTTGCTCCCCTTATTAAAAAAAAAAAAAAAAACTTTATGGGATTAGCATTCTCCAATCAATATGTTAAATTCAATTTCTACTACAGTATCACTAAACACCACTCAGGTGAATTCCTCAGTTATGGATAAAAAGGATGATTCTCTCTTATTTTGCTTGGATCCAAAGGAATTTAATAAAAATTTAAGGAAAGAATATTTTTATATTCTTACCAGAAACAAAATCCTAGGTGAAATGTTAAAGGTAAAAATCTTTATAATCCTGTATGCATCAAATGCATTTTACCTACTAGAGGAAGCAGAGAACACTACGGGGAATTAATCAGTCGGTTTCTGTACGCCTTCTTACATTGCAGGTTTATTTTATTTTTAACATGAAATTTATCTGTAATGTGCAGAAACCTTGATGAATTTTGTTCAATCCTGGTCAAGAGGTGGCAAATGGCTGTGCAAAATATTTGCAAAATTTTACACACCCCCCCCCTAAATATTTTATTGATTCATTTAAAAAACGTTTTACAGCCATAATACAAACAGACATACCACTGCTCATTTATCATAGACGTGGGGTCCTATTACACAAAGCGATTTTTCATTTCTCCGATTAAAGTTAAACAATTGCAAACAAGCATTTTTGGGAACGACCTAAAATCATTTACCTAAATACACGGAATGATAGTTGTTAGTTACAATACTCTAGTCTACGAACGATTGTAATAACAAACTAAACATGTGTACTAACACCGAAATATTTGCGAACGATAAGCAGACAATTAATGATGATTTTATGGTCAGCTCAAAAGATGCGATCAATGACATATAAACAGTTAGTTGTTTGATCCTTGCCTGCATACATATGGAAAGATTATCACACAAACATCTTACCGTGTAATGGGGCCCCAAGTCTCCATTCACAATGTGACTAGCTCAACACAACATATACCTTTAGCTTCAGGTTAACAAATACTTCCATTAACAGCAACAGAAGATGTTATACTGCCTGACGCCAAGAATGGTTCGGAACGATCCTGCAGCCAATACTGGTGTATCGGCTGCAGGAACATTATATTTTTACAATTATATTGTGGGCACCATTGGGTGTGCCCGAAATACAATTAACCATTGAATACAAAGTAAAGTACGGTCGCTGGCTGTACTTTACATTGTGTGAAAAGCTATTGTTTCCGGATGCTGTTCAGTGAACAGCACCTGGAAATAAAATGCATGTTCATTATTTTAACGCCCATTTCAAAGAATGGACATTAAAATAACAATGTCGAAACACAGCGGGCGGCACTGCATTGAAATCAATTTTACATTTTTGTGCAGCTATGGATAAGACTAATAGAACTATGCAGACTAAAAAACTGCTTTACATTCAATAAAATAAGTCATGTCATGCACACTAATTTTAGCTTGCAAATGAAACAGTTCCTCCTATGTGACTTTAACATACCAGTCGGAAGAGTCTTTAGTTAGATTATGTTTGGAGTTGTTTTCTAGTTTTTAGTAGAGCAGTGCAACTACTTTTAGAAATGGTTGAAGGTATCTATATACAGTAGATGAAATAACTGAGGGAAATAAATATCACACTACGTAAAACATCGGCTGTTCTGTGACCCGGCCGGGTAACGGCTCCCACTGGGCCTTTCTCAACAGCTGAGAAAGGCCCAGTGGGAGCCATTATGCGTGAATTAAGTACACTGAATTAACCTGTGTGCTGAGCAACTTCTGAGTGCCAAATCTTCCTGTTTACTGTTATACCTCGGCAACAAATTCAAACTGGCGGCACCAACAGGACAAAGCGGTGAGAACTGTACCATCTGTGGGGACTTCTCTTCAGGCTGTCTCTCCTCTCGAAGTTCTTCACTTTCGGCCACCCTCCCCCAACTCAACTGGCAGCCACCAACCATAGCATTCACCCACCCCCCGCTGCTTTTCCCCGCCAAGAGGAAATACCACTACTGGCCTGCCCCAGCTGTGGGCACCAATTTTCAGGCTTCCAGCAGTGAAGCATGGGTGTTGGCAGCCTGGAGATGGGTGCCCACAGCTTCCCTGGTGGGGATAAGCAGCGGTGGGTGAATGCTGGCGGCTGCTTGGATGAACAGTGAGGATGGGGGCCCTCGCTGAAGTACAGGCACTGGCGAGTCACCGCAGTTGGTGCAGCTCCCACTGTTATGTCCTGTCTGAACTCAGGTGACAGTTATCTCCCTTGCTTCTGTTTGGATACCAAACAATGTTCAATTCAGGGGGAAATTTTGTTCCAATACCAAAGTATTCGAACACCAAGGTGTTGGGGAACCAGGGTATTATTGTATTAGGGTATGTGCACACTAGAAATACACACAGACACTTCAAGCGGATTCTGACGCACAGCCTTTGCTTGAAGTTCTGCCCATCCCATAGACTCAATGATATTCACCGGTGAATTCCACCATCCACCCAAAGAACTGAGACACGCTTTGCGTATTCCGTAGTGTGCACATACCCTAATACAATAATACCCTGGTTCCCCAACACCTTGGTATTTGAACACTTTGGTATTTGAATTTCCCCCTGAATCGAACCTGAATTTCCCCCCTGAAAACAATACCCTGTATTGTATGCAAAATTGGACAATGCCGAAGTCTGCAATCTTATTTGAAGAAGAAATTTGAAGTTTAAAATTTGTTGTTGTTGTAAACCAAGTGTAATGTGCCATTATTATCCTCCATGTGACTCCATCTCTACACCCAACTGCTGCTTACATTTTCTTGAAAACCATAGCAGACCTGCTGCAGCCCACGTAAGGACGGAACACATCAGTGGGAACCCTCCATGCCAGCGACAGAACGGTTAACTAAAGTTGAAACAGCTGTGGAACAAGAACACCCAGTATTCATCCCTCCTGGCTTTCAACCAGATCTTGCCCCACAGGGCACTAGCAGATCACATACTTATGAACTAAACTGTATGAGTGATTAAGCATCTGTATAGTAAGTCCACTATAAATCCACTAGGAAGAAGAATAAAACTGTTAAAAAAAAAAATCTCCTTTTTTCAATGTTAGTTTCAAAGTCCAGCTTCCCTGCAACATATTTGGCATTACTGCATGTGGAAGTACTGTATATTAAAATGTATTAAAGATAATGTTACTGAAACACCATAAATAAATAAAAAAAAAAGAAAACACAGAATATGACACCTCACAAAAAATGTGGATAAAAGGCAAGTCCCCCAAAATGGTACCTAAAAAAGTAAAGATCAAGCTACAAAAAGCAAGCTCACTCACAGCCCGGTAGATGAAAATTAAAAACATCATTTTTTTTTTTTTTATTCACCCCTCATACCTCTCTGTAGGTTTAATAATAAAAAAAATCTTTTAAAATCGAGGAAGAAAAAGTGAAAATACGAACAAAAAATTTGGCTGCGTCTGTAAGAATTAAGTCACTTTAGTACTGTGACATACATCGGCCTGCAAGAATATCAACAGATGCTTCCAACAAAAGGATAGCTGCTGCTCTACTATAACACCATAGCAGAGAATAGAAGCCAGTGGCAAAGGTTTCACACCCATTTACACTTACAGAGTGTAAATATGCATAAGTAGATAAAGAGACCTCTGGCATCGCCTTTGGATGTGATTCTTTTCACAACCTTCTTATACTTTCTTTAGAGAACAAAATTTTATATTGAAACAGATTTGAGGCCATTGCTCACTATCACACAGAAAGAGCTGAGGGAAGCATTACCATGTGTTCAGCATATGTTCTTGAAACCTCAGAAATATATACTATACAGTGTAGCTTACACCAGGCGGATGCTTGATTTGCTATTTTCTGACCTCTTAACAAGGACATGGAATGAAGAAAATGTGGCCTATGAAAGTAGAACGTAAAAACGTATAGGAAACAGCAGGAAAGCAGTGGAAATGTGAAAAAACTCTAAAATATACATGACCACCAGGGGCGGATTAACTTTACCATAGGCCCCGGGCTGTTCACCAAGCCTGGGCCCCCCCACCCCACTGTAACTATGGAAGCACTAGCACGGCGTTCATAGTACAGGATAGATAATGTCATGATGTCCTGATTTGTGCAAAATTGCCATTAAAAAACAGTGATTTTTTGCAAATCATGGCAGAAGTGTAGACAGGAGACAGTACACCACTGAAAGTATAAGTCTTTTTGGGTGGTCATGGGCCCCCCAGGAGCTCAGGGCCCCGGGCTGCCGCCCAAAACGCCCCTATTATAATCCACTACTGATGACCACCGAAGAGCATTGATGGAAAGTTTTAACAACCCTACAGTTTACAAATCCAATAAAAGGATTTTTGACTATATTTGACGCACAACCATACTCATTTGCATTTCAAATAAAGTCAAGATTTCTAGAACATAGTGGTTACCTAGGTGACCCCCCATCTCTACCTTCGATAGAGTCTATAGAGCCAACATGTTAGATGCCCGTGTCGACCAGAAAGTGGATGTCAGGACGGGACTCAAAACAATGGACAGGTGAGGCATCGTACTGGCGCCCGCCCCGCTGTCCCTACCTACTTACCGCAACTGCCCTAGGCAGCAGCGGATAACTGGGTGACAGTCCCTAACCTGAACAAGAGAAAACACAAAACGCAGACAGGACAAACAAAACACACTGAATCAGAGTCAACAAGCAGGGTCGGTATCTGTTGGCCATCTCGGTACAGAATCAGTAATCAGAGGAATAGTCAGAAAGCCAAAAATCGAAATCAGGAAACCAGGGAATACAATCAGTATAAATGCTAGCTTAGTTACTCTCACAAGGAGGCTCTAAGGCAGGCAAAGAGGACACAGATGGGAGTAAATTTTATAGACTGGAGTCCCAGCCCCAAATCATGATTGGGTCTGAGACTCCAGCCCCAGACCTCAGACATAAGCTGGCTGGCGGGGCCGGACGCCCATCAGTAAACATCAATACAGCACACTTATGCCGATCAGCCAGGGACAGTGAAGCCCTGGGCGCTGCAAGACCAAGGAACGCCTTTGTTGGTGCTCCCCCAGCAACCAGCTGGCCACTTGCTAGGGATGCTGTTGGTGCGCTCCCTGCAAACTGGCCGACCCGGTTGCCATGGACACCGTCAACACCACACCTGTGGAAGACTGGCCGTATACTCTCCTGTAGTTGGGAGCTGAGCGTGATGGCCGGCTCCTCAAAGTGGAGCAAACTGCTACACATTAATCCAGCTATATCTTAGGATTGCAGCAGATCTCAAGAGTGAATATTCATATATTCAATCAAAAGAAAGCCTAACAATGCTGTATATTCCAAACATTCAGTATTTCTAAAACTTTCTGAAAGTTCTGAAACACTGCTCAACACTGAGGTATGCAAGACCTAGGAGACAATAGACATGTGAATTTAGTTTATCAGAAAAGAGTTTATAAAACTCACAATATTCACCTTCTTTTTGTCCAATTTTATACATTATATTTTCTATACTGTGAGCTTCCATGGAAATGTATGCCTTTACCTTGGAAATACAATAAAACCTATTATTATATGTAAAAGAAAGAATGCTGTTGTATTTAAAATTGTGACTTAAAGTCCCAGGTTTCCAAATAGTAATGGACTTGCAGAAGATAGAAGTATAAGGCAATTGTGAGAAACCTGCTGATTCGGGTACGATTCGAGACCCTGAGTTAGCTGCAGAATAATGGTACTAAGAGGAGGCAAATCTGCAGTTATTCCCAGCAAGACAGATAAGGACTAGCAATGGGAAAATTGATTAAAAAATGTTAACATTTGATCCTAATTGGCAAAAAAAAAACCTGGATTAATCCTTCATTTTAAGCAAATCCTATGGTGTCTTATGCGAATAGTGTAATATGGCTTAGAAAACATATATCTGAACAGGGACTCCTGTCAAAGGCAACAAAGCCTACGCTGTATGCCCATATATCACTATGCAGGCTTGACACAGAGCACCACCACTTTATGGGCCAGGTGATATACACCAGGCACAGTTAATGTTATCTGAGCAGCAAGGCATACAATGTATGCTTCCCCCACTTAGTGAGGGTATAGGAGCAGGGAATCCTTTGTTTTTGCTAAGAGTGTCTGCTACTGTATGTACTTTCTTTGGCATCCTAGTACATACAGAAAATACATACAGTAGTAGAGACTCTTGTTAAAGGCAGGAGTCCCAGATCCCAAAGAGATGTGTCCAGCCTTACTGTTCCTTTAGATAAAAAAGGCAAATTAATTTTCATGACAGCCTTTTAACATAATGTTCTGGAATGTTATTAGAAACCTGTCAGGAACCGGTGACACCAAACACAAAGAGACAGTGAGCCCTAAGCTCAGCCCCGCCCACTGACTCTACCTACTTGCCCCCCTAGGCTAAACCCTAGGGCAGCAACTGGGCGGCGGTCCCTGCACTGGCTTGGTGGGACACAAAGACAAGACAGACAGACAAAACACAATAAAGAATAGTCAGCAATCCGGGTCACAACAGTCTGGCAGCAAAGGTACAAAATCAGGATCCAAAAGAGTAGTCAAATAACAGGCAATATGGTCGGGAACAGGCAGCAAGCAAGCGAGGTCAAAAGATACTAAGCAGGAGTCAGGAGAAGCAAAAAAACAGAACCACAAGCAGGCAGAGACTAAGTCAATAACCGGCAAGGCACAGGCAGAAGCTGAAATCTAAAATAGGACACCAGGAACCAAGTCCAGAAGATGATAGGAGGGACCAGCTGTCAATCACTGAGGCAAGGCAGGTTAACTGTTACATGACCAGAGGAAACTTAGAAGAACAGACACGGGTGGGGCAGGGAAAACAATTAGCAGACCAGAAGGAATAAGACACAGTTCAGACAGGGCAAAAACAAGGCAAACAAAACACAGAATAAATGGAAGATTATGGCCAAAATCGCAGTCTTTGGCGCAGAGGTCGAATCTTCGCAGCAGAGGGTGGCACTGATGCCTTTTCAGGCGCGATCATGACAAAACCTAATTTATATAGCAAGCTTTGTGTCTTTATAGAATTAGAGCCATATAACACAGCCCAAGCCATTGTGTAACCAAATGCTGATCGGTGCCGATCAGTGCTCATTTAAAGAGCCTACACAGTTCTTTAATTGTTCAGAGAGGGTTTAGAGTGATTGTTGGATTATTCATACAGCCCTTTGCTGCAATCAGCCATTGGACGTGCATTTTATTTTAAACAGCGCAATGTGCGGCCAACAGCTAATGATTTTGTGACAGGTCAAGGCAACTTGATCATCTACATTATCAACAAGCTTGTTTGCTGATTTGCTGGCTGATCACTCGCCCTATTACTCAGGGTGAGATCTGCTTGTTTGGCCAATAATCGGCCCATGGAATAAAGCCTATGTAATAAAGACCCCAAGTCATTTACTTCTATTTTAAAATCTCCAGTCTTCCAAAACTTATCAGCTGCTGTATGTCCTGCAGCATATGTTGTTTTCTTTACAGTCTGGCACAGTGCTCTCTGCTGACATCTCTGTCTGAAACAGGAATTGTCGAGAGCAGCAGCCAATTCCCATAGAAAACCTCTCCTGCTCAGGACAGTTCCTGTCTCAGACAGAAGTGGCAGCAGAGAGCACTGTGTCAGACTAAAAACAACATTTCCTGCAGGACATACAGCAGCTGATAAGTATGGGAACACCAGAGATTTTTAAATAGAAGTCAGCTACAAATCTATATAACATTCTAAAACAAGTTGATTTGAAAGAAAAAGATTTTCGCTGGATAACCCTTTTAAGTCGAAATTTAAAAAGTATCAACCTGACACACAAAAAAAGTTCAAATGCTTCGAATAGTATCACCTCAATTTTCTGTCAAAACAAATGATGGTAAAATACCAAGAAGGGATAGGAAGCATTTACCAAAAAGATGTGAAACAGATCAGCAACAATACATTCTGTGAGCAGAAGAGAACTAGGATTGACATGGAACTGCACTTGCCTGTGGATGCTTACTGGACAGATAAAATACAAGAAAAGTTGCCAGTCTCAACAAACACATGTACAGACAACAGTGATGACAACTGGACTGACATCTCTGAAAACAAACAGAATGACGCCTCTTCTAGACAAGCAAAAGATAACATGGCTTCAACTTTCACAATGGATATACAGAATTCAATAGGCACCAGACAGGCTATACAAACAAATGATGGACAAATTCTTAAAAAAAGAAAATATTATTGACAAAGTCATGGAATTTAATTCTGCATTACAAGCTCTTTGAGTAGTTACTGTTATGGTATCAGTTCGATACTATCTCAACTTTGTTTTTGTTTTATATTTTTTTTGGTGGAATTATGTGTTATAGTTAGTACGGTTGGAAATTGTGTTGATAATTGTGAATGTTAAATAGGTTAGACTAGAAGCATGGGAAGCGGATACAAGAGTCAGCAGTCACAGCCAGATATTCGGGACAGATTCAGAGAGACAAAACTATGTGTAATACCATAATAAATAATTGAAAGTATAAACCCGAACGCTCGGCAGCAGATTCCTGCTGTCTGCCCGCTCCATGGAGCGGGCGGATACAGCGGGAGGAACGCCTGGAAAACTGGGATACAGCCTATGGCTATGGCTGTATCCCAGTTTTCCAGGCGGTCCTCCCGCTGGATCCGCCCGCTCCACGGAGTGGGCAGACAGCGGGAATCATTACCGAGGGTTCGGGTTCGTACGAACCCGAACCGAACTCGGTTCGGACCATCTCTACTACTGAGTATTCTGCTCATGCAACACCCATCATGTCTGAGACAAATGTGATCACCAGACTAGATGGACAACAAGCTGCCTCTGGAGTATCAATAGTTAATAGTTAAAAATTCGGGAAATAGCTGGCCATACAGCCACTTCTCCAGTGACCAGGGAGGGAACACAGAGGAGGACATTTATGAAAGTTACGCCCGAGGCATATACCAAGGAGGATGCGCAGATTCGCCTCTTCTCCCTGGTGTATGCCTGCCATATCCCCCGCTCACCCAATAGGCAGGCAGGGGGGGCTCAGGGGGAAGGGCATGGTAAGGCGGGAAGGAGGCTTGACCTCCTCCTGCACCTCATTTATTATGATTAGCGTCTACAGGCATAAATCATGATCCAAATCTACACCAGCTCGAAGCATGTGTAGATTTGTTGAGCTAGGCGCAGGATCGGGCGCACAGACTGCAGGATTTACTAAGAGGCATTCGCCTCTTAGTGAATCCGGTTGGGATAAAGGGGGCGGGGCCTAATTTGAGAGCTGCATAGTCTTGATAAATCCCCCTAGGGTGTTATGACTGTAGGAATAAATTTGCTCCTCTGTTTATTTTTTTTGTCAGTTGTGTAACTGTATATAAGTGAGTCTGGAGAAGACCACACACAGCACATTTTCTCCCAGCTGTGATCAGGACGGCCGCATAATGTACAGTAAGTCTATGCAACCGTCCAGGTTAAACACAGAGTGGGAATAGAGAATGTATTGTTCGCAGACTTCTTCTCCTTCCAACTCATTCTCATGATCGGTTGGGGCCTGAAATTTCAGACTCCGACTGATCAAAAGTTTTCACATTTCTTTGTGACGTTAAAAAGTTACATGGTACCCTTTAAGGTTATGTTCACACGACGTATATTTTCGTAAATCCATGGCTGTTGTACAACGCCCGTGATTATTATGAAAATATACCTTACCTTGCTGTCTATGAGATCCCGGTCGGAGAGTATACACTTTGTGTATACGCTCCGCCCAGGATCCCTAGCGGCGCCGCAAACAACTGACATGTCAGTTTTCTGCGGCCGTTATTCATCAAATAGCAGCTGCAAAAAACCCTGTCAGTGCACACTATGAAGCGAGCGGCTCCGGCCGCAAGCTCCATAGTGTGCAGTGGAGAGTTCTGATGCAAGCGCTCTGAACTCTGCGGGGCTTAAGATCATCCGGCTGGTACTGCAGTACCGGCCGGAATGATCTTTTCAGACACCGTCAGTTCCATGACCCGGACGTATCATGGAACGACTGGTCTCTTACAAAGTGTGCACATAGCCTAAAGTTTTGTGTACTTGTTTTTAGAACCTCAGTATGTGACCTGCAAAGATCATATAAAATCTGTTCTTGTAGTTTTCTGATACTTCTGTAAGAGTACATTCTCTGTACTGCATGCAGGAAACAGGACAATAAAGGGAATGGAGTAACATTTGGCTGCAGAATCAAATTACCTTTAGGTTTTGTTTGTAGTCTGTTACCATGGAGACATATAGGTCTGTATGGGGGCTGTAGACATACATTTGTTGCCTCCTTCTTCATTATCGATTTATTTTAAATAAGAAAAAAAGTTTAAAAAGCCATACATACCCTTTATGTGAAATCCATTTTAGAATAACCAATATTTTGTGTATTTTACAAAGAGAAATAATATCTGTGGCCATTGATCAATGAAATAATAATCAATATAATCATGGGTACGGTCCACTATGTCCGTTTTTGAAATTCTCTTATTTTATTGGGATTGTCATTGAGTATAGATTTTGTCATTAGAAATCTCGTTCTTTAGCTAGTAATGGTTTTAGAAGAATTAATGTACTTTCCTCACGGGGGAGATAAGTCATGACTAATAGCAGGGACTTGTACACATGTATACGGAATCAATAAAACAGGAAGAAAAAGCAACATTAGCTTGAGACTTTATTTTTGCAATATTGATACAGAAAACTGTCATCTATAATATAGATGTCTATGGGCAGGAGGAAAATAAATGAGCGTTCTTCCATTGTGTCTAGTCATCACACAGGCAGCAGCAGTCCTTTTGTTGTTTGAAGTGCCTTTGCCAGAACTATCATAGGCCGGTCTCAGTTTGCAATATCTGAAGGAAGAATATAAAATAGCATACAATGCAGGTTATAGAGATTTCATTGTGCATTGCAATTGTAATACATGGGGATGTTACTACAGCAAATTCTATAGAAATTTACAAGTCAGGGTATTAAAACAAGTTAAAAAAAAAAAAAACAGCAAGAAGTGGAACAGCAACCACCAGCAAATAATGAATAGTATATAGGATAGTGCACGTCTCACCAAACAGGACTCCTCCGTCTGAAATAAATCCAATAAAAACGCTATGGAGACAGCACTTCAAGTCTTCACTTGACGTGCTGTCTCCATTACGTTTTTGTAGAATTGGAGGCATGACACAATTCACCCCTGGGGAATTTATAATTTGCAGCAGGGAAAAGATGCCAATTTTAGCACAAAGCAGGCACACCATTTTCCTGACGTACCCACCACTCATCTGGTGACGTGTTAATTTGTGTCTGTGCGCCTCTTTAAAAAAAAAATGCCAGAGTGGATAGGCGTGGCTTTATTTAATAAGCCCCTACTTAATCCTCCTCCCTTCTTGTGTTGACAAGTGGAATATGAGTAAAGCCAGCAATAAGCCTGTTTTTTTTTTTTTTAAACTCTCAACTGAGTTCTGCTCTATTAGGCACCTCGCGACCCCCCCCCCCCCCTTAAAAATGGTAGACTGAATAAGAACAGTTAGCTAGACTAGAGGAACTGAAAGAACTGGTTACTTAATTAAACGTTGACTTCCCTTTTTCCAACACCCTCCCTTTCCCCTCTTTCCATGTTTTATTCCAAGATATTGTTCACACTGTTTGTGTTCTTTTTATTGTTTATTAAACTTCTTGTTATAGTTATTGTTCTAGGGGCCTTATTACTAGTTACGGCCAATGATCGTCTTGTGTAATAGAAGGCAACAACCAGCCGACATGAACAATGTCAGCTGATCGTTGCAGTCGTTTGTCTTTCAACATGAAAGATAGACCACTGCTATCTTCTATGGGCTGCCCGGACGATCTAGCAATAACCTGGGCAGCCGCTACAGCAGCGTGTAATAGCCGTGGCAGTGAGCAGGTTAGCAAGGAGCAAACAAGCGCTGACAGCGCTTAGTCGCCCTGTGTAATAGGGGCTTTACTGTTTTCCTCCCCCTGCATAGCACTGTAATCCCAAAATACAAAGTAGCTTTTCTCCACAAAAAAAAGAGCTTGCTCTACACAGCCACCCATCGGAGGTGATCCAGCAAGTGCCTTGAACTGTAAGAAATTCCAGATGTAAGTTATATAGACAAGCTAAGGTATGTGTCAAATATAACATACAGGAGCAGGTGCAGTTGATGAGTGAAGGCTAGTGTTCCTATGAGTTAGAGGCTCATTGCCAAGGGGTTAGACAACAAGCCCCCTACCTTGGCTACTGTATTAGATATAGGATGGAGAACAAGCTAAACCTTTTGCTGCCTTCTGCTTTCGTATGTCAGCAGCAATCTTCTAAGATTAATGATAGCAAAATATTAGAATGGATAAACATGGAAAGAAATCAATTACTGTAATTCAATTCAGTGAAGTAATAATATATGGACGAATAGAAGCATAAGGAGTAATAGATAGAACAAAGAGACATTCTTCACATGCTGCAGACTCTTAGCCATATTATTTGTCAGGGGAGCGTAAAAACTATACTAACCTTCATTGCCATCTTTCCTTGCTCCAGCAAAGCCGACTATCCGGATACTTTGTTATGTCCCTGGGTGAAGTCTTGTCAGGTTCAAATAGCCCAGCCACAAAATGGAGCATTTGATGGATTACCCTCGAACTCTCAAGGTGAATGGGCAGATGTGGGATTTGCTCTGTCCTTCCTTCCACAATCTCACATGATGTACAAAACATTTTCTTGGCATTCAACCCTTGACATTTTCAGCCCTCAAAATTCCTCCCTTGAAGCTAATGAACGGCATTGTATAGAACGTATTATCGGCTTGATACTAAACATAGGTATTAATATATGTCACTCGACTCCTCCATACATGAAAATTGCTCAAAGCAAAATATAACTTAACTCCATGGCTGTGTTCTCACTTCCATATACAGTACAATACATAGATATAAATAATCAGACAAGCAAAAATCAAGATCATTGTGGAACATTCATGAACTAATATTGACAAATATGCAAAAATCTACTCAAATGTCTTTCATTCTAAATAAATTAGAGGTATACTGTAGTTTGTAACTTATTGTTCTCTACTATACCTCCAGTTCTAAGAACCTCCAGAATATTTATATAACTACTGTATGTGGGAATAATGTTCATGAGCTGCAGACTTGGGGATAACCCCTTTTTAGAAGGAAATAGGACCAGTGTTTCGAAATATCAATGGTCAACTGCTGCCCATTTTCCCCATGTGCCTCTCCGAAAAACTAGATATCCATGTAATAGGTTTAAATTGGAATCTTAAGCAAAGTAGACATATAATCAACCATTGTACTGCACAAGTCCCCTTAAAAAGTAATGTGCGTCTACACTGTAAGTCCTGTTATTGGAGCAGTGAGGCATACAATGTATGCTTCACCTTTTAGTGAAGCAAGGACTCCTGCCTTTCAATGAAGTCTCTGCTTGTGTACATACTTTCCTTGGCAATCAATGCCAACAGAGTAGGGCATACAGCAATTATGTGCAGGAGCAGGGACTAATGTCAAAAGCTGAAGTCCCTGCTCCCTTACATTAGGTGGCTCTGGCCCCTTCACTCACTAGTACATTTGCTTGTCAGGGCCCTCTGAACCTAGCAAATTTGTATGGCCAAATCCTAACTGACCATGGAATTCAAACTGAATATGATCAGTGTGGATGAATCAAATCAAAATTGTAGGCGATTCCCCCATCTCTAGTGGTCAGACCTTGTCCAGACATTATCCGTCTGCAAACCTACAATATTAAAGGGGTAATCCAGCAAAAATATTTCTTTTAAATCAACTGTTTTCAGAAAGTTATATAGATTTGTTATTTACTACTATTTAAAAATCTCCAGTCTTCCACTACTTATCAACTGCTGTATGTCCTGCAGGAAATGTTTTCTTTTTAATCTGGCACAGTGCTCTCTACTGCCACATCTGTCCGAGACAGGAACTGTCCAGAGCAGGACAGTTCCTGACATGGAAAGAGGTGCCAGCAGAGAGCACTGTGTCAGACTGTAAAGAATACACCACTTCCTGCAGTACATACAGCAGCTGATAAGTATTGGAAGACTTGAGATTAATAAATAGAAGTACATTTCAAATCTACATCTGAAACCAATTGATTTGAATGAAAACGATTTTTGCTGGAGTGCCCCTTTAATAAATAAATGGCAGAAGTTACCATTAAGATCATGAAAAGACTTTAGGACAATCAGACATCATGTCCTCCTGTCCAATGTGAACCAGCACTAGGAGGGAACCCCCCCCCCCCCCATTTTAACCTTAGCTATATGACCCCATGACCTCTATGTATGCCTCTACCATTCAACCTTTGATAATTAGCCAGAATTCCCATCAAATGTTCACTTTAACCTAGGCATTCACAGGTAGATTATAGATTTCTGTCAATAACACCTCCAGGACTCCAGAATTGATCAGCAGAAATGTTAATTAGAAACAGTTTGGATAAAAAATAAAAAAATAAAAAAAACCAGCAACCAACAACACTGAAAGGCAAACTTCAATATGAGACCTATTTCTCCTGAAGCCTTGACAGAGAAATTAGTAATGCAATTTGTAATTTGATAACACAGCGGAAGGAAGGGTCCATATATATAGCAGTGAGTCACTCAGATCTCACAGTAAGAAACCAATAACTGGTCATTCAGGAAGGGAGTGAGTGAAATTCATTTAATGCATTTCAGAAACAAAGTAATGAAACACTTACTTAGCGGTAATGAGACGCCAGCACTATTGGTGCCAGGGTCTCGCTGCAGTTAAATAAGCACTGAATTACTCCACTTGTGAAATGCATTCAACGTGCTATTTTCTTCTCTAATTTAGACTTGGCAGGTATGTCATTTTTAAAAGAGCACATGATGAAAGGGCATTCTGCAGCTCCCAAGACCAGCGCCAAGACTTTCAGCTTGTTATATGCTACTGTTATGTATTACTGATCTTTTTAATATAGTCACAGGAACAGTCATTAGCGATACTGCTTCAATTATTCCGTACTTCCGTACGGCGCCACTAAGCCTGAAGTCTATAGATTAATAAAGTTAACATATACAAGTACTGACTTAGGCTGCGGAGCCATGTGCAGGCAGTTTGTATGGACGTATATAGGATTCCTGTGGTTCTGCACTGCTTGCTGTCTCCCTATGGTGCCTCTGTAGACATTACATCACCCTGTAAGGAGGAATTTGATAGAAAAAAACTAAAATAAAAACAAACAAACAAAAAACAAACAAACACCCATTTCAATATGCCTATGCTTTGTATGAAGACAGGCATACATGTGAAATGTTAAAAATGGCAATCATACAGTATGTGAAAGAAGAACCTGTCGGACGCTTGGTTTGGACAGTATGGTACCAGTTCCTTATTATAACCTACTATGATTATAGGTGGCCAGTCATTTTCAATAACTGACAGCCATATTACTGTCCTGACTTCAGTTATCTCTCCAGTCCAGCGCCCATCTTCCCTATACACAGGAATGTTTGCCATGGCCAAGCATTCTTGTGTTCTCTATTCTCTAGCTCTGGCTGTAACTTACATATTCCAGAACAAAGGGGTCAGGCTGTAATTTTTCATCACACCTGGCCATTTTCTCCACCGACATCCTCTGTCAGGGCTTGGTCAGGAGAGCCCCATACACCTTATACTGATGGTTGAATCCACCATAAATGGTAGGTAAAGTACATGGTGTATGGGGGCCTTTTAAACACGGTGGCATTTCAGAGAATTATACAGAAAAGAAGAGCCAGGAGTTAGTAAAAAACAAGGAGACCAGATGTTCATTGGCTACAACACTGCACCACCTGGATTTGATTGAAAGATCTTTTCCTATAAACAAATAGGTAGACTCAAGCTTGATAAAGGCATGTGTGGGTCGAAACAATGCACTTTTTTTTTTATACTAGATTATGTAAATAAACCTTAAACTATGACCATAGAACTGATGCTGTAAGAGTTAACTATTGTTTAAGTCTTCCCTTGTCCTCATTGGAATTGTTGACTCCCCAGCGTGCATACATCTTCCTTCATTTTGAGGCCTACTAGGGCTAGGTACCCAGGTGCTGTTGGATCCTTGCTTTGCTTGTTACATCCAATTAATGAAATGCTAAAGTCCTATGTTAAGGATAGGTCAACAATAAAGATGAGAACAACCCAAGCATGCTTGGATCCATCTGAACCTGAGCGTGTGGCATTTGCTTACCAGTGGCTGCAGTCCTAAGGCTGCCTGGAAAATATGGATAAAACCATAGGCCATAGGCTGTATCCATGTTTCCAGGGATTCCCTAGGGCTGCATCCAACTTCTTCAGTCACCGCTAATTAAATGCAGGATGCTCAAGTTGCTCTCATCTCTATTGTTGACCTATAAAATCAACAATCCTAACTTGATTGTCAGCAACGTTTTGCTAATTGAAGTAAAGGCAGTGTACAATATGGTTTCTCACAGTGAATTGATAGAAACTGTTTGGCACTTATTTCAGTCTATTGCTCCAGTACTGAGATATGAGCTTTAGAGGTTTTATACAAATTAGACATAAAGCCCATAAGAGTGTCCCCTTTGGGGGTAAAAAGCACAGCAATGTTCGGTTCTTTTTTTTTCTTATACCCATATATCTGCATGAAAACACCCACTCTGTTTAGGTTAGGTTTATATCTCAGTGGTGGACTGGTGGATTGAAACAAGAGTTATATCTCCTGATTCAAGGTAAAAATCCCTATTGTTCACTGCCTTTACATTAGCTTCTGACAGGTCCATTTTAAGAAAATTGTGGGCCATTTTGCTAAAGTTGTTTCCTTTTTTATTGTGCTTAACCTTGGGAAAAACATTCCAAAAATTTATTTATGTATTTATTATTATTTTTATGTTTTCAAACAGGTTGAGCACATTTAAAAATATTCATCTGAAAATACCCCTCAGTAACAGAATTGACTGCCGAACATTCTTTCTGTAGATACTTCTGTGTTTTACTTGGATTTTACTTCTTAAATTAGATATACACACTTTAGATAGGCAGAAGTTGTGTCTCGGGAGATGAATGTTATATGATACCTCTCCTTTTGAAAAACATCTTATTAAAGTATCTTACCCAATCTTTAAGTGTTAGCTCATCTTACTTGGATTGCAGGAGATCATTAAAGATCAACTTCACACATATTAATCTGTAGAATAGTTTTTTTTCTTCATTTAATCCAATCAGACATTGATTTCCTCATACACTTTGTAGGATAATGTAGAGGACTTTCACTACACTGAATTAACCTGTTATTCTACTCTAACCTCAATACACGGCCCATTGGATGGACAGGCAAGTTTGTTAAGAGAATATTCTGGAATATATATATATATATATATATATATATATATATATATATATACATACATATATATATATGTTTGCTGCAATACTTACATTGATTTCTAAGGTGTTTAAATAGAAAAAAGTAAAATAAATACTCGTCTTTATTCTTGACGTCAATACAGAGCACAGGTGGCCATCTTGTGCTATGAAATCCTAGATGTTAGCATACTTTAGTGAAGACGGGTGGGTGAAAATGTCAGTCACGCAGCAGGAAAGCGCACCAGCATTGCCAACTGCTTCATGCTGGGCTTAGTGTTAGGCAACAGCGGGAACTAGTTCGATTGCTGCTTAGCAAGGAGAAGATATAAACAAGAGTTATTTAGGAGTTTGTAACTATTTCTAGTCTAAAAATAAATTATGAGAATTAATGTTTACAAGTAAAAGGGAAACTGTTCACTTTAGATGAGTATATCTGAATCTTATCCTCCAGCTCCATTATGCTCAATGGGGATGAAAATTATCCAATATCCATGATAGAGGGCGTCTGACCACTGGTAAAATCAGGCTCTTCCATTGGGTGCAGATCTTTAGAAGGCCCCCTGCCCTCCATCTTAATACTGCATCATTCATCTTTATGAAATATTGGAGCACCATTTGTACTATATAGTGCTCCCAATCTTCAGTTTATATTAAAATGATTAGAATCTGTATTTCTACAGGCTTTACCAGGTGGAGTTACAGCACCCAAATCATAGCTTTCAAAGCAAATGTACCATCAGGTACACCGCTTTAAGTTTTTTACATGAATGGATCAATGCCGGTGCTGCGGTCCTTCTTTTGAACTGGCCCCCGATTCCCGCGTATGGCACCAGTCTATTCTTGGGCACCGGCCTGGCATGAAGCACTGGAGGCGGGCCTGCTGGCCCTCAGTGTGATTGATTCCAATGGAGCCGCATCACAGAGGGGAGGGGACATTCACTTAAGGGTCAGGTTTATATATGTCTGGCAACAAGCTGTATTCATTGTTATTGGCATCCCACATGGTCTTCTATAGACTAAAATAGGGTAGGGCTCCATATGCATAGTTGATCCTGCATAATTGCTCCTCTGCTTTTTGATCTGGTGCTACCACTCTAAATGGTTTCTATGTAGGATGTCTGGAGATAGTTCTTTACAGCACTTTTTAGTGGGAAAGCAGCTGTTTTAGTAGATCTGTAAGAAATAAAGAGCTTTGTTGTACTACAGTGCAGAAGACAATGACCTAATAATTTTTTTTTTGTAAGAGACAATAGGATCACTTTAAATACTTCTTAATATTTTTTTATTTAATAAAAAAAATTAAATGACCATTGTCATTTCAACGAAACAAAAGACAAGCAATTATAGGAAATTTTAAATATATCTTATCAGATCTTAACTTATCAGATAAAAAAATCCTTATTCGTCTCCTTTCTTACCATTTCTCCTAAACTCCTCAATTTGTCTAAAAGCTCAAGTCTGTCTTGAGTGATAAGATGGACTTACTGAGCTTACTGATCAGCTTACTCAGGGATTTACAGACATATGTAAACTGTAGTTACATTACCTATAAACATGTATGAAGATTGCAGGCATCCCCAGCAATCATCCCCCCGCCGAGCAAGGCAATAGAGCGGTCTGCACACCTACTCGGCCAAATCCCCCCTCATGCAGAGTGTAGGATCACAGCGGGAAAATAAAGGAGTGTCCTTTAGTAAGTGTGATGGGGTAAAGAGTGTGCTGTGATGTGTCAAGTGGTAGGGAGTGTATAATATGTGTGATGTGGTAACAAGTGTACGATATGTGTGATGTGGTAAGGAGTATATGATATCCCCCCCCCCCCCCCCCCCCCCCCCCCCGGAAGATGCATTACAAAGCACAAAGGAGGACAAGCAACGGCAGAGCAGAGCAGCCTGCAATGCCAAACACCCACCACCACCACCACTTCCCCCCAAGGATGGCAGAATTGCAAGTGAGGGGTACTGTCTCAGTAACATCATGTATACCTCTTGTGGTATTATTGTAATTCTAGCCACAAAAGCCCGCTCCGTACACATACTCACCTTGTTCGTTCGTTCTCCCATCTCCCTGGGACATGCTGGGGGACTCGCCAGGCCAGGTGAGTATGTTGAGGGAGCATGGTGGGCCCATACAGTTTGTTGCTATGGGGCCCCATGATTCCTAGTTACGCCATGGCACCACAAATCCCCTTACCTTTCTATCATCCTAGGATTGACAAAGAAGAAGCATACAATAATTATGGCAATAGTTATTTCCATGCATCAATTAGAGTCATCTGAAGGGGGTACCACAGCTCCATGTTATTAATACTTTGTAGATTTCTGGAGGACAAAAGGTGAGCCAATTAGACAGGAAAAATGTTTCCTAATTAGATTTTGATCTACGCTCTCAACCTGTGCCACCAGGGGGGAAATCAGCAATCTCTATGTCCCAGTTATTGTTCCCTTGTTAACTTGTTCGGTACGAGAGCTGTCAGCAACATTAATTAGGCTTCACCCGTGTGAGAAAGCTTATTCTTCTGTGAAACCACTGGAAAGATGGGTAATTATAAACACGCTGGTCAGCAATTTACTGGTTAATTTCTAGAACAAACTGAATGTCTTAAATCCCTAGCGAAAATGGATGAAGTAATTGGCAGGATTGCTTATAATCTCATAGGAAATGTTTTACTGTATGTTGTAAGTACTATGCTAATAATATCAGAATTTGTTTTACTAGATGGTATTTGTTTTAAGCAGTAAAGAAAAATTAGTTTTGAAATTCTCCAGCTATATATTTATTTAATAGATCCATATGAAAAGATCACATTAGTGGAGCCAGATAATCACTAATGGTAGCTTCACACGTTCGGCATCGCAGTGGATTTTCTGCTGCAGATCCGCAGCAGATTATACAGTGTGGATTTGATGCTGTGTTCATTCATTTAGTCAAGTCTGCTGCGGACCTGCTGCGGATACGCAACAGAAAATCCACTGTGATGCGGTACGTGTGAAGCTAGCCTTAAGGGCAAAATTAAAGGGCACAAAAAGCCCTTTAGGGTACGTTCACATGTATCATATCCGCAGCAGATTTCACACTGAGTTTGCACCAAAATCCGCTGCAGATACCTGCTCATTCACTTCAATGGGATGACATACTCGCAGCGGGATTGTCTGGGTACATACTTTACCGGGTCCCCACTCTGGCTTGCTTTGGGGGCTCCCAGGGGCTCCCAGCGTCTCACGGCGCTCAGCCAATCACTGCGTAGCCTCGCCGAAGCCAGAACGGGGACCCGGTTTAGCAGGCCAGAGTAAGCCCCGTCCAGATTATAGTTTGGCCAAGGCCAGAGTATACCCCAGGATATAAAATAGCCTAGGCCAGAGTATACCCCGGGTTATAAAATAGCCTAGGCCAAACTATACCCCTTTAGGCCAGAGTATACCCCAGGGTATAAAATAGCCTAGGCCAGAGTATACCCCGGGTTATAAAATAGCCTAGGCCAAACTATACCCTTTTAGGCCAGAGTATACCCCGGGTTATAAAATAGCCTAGGCCAAACTATACCCTTTTAGGCCAGAGTATACCCCGGGTTATAAAATAGCCTAGGCCAAACTATACCCTTTTAGGCCAGAGTATACCCCAGGGTATAAAATAGCCTAGGCCAGAAAAAAAAAAGAAATGGAAGCAGACAGCTGCTAAAATTTAATAGGATTGGGAGTTGAGCTGCTGTAACCCAGCACAGCAACTACACAATATATCTGGAGCTGTGTGCTTCTGCCTCAACCCTGTGTATGTAGACACCATTGGGTGCATTGTGCGCCCCTGGCGTAGGCCACAAATTTGCCCCCTTGTGTGGTGTACGCCTGCTGTATCCAAAGAAAAGTTTCAAAAACTGGTGCAGGCCTACAGTACGTCTGGTCGGTACCAGGTCAATTTTTTTGCTACTTTTTTTGCAACCTTTTTACTTGGACACAATTACTATGACAGTGTGACTTTTCCATAAATCACTCACAAAATGTTGAAACACAATGAGCACCAACCCACATTAGAAGAGTTGCGTAGATTAGTAAATGTCCCCCTTTAAAGCAGCAGATTTTCTTTTATGTTTTCCTGCACAACTCAGAATATTCATTTAAGGTGCCTTCACACACACACCCTGTCCCCAGGTGATTTCATGCTGCGGATTTGCAGCAAAATCCGCTGCGGATCCAGTGTCAGTGCATCCCTATGAGAATACATAAACGCAGCTGGATTGACATCTCGCTGTGTGTATGTAAGTTAGCCCTCCATTAGTGACTCCATTCTGCTGTTCAATGTTGTACAAGTCCAAGTAAAAAATATTTACATTTCCTTCTTGAGAGGATGTTCGCATCTAAGATAGCAATGGTGTATAGTCAATGCCATGTTTGATAGATGAGGTGGTCATGTTGAGGGGACATGCTAAGTTGTTCGGGTTCATCAACACTCTCTGAACCAGAAGAATCGGCATTTGACTCCTGGCAGCTGGAGAAGTCGGATGTCGCCCTAGGGAGTCTTGAAAAACATTGTCGCAGTCATAGACCGTAGGCTGCATCCATGTTTTCCTGGCAGTTCATCAAGTCTGAAGAGTTCTGCAAGGCCGTTCAACTCTAGTGAGTGATAATGTGTTGTACATGTGAGGCCTCCAAAATATTGATCAGGAAACACCTCTTTTCTCATATATGGGTTCCCAGAGGTGACACCACTACCTATCTTACATTTCTTTATGTTTACTTGCAGTAAGCTGTAAAAAAAACCCTCATCCACACTACACTTGAAATCTCAACAACATTCAAAACCTCATCTACGTTGAAAGGGTTTTATAATCACCACTCAAATTCTTTTATGTGTTTGATGTATAGTACATTCTTGACACCTGACCCACTGCTTTTCACCAGTAGAAGTATGTACCTATGAAGTAATTATAGACACATCTTGATTTTGCATAATAATAGCTAGTTTCCAATGTATTTCTACAGGAAGGAAACAATGCGTTTCTGTGCGGCAGCACTGACTGGTAAACATACAATGAAGCCTAGTGATGACAGCTGGCACACATGAATTTTATTATAGTTATTACCTGGTAAGGGTAGCTGGGGCTAGATGTTTAGTGTTAGAAAATGTAAAGTGCAAACTGATTTCTTTCTGCTTCCAAAGTTGTATTTAACATATAGAAAGAAGTGTATGCCTAGCAGTGTTTATAAGAGAATAGGAAACAATGTCACTTGTAATTATTGTTATTACTTTAAGCATATAATCTCCATATAATAATAAAGGGATGGTAATGTTGGAGGGCGCATAGGTTAAATACGTTCTCAGTATCTATGGTAATTTAGCCCTTTCCATGTATTGCACTGTCCCTTTGCAGTATGGGAAGAATGTTATCTTGGAACAACAACAAAAAAAGTGCAGCTGAGCAGTAAAGGCCTTATTACATCAACTGTTTATTGGCTGTATTTGGCCATTACGGCCTATAATTGATTAGTGAAATAGCTAATGTTAAAAGGCAACGATCACCCGACATGCACAATGTCGGCTAATTCTTGTCTTTCAACATGTTCAAAAAAACCACAACAATAACGACTGTCTGCTGGACGTTGCATACTATGGAAATCTGGCTAGAGTATGTACAGACTGTGTCCAGGATTCCATGCGGTCGCACAGGAAACAGACATGTCTATTTTGTGCGGCCGCTATTTATTGGACAGCGGCTGCACGAAACAGACTGTGCAGACAATGTAAAGTACGGCTCCGGCTGCACTTTACATGATCTCATATGGTTAATTGGAGTTTGGGCACACCAGAATGTGCCTGTATTCCAATATAAAAGAAGTGATTTTAACTGCAGTACCAGCTAGGTTGAACATCTCAGACAGCAGTCGTTCTGTGACATGCTAGGCCAAAACTATGGCTATGAAAGGGTTACCCACAACAACAGCTGAATTGTCATGATCATTAATTTCGGCCGTTGTTTTACAACAATGGCCATTGTTAGCGCTTGGCAGTACGTAGTGGGAACATAGCCTAAAACTGTAGGAACCTTCTGGAAAGGAGGTAAGGCTCAATCTTAGCCCAGCTTTTTTTCACGAGTGTAGAACAATCTGAAGTTAAGTGCAGGAGATTGAGGGAAATCTGAAACTGGGAGATTAGAGGTGAGTTAACTTTTCAAAAGTTTGGCTCAGCAAGTTCTTCAAAATTTAATGTAAAGTTCGGGTTCATGCTGAGCCAAACTTAAACAAATCACACTAAGGCTGGGTTCACACTACGTATATTTCAGTCAGTATTGTGGTCCTCATATTGCAACCAAAACCAGGAGTGGATTGAAAACACAGAAAGGCTCTGTTCACACAATGTTGAAATTGAGTGGATGGCCGCCATTTATTGGCAAATATTTGCTGTTATTTTAAAACAACGGCTGTTATATTGAAATAATGGCCGTTATTTACTGTTAAATGGCGGCCATCCACTCGTTGCAATATGAGGACCACAATACTGACTGAAATATACGTAGTGTGAACCCAGCCTAAAACAGCTAAATGCTTCCAGGGGTTTAGCTGTTTTACTGCGACTTGTAAAATGCCGCTCATTTTACTAACCTTTCCTCGCTCCTTCTTCTCCGGTTTCTTATGCGGTGACAGTCCGCTGAGCCAATCCCTGGCCGTGGTGATATCCGTTCAAGTCAGCCAGTTATTTGCTGAGCTGACTGTCACTTTTCCCACTCAACCATTCACTGGCTGACTTGAATTGGACAGCACCGAAGACAGTGATTGGCTGAGTGGGCTCTCACTCTACAGACAAGAGTGATGGCTCGCTTAGCCAATCACTGGCCACAGTGCTGTCCAGTCTCAGTCAGTGATTAAGTGAACGGGCTGAAGACTCAGAAGATCGGAGAAGGACATCAAGAGAGCATGAACATGTGATGGGTCATGTGATGGGCACTTAGGCATACGGCTCATTACAAGACACATCTCTGATACCTGTACTATGCCTTGGAGTGCACATTAAATATACAAAGGACTTGACCATAAGTAAACAATGCAATCTTCCCTAAAAATATTGTTCCATTCTTCATGCATAGGACCATATTATAGATCACAAATTCAGAGTTTTCCATACAGCATTGTATGTTATGTTATGGATGCCTGGAAGCATTGCTTCTATGGGAAGACACAGTGGCCTATGATGGCACCATACAACTGCTCATAAAGTGCCTATGCATATGTAATATGTAAGTATATATATAGCCACATGACCCTGATATTTATTAGCTTATTGCTTGTACCAGGTAGGACATAAGCTTTGCTCTCTTTATACTAGCTACGATAATCCTCATGAATATTGCAGACAGGAGTTTGACATTTAAAGAGTTTTCTACGTACAGTATGGACAGAAGGAGTATTTGCTTGTGTATGCTATGTGCCAGTGCTGAGGAATCGTAATACATGGAATAGCAGAACTGAGGAGATTTACTGAGGAAAACAAAGCACAAGCAGAAATCCTAAGTCTTTTCATTGTACAGTTGATTATTTTCCTCTGTCACATTGTCAATTCCAGCCTACTAACAGTGCATAGAGCAGAGGCAGGCTCAGAAGACATGTATGTGAAGAACAATGCCCCGGACAGGTCACGGTTGGAGTCGGTGTCAGATAAATCACTCTGTACTGTCAGGTGGGCCCACGCTATAAATATATCATCCATTCAGAGGCCAGTTCAAGCTGCTAATGTGGAGACAATAAAGCTGGAGGTGCATGCCGCCCTATGGGATAAGGATTAACTCCTTACATTAGCCAACCAGAAAAAAATATACATATACCTTGGGTGCTCTTTTTTCCATGTATGAAAATTATTAGGAAACATTTTTATTGTTACCCTACTGATTTATAGCTATAAAATGTATATAAAACTAGTAGAATTAAAATCATCACATGTAGTTGCCATGAGGTTATGACAGCTAAGAGGAATCTTGCTTGCATGAAATATCCGCTGGGAGTTACAGCAGTAATCCAGATGCCAAGTAGCTAAAAACAAAGTCCAGCACATTGATTATACGTAAAACCATGGTCTTTTCTTTTCTTACATGCTCTTTGACTATGACTAAGGGTGCAATCTAGAAATACATAAGAGGAACATTTTTTTTCCACCAAGTGTGATATATAGATTTTTAAACAACATGTAATAAAAGGGGAAGACCCTTTTATTACTGGAAAGAACTAAAATGTAACCACAGTTTAAAGCGAATGTAACATGAGGTACATTCGCTTTAAGTTCCGCACATGTATAGAACGGCGCCGGCGCTGGGAAGATGGTGCCATGGTGCTTTTTTTGGGACCAAGGCCCGGTTCCTGTGTAGGGCGGTGTTCTATCCCTGGGCACCTCCCCGGGCAGAAGCACTGGAGGCGGGCCGGCCTGCACCCATTGGAAGGAAACCCCCGCCCCTCTATGACGTGGCTCCATTGATTCTAATGGAGCCACGTCATAGAGGGGCAGGGGCCATTTCTAGGTAGTTTTGACTAGAGGGCGAATCTTGCTAAAATGTTGTTGCTATGAAGAAGCAGTGTGTGTATTATGGCATAGAGCAGTGTTATTTAACCATTTTCAACTGAAACAAAAGAAAAAAGTCAGTGACTCACAGGTGACGTCTTCTTTGATCTGAGTTGTCATTTTCCTTTCCCTCTCCATCTGGCCCAGACTTCCATGATGATTTCTTGCAGCTACAATTCATCTCTTCTGAACCTGTCAGACAAACATCTTAGGCTCCGCACTTTTACAACAACTTCCCCTTTTTATGACGTCTGTGCTCTACCCCATAGTAATAACCCCCCCTCCTGTACTAATAATACCCCCTGTGCTGTCTCTATAGAAATAATCTTCCCTGTGGTCTGCCCCTTAGTTATAATCTCCCCCTGTGCTGTCCTCATAGTAATAATCCCCCCTGCGCTCTGTCCCCATAGTAATAATCCCCCTGTGCTTTGCCCAATAGTAAAAAATCCCCCCCATGTTCTGCCCCATAGTAATAATCCCACCTTCCATGTTCTGCCCCATAGTAATAATCCCCCTACAATGTTCTGCCCCATAGTAATACCCCCCATGTTCTGCCCCATAGTATTAATTCCCCCTCCCATGTTCTGCAACATAGTAATAACCCCCCCATGTTCTGCCCCATAGTATTAATTCACCCTCCCATGTTCTGCCCCATAGTAATAACCCCCCATGTTATGCCCCATAGTATTAATCCCCCCTCCCATGTTCTGCCCCATAGTAATAATCCTCCCATGTTCTGTCCCATAGTAATAATCCCCCTCCCATGTTCTGCCATATAGTAATAATCCACCTCACATGTTCTGCCAAATAGTAATAATCTCCCCCCCCCATGTTCTGCCCCATAGTAATAATCCCCCTCCCATGTTCTGCCATATAGTAATAATCCACCTCACATGTTCTGCCAAATAGTAATAATCACCCCCCCCAAGTTCTGCCCCTTAGTGATACCCTTTATTGCCAATCACAACACAAACACACAAAAAAAAACATTATACTCACCTTCTTGCATACAGCGGGTCCCTCTCTCTCTCATCAGATCTTCTCTTCTGGCCTGCGACGAGACGCTTCTGCCTCCCCGCCCAGTGGCCGCATGATCTGCCTCCCCCGACCGCAGCTCCTGCCTCCCCACCCGCCGGCCACATTATCTGCCTCCCCAGCCCGCAGCTCCTGCCTCCCCGCGAACTGGCCGCATGATCTGCGCAGATCGCCGGACTGCAGCTCCTCCCTGGCCCATCACACATCTTCTCTATCCTCCAGCAGGCACCGTGATATGACGTCATTCGCCTGCTTGAGGATAGAGAAGATATGTTTGGGGGCGGCGGCTTGCTGTCAGGTGATGGGCCGGGGAGGAGCTGCAGTCCACCGATCTGCGCAGATCATGCGGCCGGCGCGCGAGGAGGCAGGAGCTGCGGTCGGGCGGGGGAGACGGATAATGTGGCCGGTGGGCACAGAGGCAGATAATGTGGCCGGCGGACGTGGAGGCAGCAAGAGCTGCGGTCGGGGGAGGTAGATCATACGGCATCTGTGCGGGAAGCAAGATAATGTGGCCGGCGTGAGGGCTGGCTGCCGGCGGGGGCGTGCGCAGGTAGGTGAGGTCTGGAAAGGTGCCACCAGCGCCCCCTAGCTGTCGGCGCCCTGTACGGTCGCCCAGCCCGCCCGCCGCTAGAAATGGCCCTGGACAGAGGTTTCCTTTCACTGGGGGTGGCCCAGCCCGCCGCCAGTGCTTCAGCCCAGGCAAGTACCCAGAGATAGAACAGTGCTGTTTGTGGGAACCAATAAGGAAAAGAAAAAAAAAATCCTCCTATACCCTTAAAAGCTGACCAATCTCTCACCCTGGTCCCTGTCATCTCTAAAAACAATATATGCCATAGACGAGGGTGACTACACCCACCAGTAACTGTCATTGTGTGTTTGTGAAATGGTCAGACCCATCCTGTTTTAATGCCAGGGCTACCAGAAATTGAAAGGAAATAGGGATTCCTATATACCCTCCATTAAATATAAAGGAAGGCCTCATTCACACATTGTAAAAAGTTTTTGCAAGAGCCTGGGGATGATCCTCCTTATAATTGGGGGAGAGAGCCAGATGGTGACCCCCATAAAAATAGTGAGAGCCTGGTGGTGACCCCCATAAAAATTGTGGGGAGAGCCTGTTGTGACCCTGTTAAAAATGGGGGGTAATAGCCTGTTGTTACCCTTTTAAAAATGATGGGTAAGGGCATGTTATGACCCTCTCAATATTTTTGTGGATGAGAGCTTGTTGTGACCCTGTCTAAAATTGTGGGGATGAGAGCCTGTTGCTATTCTATAAAAAATTTTGGGCAAGAGAGGCAGGTGCAAGGCGGGAGATGCCGGTCGTACTTTACATTGTGTGAAAAGCTATTGTTTCCGGATGCTGTTTGGTGAACACCGTTCGGAAATAATAGGCATGTTCTTTATTTTAATGCCCGTTCTAAAGAACAGGCATTAAAATAACGACGTTGGAGCACAGCAGGTGGCATTGTATTAAATTCAATGCAGAAAAGAACAGACACTAACTTCGTTTCAATCAGCGTCCGTTCTTTAAAAAAGAAAAAATGAATTGTGAACATAGCCTAATGTCATACTGTTGACTGGACAACCAGATGACTGCCAGAACTGTATTATAGTTCTAGCAATGCAGGGTATGGGGACCTCATTCAGAGATCACCAGACTTTGTCCGGATTCCTTTAACCCCTACACAGCTCGAAAAATCATGTATTACCATGATTATTAGAAAATGAACAATATTTGCAAGAAGCACTAAATTATAGATTCAATATAAAGGGTTAACATATGAGCAACATGACTGCATAAAGGTTACATTAGTGACTCATACAATAGGTAATTGTACATATAACTGGTTAGGTAATTATATTACATGAGTAATTATATTACATATATCCACTTATTAGTGTATTACTCCTGACTGCAGGTTAGGGCAACTTTCACTAACAGGTGTTCCTATAGATATACAGTATGCTGCTGCTTCCACTTACTCCAGACTTAGAAGGTCAAGAAATACATTTCAGAATAAACCCATCTTTTACTTATATACAATGTTAATTGTTCATTAAGTCTTTTCAAATTATCTCGGCCTCAGAAAAATTAAATTAACATCCTTTGACCATTAAAAAGATCAAAATGATTCACATAGATAAAGGATCGACCATAAGAATAGGAAGGAAAGACTCAACAGTGACATCTGGTGAAAGAGGTTGTAATGATAGGTTGGCTACACACATTAATGCTATGTTCACACTACATAAGTTTCGTAATAATCGCAGCCGTTGTAACAACGGCCGTGATTACTACGGAACTTGCGTAGTGCTGCCATTTAAGAAATCCCGGACGGAATGTGTACACATAGTATACACTCCGGCTGGGATCCCTAGCAGCGGCGCAAGAAACTGACATGTCAGTTTTCTGCGGCCGCTATTCAGTGTATAGAGGCTCCAGAAAACCTGTCGGTGCACACATAGGGGGAAAGTTAACAAACTAAAAAGTTGTATTTTGTTGGCGTAAAATGGCCAGATGCAAATTAATTTCTCTGGAAATGGTGGTTTCGCGAATAAAACATTTGCATCTAGCCATTTTATGCCACCTTCGCCAGTGGGGCGTGAAGGGGGCGGAACGGGGGGGGGGGGGAAGCGGACTCTGGGTCTGCTTCATTTGTAATTTTTTGCTACGAAAAATTATACTGAAACCTACACCAGCTGTGAGCTATGTGCCTCTACATAAATCTCCTGAGCTCCGGAGCTGCAGGGACATTTTTAAGCCCGGTTTAAAAAACGCCTGACTTCATAAATGTCCCCCATAGTGTGCAGCGGGGAATTCGGATGCGGATACGCACGGATGCGCCCACATCCGAGTTCAGCAGCAGTGAAGATCATCCGGCCGGTACTGCGGTACCGCCCGGGATGATCTTCTCTGACACCGGCCGTTCTGATCCTCTCTGACACTGATCCGGCCGGTGTCTTACGCAGTGGGAACATGGCCTTTCCTTACATACTGTATGTTTAACTTCTTTTCCTCAATAAATACCCCCTTACATTATATTTTATTTGAAAGTTGTTGTGTTAAAGAGGTACTCCTGGGAAAAATAAATTGTTTTCAAATCAGCTGGTGTCAGAAAGTTATACAGATTTTTTAAATTAATTCAGTAAAAAAACCCTCAAGTCTTCACATGCTTAGCTGCTGTATGTCTTTCAGGAAGTGGTGTATTCTTTCCAGGCTACCACAGTGCTCTCTCCTGCCACCTTTGTCCATGTCAGGAAATGTCCAGAGCACTAGCAAATCCCAATAGAAAACCTCTCCTGCTCTAGACAGTTCCTGTCACAGACAGAGGTGGCAGCAGAGAGCACTGTGTCAGACTGGAAAGAAAAAAACACTTTCTGCAGGACATATAGCAGCTGATAAGTACCACAAGGTTGTTTTTTTGCTTTTTGTTTTTTAGATAGAAGTCATTTTCATATCAGTATAACTTTCTGAAACCTTTTAGAAAATTTTTTTTTTTTCTCCAGTGTACTCCTTAAAGTTTCTGGAGTTTTCGCTAGATATGCCTCTGTTGCCACTAGAGGGTGCTTTTTTCATCTTTTCCCTGTGGGAAACCTTTCTCCACAACTGAAAATTCAGCTTCTGAAGAGGAACTATCTGCATCTTCTTAGGCAATCTATGAAATAAAAAAATATTTGAGCACATTGTATTTCTTTCCCTTTTTCACTGTAAATCCATTATCTATGGAGCTGCTAAAGAAAGCTAGGTAGTTTTTTTGTGTGTCAATATGTTTTCAGGGTCATAACATGTAAGGGCTTGTTGTTGTTGTTTTGTGAGCCGAGCTATATATATATATATATATATATATATATATATATATATATATATATATATACATACAGTATATAGACACACACACACACACACACACACACACACCTTATTTTAATTTTCTAAAACATTTTATTTAACCTTTTAGATATTTTCAGCCCTTAGGGGACTTAGGGTATGTACACATTAAGTAATTTTGACGGAGACCCTGTCACGGAATTCTCAGCTCGTGCCCGCTCGAGATCTCCGGCCATAGTGTGCACTGACAGGGTTTTCTGCGGCCGCTATTCAATGAATAGCGGCTGCAGAAAACTGACATGTCAGTTTTCTACAGCGCCAATAGAGATCCCTGCCGGAGCGTATAACATGTGTATATGCTCCGGTCGGGATCCCTAGCAGCGGCGCAAGAAACTGACATGTCAGTTTTCTGCGGCCGCTATTCAGTGTATAGAGGCTGCAGAAAACCTGTCGGTGCACACATAGGGGGAAAGTTAACAAACTAAAAAGTTGTATTTTGTTGGCGTAAAATGGCCAGATGCAAATTAATTTCTTTGGAAATGGCCGTTTCGCGAATAAAACATTTGCATCTAGCCATTTTATGCCACCTTCGCCAGTGGGGCGTGGAGGGGGCGGAACGGGGGGGGGGGGAGCGGACTCTGGGTCTGCTTCATTTGTCATTTTTTGCTACGAAAAATTATACTGAAACCTACACCAGCTGTGAGCTATGTGCCTCTACATAAATCTCCTGAGCTCCGGAGCTGCAGGGACATTTTTAAGCCCGGTTTAAAAAACGCCTGACTTCATAAATGTCCCCCATAGTGTGCAGCGGGGAATTCGGATGCGGATACGCACGGATGCGCCCACATCCGAGTTCAGCAGCAGTGAACATCATCCGGCCGGTACTGCGGTACCGCCCGGGATGATCTTCTCTGACACCGGCCGTTCTGATCCTCTCTGACACTGATCCGGCCGGTGTCTTAGGGTATGTACACATTGAGTAATTTTGACGGAGACCCCGTCACGGATTTCTGAGCTCGTGCCCGCTCGAGATCTCCGGCCATAGTGTGCACTGACAGGGTTTTCTGCGGCCGCTATTCAATGAATAGCGGCTGCAGAAAACTGACATGTCAGTTTTCTACAGCGCCAATAGAGATCCCTGCCGGAGCGTATAACATGTGTATATGCTCCGGTCGGGATTCCATAGACGGCAAGGTACTGTAAATTTTTGTAAAAGTACGGCCATTGTTCCTGATTGTAACAATGGCCGTACTTTTACAAAAATATATGTTGTGTAAACATGGCCTATGGCTGTCTTCATGTTTGTCAGGACCCCCTACCCTAGGGTAACATCAAACTCCTACGGCCGGAGGAATCAAATGCCGAGTGTTCGGGTTCAGATAATGTTGCCGAACCTAAACAGTTTGACAGGTCCACTCAACACTATCAGTAATATATGAATCATAAAAGTCTGGTTACTCTGCATGCCAAAAATTCCTAGTAAGAACAATAGAATGGCCAGCCAGCTTACAGATAGTAGAATTAGGTAGGTTTCTGCTGGCACAGTTTTTGAGATCTGAAGTGCTCACCTTTTCCTTTTACCTAAGACAGATATTCCTAATTACTAAAGGATGGATTAGTAGCAGCATATACAAGCCTTTTGGAAATGAGAGTTTGCCATTTTGCAAAGTTGTTCGTGACAACCAGTTCATTAAAGTCTAAATTTGATGCCCTTATTTTAATGGAGTTAGATGTTCATTGTGTTTCATGTGCCCTTTAAAAAGACGACTACGCTATTATTAAATGTAGACTTTGCCTAGAAAATAAAGAATCCTAGTCGCTTAATTAAAAGATGAAGTGATAAGAAGCTGAGTGATGATACTAAGGTAGCTATATATCGGGTTGCGAACCATGATGAATTGATATCAATTATTTAAATGTTAGGTGATATTCCGTCACATTAACAAGCTTCTGTATATTGACAAGGTTTCTGTTCATAAATACATATTAAATATACATGTCATGGAGCTGGGAACCTACCCTCATTTGAGATAAGTTACTAAATTGGTTCAGGTGTTTGTGTGATCCTCAGAAGATCGTTCGGGCTCGGATGGACGCGAACCCGAACCCGGTTCTCTCATCTCTAATTATAATTCACTTACTGGTCTAGTGCACAATTTTTCTGATGAGGGGAATTGCACTCTCGAAGCGGGTCATATCTGTTATGAATGCACGTGGTGGAACTTTGGCGCAGTCCTCGGTGCGTAAGGTTCGACCAAGACTGGCCATAACTTTCCACTTATTCTTTGTTTTGTTTGCCTGTTCCAAGTCTAAACTCTGTCTTATGCCTTCTGTTCTGCTAATTGTTTCCCTGCCCCAACAGAGTCTTTTCTGCTAAGTTTCTTCTGGTAAGGTAATGGTTAACATCGTTTTGCCTCTGTCATTAACAGCTGGACTGGAGACCAGGACTGGGTTCCTGGTCTCCAATTTAAAGGGGTTATCCAGCGTTACAAAAAACATGGCCACTTTCTTCCAGAGACAGCCCCACACTTGTCTCCAGCTTGGGCAGGTATTTGCTGCTCAGTTCCATTGAAGTGAATGGAGCTTAATTTTTAAACTGCAACTAAACTAGAGACAAGAGCTGTGTTGTTTCTGAAAGAAAGTGGCCGTGTTTGTGTAGCACTGGATAATCCCTTTAAGATCTCTGTTTAAGCCTGTGCCTGGCCGGTTATTAAGTTAGGGGGCCTATTCCACGGGATCGATAATCGGCCCGATTCGGCCGATTATCGCTCGGTGGAATAGAGAAAACAATCAGCCGATGATCGTGTCATTGGCTGATCGTTCATTTAGGGCCAGACTTAAAATCATCGGTCCCCCAGCGCGCATCGCTATGGTGGAATAGCGGCGACCGACAATCCAAGCAGCATACATTACCTAGCAGGGCTTCTCCTCCACTCCGTCTTCCTCCCCGGGTCTTACGGCACAGCATCAGCAGCTCCAGAGTGGCCTGACTGAGCTGTCAGACCGTTCAGCCAATCACAGGCCAGGACCACGGCGGCCAGTGACTGGCTGAGTGGTCTGACAGCTCAGACAGGCCGCAGCGGAGTTGATGCTGTGCCGCGGGACCCGAGGAGGAAGACGGAGCGGAGGAGAAGTCCTGCCAGGTAATGTATGGTACAAGGGCTGCAAGGACATCGGTAACAATGTCCCTGCAGCCCTTACTCAACGATCATCGGGCCATGGAATAGGCCCAGTAAACGAGCGCCGATCTAGCCGATCTTACATCGTTGATCGGGCCCTGATCGGCCCGTGGAATAGGACCCTTAGTCTCTGCCTGCTTGTGGGTTCTGTTTCTTGGTTTCTCCTGCTTTGTATATTTCACCTCCCTTGCTTGCTGCCTGCCCCTGACCTTATTGCCTGTTTATTCAGCTAGGCTTTTGGATCCGATTTTGTACTTTCTCTGACCGATTGCTGACTATAATTGCTGCCAATAATCGCTTGCAACGATTTACCGACATGTCTTTCAACATGTTAAAAGACAAATGACTTGGATAGCAAAGATCGGCTGCCGTCGCTCCTATGTGTTCCCCTTTGGCTTTGAGAAGCATCTTTATTGTTTTTTCCAGCTTTACCTAAGAAATATTCATATCACTTTAGATAGAGATCTGAACAATGATGAGGTAGAACAATTAACCATTTAGTAGATGCAGATCAGTAGAGACAAAGGGATATAGAATAGTAACCTTTCATTTAGCGAATCCATCTATGTAGCTGATTGACAATCCACTGTAAATCTTGCTATAGAACCCCTACATTATTTATGCATTTGCCTAAGGAGCCAAAAAGGTGGTTAACTATTGACACTAAATTGTAAATATTTTTCCTTAAAATAATGAATGTGCAAATAACATGTGGACACAACAAGATTTATAGGAGTTGCTGTCCTTACTTACTACCTAGTACCTACTACGTTAAGGCTATAGACGCTACTGAATGCATATTTTTTTTATGAATGCCTATAAAGAAAGTGTTTTTGTACCATAATAAGTACAAACAAAAGTACAAAATTGTGTTCAAGGGTGTCTATAGCCATTGAATGTGTGGTCTCTGACTATAAGCTGATCACAGGATCCTCAGCTGTTAGAACCGCACATGATCAGCAATGATCTGTGGTGTATCCTTGTTTTTGCAACATACCCCTAAAGCAGAAACAACATCAGGTAAACAGGCACAGGTCAGAAACAGCATAGTAGATCAGGAACAACACAGTTTTGCTATGGCAGAACCACAGAAATGATAATAAGATAAAAGAGACAGTTGGAGGATACTATAGAAATGCGTGCACTGGTCCTTCAAGTTGCAGCTAGTGGACAGGGTGGCCCCTATGGGGCAGACCAAGTAATGCAAATAAATGCTTCTCTACCAGTGACAAATCAAAACCACAGTGCAGCAGCAAAAACAAACAAAAAAAATAAAAATACAAATAATAAAAAAACATATGTAGTAACCCAACACCACAGTGCAGAGGTACAGTACATACTGCCCCACCTGTAGTAACCCAACACCACATTGCAGAAATGCATACTGCCCCACCTGTAGTAACCCAACACCACATTGCAGAAATGCATACTGCCCCATCTGTAGTAACCCAACAACACATTGCAGAAATAAATACTGCTCCACCTGAAGTAAACTAAGACCAAAGTGCAGCAAAAAATATTGATCAACCTTTAGTGAACTATATGTATTACCCAGCATCACAATGCAAAAAGATGTATTGCTCCACCTACAGTAACTGAACATCTCACTGCACTAATACATACTGTAGTGCTCCACCTGTGTAATCCAACATCAAACTGCACAAATTAGGTATTTCACCTACATAACCCAAAATTTCACTGCACAAATAAATACTGCTTCACCCTAATAACGCAACACTACACTACACCAAAAATACTGCTCCACCTGTATAACCCAACACCACACTGTACAAATACATACTGTCCAACCTGTGCAACCCAACAGCACACTGCAGAAATTTATACTGCTCCACCTGTAAACCAGCACCACAGTGCAGCACTCCTGTTCTGATAACCGACCCTTTTACTCATCTTGTAGTTTACACACACACACACACACACACACACACACACACCAGCAGCATTGCCTCCCTTCTTCCTCTCCCCTTCCTGTGGCAGCTCTTTTCTCCTTCCTTACCTAAGCGAGCGTGCACACGCACGCACGCACACACACACACACACCACTTTCCCTATTCACATACCCAGGGTCTGCCCCCATACTGCCCCCTAGATCATGGTCATGTGACCATGAAGAAGACCATCCCTAACCTCCTATAAGTACAGAGGTTTGGAATGATGATGCATGGCTGTAATTATTAGTGTAGTTTCTGCTATGTGGTGATGTCAAGTACAGGCAGGGAACCTGTGTCTCACCAGTATGTGAGCTTCTTCTCACCAGTGAGGCTTGCCTCCCAATTTGAGATGCGCTGATATGGAGACTATAGGAAAAAAATTATTTCACACTTTTTCATCAAACCTGGATTAAACTGATTAGTAAACTCCCCCCATGTACATACATGAATAAATAGCAATTTAATTCCCTGCAGTGGAACTGTAATAATCTATGCTTAAAGCTGAAATCTTTTAATTTCAAATAATTGACACTGTAGCTTTAAATAATGGATTTCCAATAATCTGTTTACTGCATTCATTCATCTGTAAGATAACCATTATAATCATCAATGTAATAATCACAGCCCCCTCAATCAAATACAGGAGGCTTGTACTTGTTTGCCCCTGGAGTATAAACATAAAGAAGACAATCCGTACTCCCCCTCCCTTCTGAATACATTGTATCTTATGATAAAATAGTAACCAGAATATATTAATGGCCCTATTGTAATTATTTGTGCGTATATGCACATATATGTTCTTCTGTTTGTGGTTTGATGTAAGTTTGAACATCATACTGTACATTACCAACATGTGAATATCTTACCATCTTTAAATATCTTACTATAATATATCTTACTATAATATAATATAAACCACCCCCTACCTTCTTCTCCATCACTTTAGGTTCGATTGTAGGAAATCATATTATCATTTTTTTTTTTTCAAAATCTGCTATTAGTTTCTTTGCCTTTTTGATACAATGAGTCATAACATTACAACCGCTGAAAGGTGAAGTGGATATAATTGATTGCCTCACAACAATGACACATGCCGGGGGTGGGATGTGTTAGGCAGAAATTGAACAGTCAGTTCATGCATGAAGCAGGAAAAAGTGGCAAGCATAAACATCTGAATAATTTTTATAAGAACCAAAACGTGATGGGTAGACTACTGAGTCAGGGCAACTCCATACTGGCAAGTCTTTTGGGGCCATTCTCTATATTCAGTTGTTTGTACCAACTAAAACTGGGCCAAGGACGGACAAATGGTGAACTGACAATTTGGATCATAAATACCCAAGATTGATGGGCAGGGAGAGCAAAGGTTAGCCCATCTAGTCCCATCCCACAGAAGACATGCTGTAGCACGAACTGCTGAGTGAGTGAATCTTGGGCACCTTCAGAAGTAGTGATATTTATAAAACTAATTTCATCCATTCAAGTTAATATTTGGCCTCCAATTTCCTAGCAACAAAGACAAAATCAGGCAGGATTGCTGCTCTTTGAGGATGGTAGGATCAGCCAATATGCATAGGTTTTGGTCAGAGTAGATTCTAGAATAGGGCTCTGTTCACACTACGTAAAACTACGGCCGTAGTTCTCGCTGCAGAACTATGGCCATAGTTTTGCGGTGTGGAACAATGCCTTATCTTCAATGGGATCCTGGCCGGAGAGTGCACACATCGTATACGCTCCGGCCGGGATCCCTTGCGTTGCCGGAAAAAATTGACAGGTCAGTTTTCTGCGGACGGAATTTAGTGAATTCCGGCCGCAGAAAGCCCTGTCAGTTCACACAGTGAAGCAAACGGCTCCGGCTGCTTGCTTCACTGTGGGCTGTGGGAAGCTCTGATGCGGGCGCGCGCTGATGTGCCCGCATCAGAGCTCTGCGGCTGGACAGATCATCTGGCCGGTACTTAAGTACCGGCCGCGATGATCCGGGCACAGACCGGCCATTCCGTGACCCGGCCAGGGTCACGAAATGGCCGGTCTGTTACAACGTGTGAACATAGAATAGGGGTGTAAAACTCATGGCCCTCCAGCTGTCGCAAAACTACAATTCCCATCATGCCTAGACAGCCAAAGCTCTTGTGTACGGTAAAAAAAGATGCTTTTTTATCTGTTTTTGATGCTTTTTTAATAATTGGAGCCAATGGAAAAATGGAACAAAATGGATGCACATAAATGCAACTGATAAATGCAATGTGAACCCAGCCTAAGTGAAATAATATATCAAAACAGTTAGTATGATGTTGTGAAGGCCGCTATGCGCCAAAAGGTGAAAACATTGTATCCTGTTGTGACTGGCACGGATTTATAATAAAATAACAGCTTTTATCCTGTCATCAGCACTGGACATTAATTTCTTCCAAAACTGTATGGTTTGCTTATTTTCTATTGCAAAGTGTATATGATCTACATTGTAGGGAAGAACCATCAAACACCAAAGAAAAGGACTGGGTTTCGGCACTTCCTATAAAATTCATGATTTATTGTAGATCCATTAAATAAGTCTTGTTACAGAGCAGACAATACAATAAAACACACTAATGCATTTCAGACATGTACTGTCCTTGGTGCTGTGACTAGGGATAGTGTATGTCCGAAACGCGTTGGTGTGTTTTACTGTATCATCTGCTCTGTAACAAGACATGTTTTAATGGATCTACAATAAATCTTGAATTTTATGGGAAGTGTGGGAACCCAGTCCTTTTCTTTGGTGCTGCCGTATGTGTCTGCCCTGGCAGCATATACAGCACCTGACTTGGGAGTAAGAAAACATGTACCTTTTCCATTGTTATTACACACAGTACATAGCTGAATAGGTCATATATGCCTGTCACAAAAGGAAAAGAAAAAATGAAGAATAAAAATATTAATAATGAAATATATACAGTGGTACCTTGGTTTATGAGTAACTTGGTTTAAGAGCGTTTTGGTTTAAGAGCTCACAGTTTTTCAAAATTGTGACTCGGTTTAAGAGCATTGCTTTGGTTTAAGAGCTCCCTGTACTGGGTGGGAGGAGGAGTGGAGAAGGGGCATGGTCTGCATAGCAGGGTCTACAGCACTGTACTCTGACCCAGGAAGTCTCCCTCACCTTTCAAATCATAGCAGATCCACTTCAGGCTGGGGCTTACATCAGGGGACAGGACTGTGGAGGTAATCTCTCCATAGCTGTAACTCCTCTCTCCCCAGACAGAGAGCACTGCATGTATGTGCCCACATCTGTCCTGCTCATTCCTTCCTGCTCCCTGCAGTCTCTGTCCGCCGTTGTGTTTCCCATCCTCTCCATTACTGTACAGTAACTTATAATATCACATATTCTGCTGTTTCTGAATGTTTGTTTCATTTGTTTTACATGTTATTCAGATTTTGTGGTCCGGCAGGGGGCGGCATTATGTCCCCCCTGCTGTCATTTTTGTTAAGTATCACTTAACAAAAATTACAGCGGCCGCTCACCTGTCCCGTCAGGTCCCGCGATGTCACCCTGCAGCTGTCACGGACCTCCAGGCTGTGATGAGTGCCCGGGGTCGTGGGGGACGCGCTGGGGTGATCGGGTCGCGCGGGACCGCCCCGCGCGACCCGATCACCCCACTCACTCACCACAGCCTGGAGGTCCGTGACAGCTGCAGGGCGACATCGCGGGACCTGACGGGATGTGGAGACAGCAGAGAGCGCGGGCCGGCTGCGGTGTGGGACAGGTGAGTGGATGGCTGCGGCGGCGGGGGGGGGTGTGTGCCGGCCATCACTCGGGGCGGCCGCCTCAGGTTTGCCTCAGGCGGGCGAAACCCCAGAATCGGCCCTGTGTATATATATATATATATATATATATAAAAAAGGAAAAGTCCAGCACCAAAATGGCAAATTACATAAAGCTTAGTCTTTATTGTAATTCTTCACATCAGGTACAGTGAATAAAAAAGTTTGCGCATTTCAGCGCTTCTCGCGCCTTGTTCACAACTTAAACACACTGGATGAAAACCCCATATCTCTATTTAAGGGGTGGTATCATACATCTCATGTTGCACAATCAATTAAAAACACATGATATCACATGTTTAAAAGCCTTTTTAACTTCAAGGTAGAGCAGTTAACTCTTACAGGGAAAGTCACAGAGTGGAACAGTTAACTCTTACAGGAAAAATCACAGAGTAGCGGTTAACTCATTAAATGCTGTAAATCACATTATTCTGTTACTCCTAAAAAGAGAAAATATGTGTGCAAAAACTGGCAGGTCGACATAAAGCACGTCTAGGTCACTCACTTCCAAAGAAACTTTAATAGGTTAGGATTAGATCATGTCTAGAGTTGAGACCCTCTGGAGTTCTTGTTCCCAATCTAAAAATCCAAAAGGATTCTCTATTCAGCAGCTTGCGACGTAAAGAACCCCCCACCCCCCCTTTTTAAGAGGAAGATTTTTTCAATGCCCATAATTTTTAGGGGCTGTACATTGCCTGCATGAACCTCTCTCAAGCGTCTAGTTAGAGACGATACATTCACCACCTCATTTCTCACATCTGATATGTGTTTTCTGATTCTCATCTTGAGGCTGGTGGATGTGCATCTAACATACTGTACATTGCAAGCTGTACAAGTGGCCACATAAACAACAAATGTTGTGTTATAATTGATGTAGCTTTTTATTTTATATGTGTTGCCATTTGAGCATGACGTCATGCTCAAATGGCAACACATATAAAATACAAAGCTACATGAATTGTAACACAACATTTGTTGTTTATGTGGCCAGGCATGCAGGCAATGTACAGCCCCTAAAAATTATGGGCATTGAAAAAAATCTTCCCCTTAAAAAAAAAGGGGGGGGGGGGGGTTCTTTACGTCGCAAGCTGCTGAATAGAGAATCCTTTTGGATTTTTAGATTGGGAACAAGAACTCCAGAGGGTCTCAATTCTAGACATGATCTAATCCTAACCTATTAAAGTTTCTTTGGAAGTGAGTGACCTAGACCTGCTTTATGTCGACCTGCCAGTTTTTGTACACATATTTTCTCTTTTTAGGAGTAAACGAATAATATGATTTACAGCATTTAATGAATTAACCGCTACTCTGTGATTTTTCCTGTAAGAGTTAACTGTTCCACTCTGTGACTTTCCCTATAAGAGTTAACTGCTCTACCTTGAAGTTACAAAGGCTTTTAAACATGTGATATCATGTGTTTTTAATTGATTGTGCAACATGAGATGTATAATACCACCCCTTAAATAGAGATATGGGGTTTGCATCCAGTGTGTTTAAGTTGTGAACAAGGCGCGAGAAGTGCTGAAACGCGTAAACTTTTTTATTCACTGTAAAAAGCTAAGCTTTATGGGATTTGCCATTTTGGTGCTGGACTTTTCCTTTTTTGTATGCTGTGACCCTGGCTCCGGGTCTTACCGTGCACCAAGGGCAATATCACGGCAGGTGAGCTGGCCTACAACAGACTGCTTGCATATATATACCTGTATATATATATATATATATATATATATATATATATATAGTTTTAAAATCACAATTTCCCAATTCTCCTAAATTTAACATTTATTGCCTAAATGGGAACAATTCTGAATATGATTGATTTCTGGCTCAGAATCAATGACCAGTGTGCTCAATGTGAATTGTGGTTAATGATCCCAAATACACATAATAATTACTCAAGTATCTGCGATCAATCAAAACATGAAACAAAGCCCAATAAAGATGTAAACCATTGTTGTTACCAATCATTTTAGTACTAGAGAAGTAATGATTATTGGTCATTGTTTAGGGAAGAATCATTAAGTAGATCATTACATCTCTGATGATCTTAAGTAGTCACTTAGATGGAAGGAGAATTTATACCTTGGATTACTTGCATAGCAGCAACATAATCTGCTGTGGTGTACACAAATGTAAAATCAATCTCTGACCCTCCTACATGATCAGAATCTCATTCTCATGGTAACTAAAGCCAAATCTGAGTCTTCAAAATGTGAACCATTGCTTGTTTTTTCAATATTTTTTTAAAGTTTTAACACGAAAATATAACAATAACATAAAGATAATTTCACAAGTTAAACCAAGACAAGAATTAAAGAATAAACATAGATTGTCTATCTGGTAAGCAGTAAGGATTGACTTGCCTTGAACTCTCAGGCATCTCACAAGAGATATGATGATATGATGAGTGTGGACAGTGTAGGCAGAAGGGAAGTGGAGACATGAAATGAGGCTGACCTCTATGCGGACAGAATGAAGGTTGGTAATGAAAAGGAAAAAGTAGGGGGTGGAATGGTGATTACTGGGTTTATGACGATAATAAGAAGTCTAAGTTGCTAAAGGTAGTCCAGATGGAGCAGAAATGTCTCATTCAAGAGGTAGATATAGTCCACTTTCTTAAAGTGTACCTGTTGTTATAGCTTTCAAAATCTAAACCAAAAGTATATGTGATATAAAGCAAGTTTGCAATTTCCATATGTTGTTGTTGTTGTTGTTGTTATCATGGAGAACACGGCACTTCCTGTTTTCTGACTCTTTTTTTTTTCTCAAAGAATCGGAAACAAGAAGTTCCGTGTTTCCCAGAGAGCGCTGACAGGGAGGCAGTCATGTGATTGATGGACACATTGAGCCATGACTCTCTGTACTGGACGGAATTCCCATGTTTGCTCTGCCTTCAGGAGACCGGACCTGGATTTCTGGTAAGTTCAGCTTTATTTTACAGCATAATATAAAAAAACAAACAAAAGCAAAACATGAACATGAATGCAAGGGTGGTGAGATGAGTAGTTTCACCCTAGCAAGGAGGAACTGCATTAATTATAATGGGTTTGTTACCTCGAGGGATCGGTAGATTTAGAAATGTTGGTTGGAGGGTGAACTGCAAGCTGCAAATCTGGTGATTGTGAAAGGTTAAAGAATTCCATAATTGTGGGAGTCTACCTGTTGTAGAATGACATCTCTAGCAATATTCTAGAACATTAGGGAACTAGAGTTATATATGATTGAATCCCACCTATTTATACCTGTTTTTTTTTTGTTCCTTGTGTCTTCATGGTAACAGACAACAAATTGTGTGGTATAATGATGCTGTCACTTTCCCTATTTGTCCTGTACCACAAACTCCTTCACAGTGTAATGCAATGTATTTATCTTAGGAACTTACTCACAGAGAGTGCCTTCACTATGGGCCTGGGCTTTATTACAGAGCTGCTTCACCCCCACTAATCTCCCGTCCTGGTTCCATGGTGGACAGATCCCTGGTCCATACATGGTGCCCTATGGAGGAGCAAGTAATGTACACATCAGTCCTTCTCCTCCATAGAGTTGTACTGCACTCTATGGCTACACAAAGGCAGATGCTGTGGTGAATGCAGAGTGATGTGTATCTTTACTTGCTCCCTAACAGGAAGCCATGCATGGACTTAGGAGCCATCCTCCTTGGCACATGGATTGGAATTCAGCTGAGGGTGAAGCACCATAATAAAGAACAGCCACCAGGAAAGGCACTCTCTGTGAGTACCTTACTATATAACATTACTGGAGTTTTACAAAATGTGTGTAAACGTGGCCAGCCCATGTCAGTCTATGTTCAAACACAGTAAATTAAAAGCTGACACTAAAATAGGTATAGAACACAGCTATGCTTTAAATCTAATAATGTGCTACATTAACATCTATGGAAAATTGTCAGCTTGTGCACACAATGTAAAGATGTGCACAAAGACATCTGTTTTTACATTGGTTTTAAAGTAGAACACTATTAAATTCAAAATATGGTCACATTTTACATCTTTTTTTGCTGTCGTCTCTTGCTTTTTTTTTTACTGTGTGTAAACATAGCTTAAAGCATAAAGTTAAATAAAAAATGATTACAGTGCAGCATTGTGCACAACAATCATTTTTTTCTAAACAACTTTCATTTTTAAATCAGCATCAAAATGCTTGTACAAAGCTTCTGTTGTCTGAGTCCCTAGCTATTCATAGCACAATCTCCATAGCACCTATGGCCAGCCCAATACCCAGTGTCATGTGACTCTACAGCATATAGCTATTTGTGTTATGTAGACTGAGAAGACTCTCAGTCACAGGGGCCTGGACAATGGTCACTTCATACAGGAATTTAGACAGTGATTTGAAAATTAAAGTAATTTAGAAAGAATATTATGGTGTGCATTACTGTACTATATTTTTTCATACAACTTTCGGGTACACTTTAGAAAGCGTAATGCATTCTTTATGGCATTTTTATATGCACTTTTTTTTCCTTGAAAAAAGCCATCTTTGAAACAACGCTAAGTTAACTACTGCATGTTGACAACATATATTCACCTATGATCCTTGATTTTATAGTTGAATTGTCCCAGGCAGTTTTTAAGGCTAGGTCAAAGTCTCTTCTGATATGTTCAGCAAAAACTAATGTGGTAAATTACAGTGTAGCATAAAGATGAATATGCCAATCAGAAAAAAATAACACGTATTGTACTGGAAATGGTAAAACACCTGAGAGCGCTATGGCTTTCAAAATGTGTCTGAAATGTTATATTGCAGTGACATTACAGGAAACAAATGAGCTTTCTGTGATGCTTGTCAGAAATAAATGTACTGAATTAAATCCTACATTAGCATTCAGCTACAGCAGGAGTCACATTTTGTTATAGAGGAGAGAAAAATGGAGACTAGGAGGCACAGTTACATGGGGTTGCTATGCTCAAGGTATGGCCATGGCAATGCTATAGTAACAGATTTTATGTTTGAATTTTATGGTGGAAAAGACTCTAGAACAGGGATGGGTGAACCTTTGGCCCTCCAGGTGTTACAACACTACAATTCCCATCATGCCTGGACAGCCCTTGGCGGTTTTGCGACAGCTGGAGGGCCAAAGGTTCCCCATCCTAGCTCTAGATACTCTGGAATCTCCCTGTTATCCTATAGTCTACACTTAGTTATTTAATATTGGTTACTTGCTGTGCTGAAACTATATTAGGTAAAGGTGCGAAAATCGATATGTCCAATTAACCTGTTCCTGTCAGTAATATGTATATATACGTTCCTACTGCACATACCCTGTGTAGTAGGAATGTATATATACGTTCCTGACTTCAGGAACTTACTGATGTGTGCGGGACTGCTGCAGTGAAGGCAGTCCCGCACACATCAGTCTGTCCAGGGCCGGAGGTAATGAGAGGCAGCTGTAATCATGCAGCTGCGTCTCATTACCCCTTAAACGCTGCAATCTATAGCGATCAAAGCGTTTAAGGTACTCAGTGACAGAACAAGCTTCTGTGACTGAGTGATCGATCATGGCTGCGGGGTCCCAATTGCATGTACTGATGGGCGGGGGTAAGCCTCTTACCTCCATCCTGTCGGTTCGGCGATCTGTGCATAGAGTCTGCTTTCAGGCAGGCTCTATGCATAGATCGCCGACAACACTGATCTCTGCTATGCTATGGCATAGTATAGATTAGTACATGCAATCTAATGATTGCATTTTTGCAGTGAAAAAAAAGTGTAAAAAGAAAAAAAGTCTGATAAAAAAGTTTTTAAAAGTACTAAAAAAACCCTTATACCCCCCAATAAAAGTTTAAAATACCCCCCTTGCCTATTGTAGAAATAAAAATATTAAAATAAATACATTTATTACATATTGTAGCGTGCGGAATTGTCCGATCTATTAAAATATAACATTATTGCACTGTGAATGATGTAAAGGGAAAAAAAAAACACCAGGATTGCTGATTTTATTAAATTATATATCAGAAAAAAATTTATAAAAAGCGATCAAAATTTTTCTGTTACACAAATATTATATTAATAGAAACTAGAGATCATGGCGCAAAAATGACACTCCAATTAGCCCTGTAGGTGGAAAAATAAAACCGCTATGGCTCTTAGAAGGTGAGGAGGAATATTGCATTAATTTGACCCAAAGGGCTCTGTCTTGAAGGGGTTAAAAATACAAAAACAAACAAAGCAACCATATCATAAATGATTATGCACATTCATATTCCAAATAATGAAAAAAAATATATATTTTTTGAACAATCTTTATTAAATATACTTTAAAATAAGACCACTTGGTTTCTACATGTGCTGGAGGGCCCCTACAATAATGAGAGACACACTGCAGGCAGGCTGGTGGGGGCAGGAAAATAACAAGCAAGTTAACTAACCTCACCTGAGTCCTCAGTTGCACCATATCATCCTCTCCAGCAGCCACAGCCCGCACAGCTCTGGGAGTCAGGTCGTGACATCACCATTTTATCCAGGAAGTGAAGCCTTGATGCAGTAGTTAGTGCAGGGAAAAAACACTTTATGTGCATTTCCCATAATAAGTGTATATAGGTGATTTGTATAACTTTTGAGGGGCAATACAATACTATCATAAAAAATTTTCGCCAAACTCTCCTTTAACTAGATGTTTTAAGTCTTACCATACTGTATGTTAGCAGCAAGATTACAAATGCCTTCCTCACGACCCATTGCTCTACTCAATGGTTTTAAAAATTTAATTTCAGTTCTTTCCTTCTTCCAGGCAGACAACACAGCATCCCAATGGATAGCTACAGCAGCCCCTTCTCCTTTCCCCATTAAGCTATTCCCCCCACAAGTAATTTTCTAACACCACAGTCATGAGGAAAATTCTCCCCGGGGCCGCTTCACACTCACATTAATGTAAAATGCACATGAACACAGGCGGAAGAGGAAACAAGAGAGCAGACAAGTGGGGAAACGACACGTACAATAGGTTCTAGCATACTAGAAATTCAATATATATGTTAATATACAGAAGCAATATCATAACACATTAAGCCCTCTGTGGTAATTGCTTCCCCAGTACATATAGTAAGAAGCAACCTCTGAGTTGTAACTAAAGCAAATAAGTGATGAGGTGCTTTGTGCATATGAAGATTGAGCAGTTACTTGCATTTCTGGCACAATCATTAATCTGGATAAGTAGGTCTACAGTAATAGTATGAGATCACCCAATGAGAACAGCTGCCATGGGAGAATATCAGAGGTCTGCCGAGGCTGGGATATATTATCATTATGATCATGGCAGACAGTGATCTTATTGTTTGGTTGTAGATTATATTTGGCAGGTCACCAAAAAGGCTTCCATTTGTCTCCAGTTTCCCAAGACAGTTATGTTTTTTGACATTGGTAATTTTCAAGTGGATTCATTAGAACACATTGTTACAATAGTTTATTTTATGTCCTTTTACACAAGGGGTGGTGGTGGTGGTGAGGGATATTCTTCATTTTGTCATGTCACCAGACAAATGTTCTATACAACAACAAAAAATGTGTAGTCTTTAATAAAGTAAAGGATGAGGAAAAATTGCTTACTCTGCTTATGTTTCCGCAGTAGAAATTTCGTGGACTGTAGTGTAAAGATGTAATCATTTATAAAAAAAAATTAATAATAATGATAATAATAAAATTATTATTATTATTATTATTATTATTATTATATTACCCCTATGATATTTTTCTGTATAAATATGGACTACAGAATTCTGATTTTTTTTTTATGTGCTCTTTGTCACCCTATGCTCAATGATGGAAGAGAACTATGAAGTGGCTAAAGGCTAAAGCCTCATGACCAAATTACCACTGACATTACAAACAAACGCAACCAAGTACTGTAAAACTTGACCCTATGGCCAAATTGTTGAATTTCATGGCAATATTTTGTGTGTGTAGGGGGAAGCTTCCTTAAAATGCATGTACACTTACAAAGGAGAAGATTGTTCAACCCTAAATCTCTATGGCACATCTTCAGAGGCAGCATCAGCATAAAGGGCATTAAAGGGCAGTACTAAGTAGTGTAAGCTGTGAATTAATTATGCAATATTATTCTCACTACAAGCTGTTGTAGCCTCTTCCTGTCTCCCTCACCAGTTACTTCAGTTTCTGATAACTTTAGGAATGAAGAGTGTAGGAAAGTAGCCAAAAGAAAGGGGAAAAGAGGCATTTTCCACTGATAAAGCATATACCAAATTTTATTGCAAAGTTTCTTACATTCTTTCATACTATTGAATTATGCAAAGTCTTCAAAGTCAGTGTGGAGTCTATTTGAATATGAATCTGCTGTATTCTTTGATAACTGCTTTTAACCAAATTGCACAAATGCAGAGGTGATGGCAGCTTCCTTGGGCCATTTCAGTATTATTCTGCTTATAAACACAGACAACCATTGAAATAATATACAGGATAAACTACCCTGATAATGTACAGTGGATAGGAAATGTCTTCAAACTATCTGGGAATTGGGAAAAATAAAAATAAAGAAGTAAAATAATGTGATTGCATAAATAGGCACACCCTTAAACTAAAGCTGGAGTAACCTTTAAAATTATGACAACAGTCATTAATGTTGGGTAGGAGTCAGCATGGCACATCTTTTTTTATTTGTTTATTTTTGTGCAAACTTTGTTCCAAAAATACCTTTTGAAATTATGGCTAAAAAGTTTAACCTTAGTCTTATCGGACCATAACACGTTTTCCAAGTCTTGGGATTTTGTTTTGAATATGCAAAAAAAAAAAAAAGAGCTCGCAGAGCCTCATTTAAAAGTCTCGAAACACAGGGCTAGCTAGATATCCCTCCAGGAAGGACCCAGCCAAGGGGTGGCTCCTGTAGGAAAACCATCAAAACGACCATATAAAGTGGCTGTCAAACAGGGGAGGTAGGGACAAAACCCGACAGTGAGCCCTGATGCTGAGCCCACCCACTGTCCCTACCTACTTGCCTCAAACGGCGCTAGGTAGCTGCGGACAACCACTAAAGCGGTCCCTGCTTTAGTATAGGTGCACACAGAACAATACAGAAGAACAAATACAAAGGGAGAGTCAAACAAGCCAAAGTCCAAACCAAACGGCAACGCAGTACAAAGTCAGTAAACAGTCGGATAGTCAGCAAATCAGTCAGTTAATCGAGCAGAGGCATTAGGTACGGGAATTACAGGAATAGACAGGGGGAGCTGGGATCGCTCTGATCCTCCAGGTTCTAGACAGGGAGAGAAAAACGTCAATCAACAGACTTGCTCAGCTGCGGCAATTGAGGCTAGGAGGGTTCAGTGTAACTCTTGCATTGCGAAGCTGAGAAGCAATCAGGTGTGTCACACAGAAGCAAAAACCAGGCCCAGTTCACACCAGGCTACTGCACATTCCTGACAGTGGCCCTATAAGTCAATGCAATGACAAGGAAAAAAAAACAAGGTCGGGTATCCATCCACAGGGTGTTGGGGTGTTGCCCCTTCATCAGTGTGGAGCAGGATTCCAGCTAGGTGGGAGTAATGCCTAGTAAACCCATAGTAGAAACAGATCACTGATCTCAGGGAGACCAGCCAAACGATAACACTGCCGGCTGCTAGTGAAAGCACTCAATGCAGTGAAATCCTAGGTGCATTGCCCCCTGGGAAATATTAATATGCAAAAAGAAGAGCCCACAGAGCCTCATTTAAGCGTCTCGAAACACAGGACTAGCCAGATATCCCTCCAGAAAGGACACAGCCACAAGGTGGCTCCTGTAGGGAAATCACCATATAAAGTGGACCTATAAGTCAGTGTTATGACAAGGGAAAAACCAAGGCCAGGTATCCATCCACTAACAGCTGTTTTGGGGTGTTGCCTCTCATCAGTGTGGAGCATGATTCTGGTTAGGTGGGAGCAATGCCTAGTAAAGCCATAATAGAAACAGATCACTGATCTCAGGGAGACCAGCCAAATGACAACACTGCAGGCTGCTAGTTAAAGCGTTAAATGCAGTGAAATCCTAAATGCATTGTCCCCCAAGAAACATGAATATACAAATAAAGAAAGCCTGCAGAGCCTCACTTAAGAGTGCCAGATATCCCTCCAGGAGGACCCAGCCAAGGGGTAGCTTCTGTAGGGAAACTCTATTAGAACATCTGAACTTTATTTGTGGTTAATCGAAATCACATTGAAGGTGGAAATTAATCTAAAATGATTTGCCTTGGTTTGATATTTTATATTTTTAAAACCTGTGTAAGTTGTTGTTAGGCCCCATTTACACATTCATCCCCTTTGTTAATGTTTGTTCATAGTCATCCGTATTTGGGCCATATTCACGCATAGTATTTCCATCAGTCTTTTGGTCAGTCTTTTTTCAACTAAAATCAGGAGTGGAACTTACAGGGAAAAATTATAAGGGTACAAACTCACTGGGCGGATCTGCAGCGACTTACTTCCTGCAAATTTGTAGCGATACCCGCTCAAATACGGTCTATAAAAGGACATGTCAGTATTTTGTGCTGCACAGATCATGACCCCAACAAGGATCCGTAACACTTATGGGGATGTGTATATGGGGCCACAGAAAGGAATAGATCCACAGAACAAACGGATAAATGAAAGGGGCCATAGTCTTTTAATTATATAATGTTGTTAAATTCTGCTGTGAAAACCTTTAAAAAGCTGGGGTATAAAATGCACAAACATACAGATACAGCACTTGATCTAGTCTACTAAAATGTAATTTCCCACCAAACCAATGATAGCCCTAGCAGTCCAATGCTTCTTGACTGTTCCTAATAACACTATATTCTTTGGAAACAAGTACAGTAACTCTACTTTTTGCTTTTTCAAGAATATACCTAACATTATAAGGGCGTGTAGTTTACAGGTAACTGTGCATCTCTGGGCGTTTAATTCTGAAGGATGAAAGAAAGTTGAAATCATAGCTTAGGATGAAGTGCCCGGGCTATTCCCAGTGTTAAAATAAAGGCGTTGAATGCGTCGAGACAGAAAGGAAAAGGTGTGACTGAGAGTAACTTTGAAGACCCAGAGGGAAGATTGTGACAAGGACTTTCCAGCTGTGTGAGGTAACGCAAGGGTCAGACTAACAGCTACTGCTTCGGGATGTGCTATGGTAGGAATTTCACAGAGAAACCCAGTCCTGGGGTTTCGGCTGTCAGATCTTTCCTTTGCTTTGAACAGATGAAACTGTTCTCCCTCTCTTTTATTCATGGCAATATATTTTTTTTCTCTGTTCTTTCACTCAGCTGAAAGTTTGACAATTAAATTATATCAAGGTTTATCGGAAGATTATACGACGCAGGGCTGCCCAGCAAGTCTATGAGACAGGTTTGGTCCTGGAGGGCAATTTTGTGGCCTTAAGCATCAAATTATTCCTTCCGAAGCAGAGTAAACATCTTTTACATTCACTAGAGGCTAAATGAGACGGTCTAAGTTCAGCAATTATGAGATTCTTGCTCTAGGATCATGTATAATGTATAGGCTGCATTCTCCTAAGTACGGATTCTGTCTGCAAATGGTTACCGTTTGGGATGGGATGCTCTACGTCCAGCAATCATGAGATTCTTGCTCTTGGAACATGTATTATGTATAAGCAGCATTTCTATATGGTTTAGATTCTCTTCAAAATTGTCAGTGGGCTTTAGGTTTTTAAAATTTAACAAAACTAAGAAAAATAAAGACATCATATAGTAACAACATTTTTGTCCCCCAAATCACATTTTATATATTGTATTAATCTCATTTTATGGGGGTCTGTCCGGCTACTGTAAAGGGGTGGTGTCAAAAAGAAGGCTAGGGGGGACATTTATGAATGATACACCCAAGGCGTACGCCAGGGAGAAGGTGCAGATTCACCCCTTCTCCCTGGCATATGCCTCCTGTATGCCCCGCTCGCCTGATGGGCTGGCTGGGGGAGCTTGGGGAGGTGCGTGATGAGGCAGGCGTAAATCGTGATCCAAATCTACAACTGCCTCGTCACGCTGGGCGTAGGTTTTGGCGCCCGGATGGCCAGATTCACTAAGAGGCGTGTGCATCTTAGTGAATCCTGTCAGGGAAAAGGGGCGGGGCCTAATATAAGACGGCGCACTTGTACCACAGTCTTCATTAATCCACACCTAGGTCTATACTGATGCATTGTGCTAATTGAAGCATATAACAAATGTACAAGCATTTCTTAAAATGTATAGTTTGAGAGATATAGACTAAATCATCCCCCATGTGTCTGTTTTGTTTTGATAATTTATTGCCCTGGGCCCATTGGGCATCTATAAGGTTGGGTCACTCAACCCAGAAGAAGCTTGCAGTAGCGAAACATAGGTCGGGTCCTGGACCTGGGATTCTCCACTTATGACAACAGCTCACTGGCAGGTCTGTGGCCAGGCTTGGTGTGGTAGGATTTTCATGATGTTGTAGCTGGCTCTCCTGCATTGCTTGGGCTCCTTGCTCTTTCCTCCAAACGTATATACTCATTGTATTAGCTGGACTATTACCATTTTTTGCACTTTTGCACTTTACTTCTTTTTACAGGTCCTGTTTGTCTGGCTATTGAGGGGAATACTGCATAGTGATTGTAAATGGTATATAGGTTATTTAGTTGGTATGTCCTGGGGTCCTTTCTTTTGCTACATGTGGGGTCTTTTATGTCCTGTCTGAAACTTTTTTATTGTGTTATACATACCCAGGTTTCTGGGATCTGTAGCCATGTATGTATTTTAACTAATTCTTATTACATGCAATAATAAACATTGTTTGTATTTTTCCCTATAACGCTGTTGGTTGTTAGTATTTTATGAAGTACTAGAAAATTTACCCGGCGCTGTCCAGGTATAAAGTGTCAGTGTGTTAATTAGAGTTGTTCCAAGGTCGCCCAGGAAGCCAATCTATGCCCTTGTTTTTTTTTTTTTTAAAGGGAAATCGCCAGGAGCCCTATATACCCCTTTTATAAGCTATATACCCCATCAATTCTTCTCTGTTTATGTAAATTGTAGGTTAGAAATAAATTCAAAACTTTAAACATCCTAAATACCTAATAGCCAAACTGAGTCGAAATCATGTGATCAGACTGTATACAGAGCCTGGTTATATACAACATTGGCAGTTTTATATACATAGCCTGGTTATATACAACATTGTCAGTGTTATATACAGCCTGGTTATATGCAACATTGGCAGTGTAATATACAGCCTGGTTATATGCAACATTGGCAGTGTTATACAGTATACAGCCTGGTATACAACATTAACAGTGTTAGGCTGGGTTTATACATAGTGTGAACCCAGCCTAACACTGTTAATGTTGTATACCAGACTGTATACTTTATAAAACTGCCAATGTTGCATATAACCAGGCTGTATATTACACTGACAATGTTGCATACTAAGCCTGGTTATATACAACATTGGCAGTGTTATATACAGCCTGGTTATATACAACATTAGCAGTGTTATATACAGCCTGGTTATATACAACATTGGCAGTGTTATATACAGCCTGGTTATGTACAACATTAGTGTTATATGCAGCCTTGTTATGTACAACATTATTAGTGTTATTCCAAAACGATACACCGGACCAGCGAGTTGCAGGTGAAAAGTTTATTTGTACGGACCCATAAGACCACAGGTATAACAGCAGTATTCACACACAGATGTCAACGCGTTTCTGATGCTATCGCATCCTTAATCATGACAATTGTAACTACGTGTGAAGCTGGCTTTTCAACTCTAAGCTCCACCTCTCTCTCTGATGTCAGAGCATGATGAGTTACACATGTTGTATGGGTAAAGTGAGTTAGAACCAACATAAACACTTAAAAACAATGCTACCGGAAAATACTAAACAAGGAGTGCCAAAAATGTACACTATTTACAAGGGGCTGAATTGCGTCTCACAGAATAATACAGCATTTATCAACTTGTAACATGTTATATGCACAAGATCACAACAATTATAAATTTAATAATACAAAAGTAGCTCACGTCTCAGGTTCAGGCCATTAGGAGAATAGGTTTGAAGCTGAAATATCCAAAAAGCTTCCCTCTGTTGCAATCTGCTCCTTCTGTCACCACCCCTCGCTAGCGGGGGAACTTTTTCTATGGCATGAAAGCGCATAAAGTCTATTTTGCCCCCATGATTGTCCACAAAATGTCTGGATGCACCTGACAGATTTCTAGTGGTGCTGTGCCTAACATCATATATGTGTTCTAGTATGCGTGTACGGAGCCGTCTGGTTGTGCATCCCACATACATAATATTGCATACCGTACAATGTATGATGTATACCACAAAATCGCTATCACAGTTTAGAAATTTTTTAATAGCAAACCTTTGCTTATTGTTACTATCGCTGTAATATTTGCTTTGTGTGGCATACTGACATACACTACATTTTCCACATCTGTAGAACCCCTTACATGAGAGCCATGTTTGTGGGGGTATGTTCGTCCTTGGTACTGAAGGGGAAAAAATGTCCCCCAAAGTCCTAGCACGTCGTGAGACTACGTTGCACCCCTCTTTTAAAATCTCACCTAACACTGGATCCCCGTGTAGAATATAGAGATTTTTTTGGATAATGCTTTTTATGTTGTTAAATTGTGGACTGTACCTTGTGACCAATACTGGTTTATTGAGTCTCTTATTGCATTTTTGTGCCTTTCTTCCTCTAGTTAGCATATCTTGCCTATTTGTACTGCTCGCTCTATTTCTGGCCCTTTGTAGCATCCATTGTGGATAGCCCCGCTGACGAAGCCTAGCCTCACTGATGTCACATTCTTTGTTGAATGCATCATCCGTGCTACAGTTACGCTTCATACGTGTAATTTCCCCAACAGGGATTGATTTGATCGTATGAAGCGGATGGCTGCTGTCAGCATGAAGAGTAACATTACCCGAAATGGGCTTTCTGTGAGTACTAGTAACCACCATCTTATTCGGGATTGCTTCTAATAACAGATCCAGAAATATAATCTGTTTGTCATGGTGTGTGTGGGTAAATTTTAAAGACCAGGGATTAGAGTTGGCATAATCCAGGAACTGTGGTATGGCAGGTACTGGACCGGTCCAGACAACCAGCAGGTCGTCTATGTACCTGCCATACCACAGTATGCAATCTGCAAAGGGGTTGTTGTGTGTATATATGTACTTCTCTTCCCAAAAGGCCATAGCTAGATTTGCCATAGCAGGTGAATGTTTAGCTCCCATGGAAACTCCGGCCAGCTGAAGGTAATACACATTATAGCACTGGAAGTAGTTATGTGTCATCAGAAACCAAGCTACCGATTTTATGAATATCTGTAAATTATCATCATAGAGACTATGTTTTCTCAGATGGTGATCAAGCGCCTCCATTGCTAGGCCATGGGGAATACTGGTGTATAGTGACACCACATCCATGCCCAGCCAATGGAGGTCACTTTTCCACTCAAAACCTGCAAAAGCCTGTAATACGGCCCCCGTATCCTTGAGATAACCTGGGGTGCGCTGGACTAACGGCTGTAACAAATCATCTAACCAAGATGACAACCGCTCACCCAGCGATCCCCTGACACAATAGGTCTCATGGGTGGTGGATTGAGGCCTTTGTGAGTTTTAGGGAGGCCGTACAGGGCAGGAGTAATCGGGTCTTTGGGACACAAAAACTCGACTTCTCTGTCATTTAATACCCCCAGTGCAGCCCCTTCCTGCAAACGTTTTTTCAGCTCCAATTTAAACCTCATTAGTGGATTACTGGCTAGAGGTAAATATGTAGATCTATCTGCAACCAGTAGCAACATTTGCTGTTTGTACATATCTTCATCCATCACAACTATCATATCACATTTGGATATTTCAGCTTCAAACCTATTCTCCTAATGGCCTGAACCTGAGACGTGAGCTACTTTTGTATTATTAAATTTATAATTGTTGTGATCTTGTGCATATAACATGTTACAAGTTGATAAATGCTGTATTATTCTGTGAGACGCAATTCAGCCCCTTGTAAATAGTGTAAATTTTTGGCACTCCTTGTTTAGTATTTTCCGGTAGCATTGTTTTTAAGTGTTTATGTTGGTTCTAACTCACTTTACCCATACAACATGTGTAACTCATCATGCTCTGACATCAGAGAGAGAGGTGGAGCTTAGAGTTGAAAAGCCAGCTCCACACGTAGTTACAATTGTCATGATTAAGGATGCGATAGCATCAGAAACGCGTTGACATCTGTGTGTGAATACTGCTGTTATACCTGTGGTCTTATGGGTCCGTACAAATAAACTTTTCACCTGTAACTCGCTGGTCCGGTGTATCGTTTTGGAGTAATCACAAGCACCTGTTGGACTGTGGACCGTGCGCAGCGGTGGTGTCCGGTGAGCTGGCTGCTACTTATCTTGCACATTATTAGTGTTATACAGAGCCTGGTTATATACAACATTGGTAGTGTTATGCTGAGCCTGGTTAAATGCAACATTGGCAGTGTTATATACAGCCTGGTTACATACAACATTGGCAGTGTTATATACAGCCTGGTTATATACAACATTAGCAGTGTTATATACAGCCTGGTTATGAACAACATTGGTAGTGTTATGCTGAGCCTAGTTCTATATAACATTGGCAGTTTTATATACAGAGCCTGGTTATATACAACATTGTCAGTGTTATATACAGACTGGTTATATGCAACATTGGCAGTGTAATATACAGCCTGGTTATATGCAACATTGGCAGTGTTATACAGTATACAGCCTGGTATACAACATTAACAGTGTTATACTGACCCTGGTTATATACAACATTGGCAGTGTTATATGCAGCCTGGTTATATACAACATTGGCAGTGTTATAAGTAGCCTGGTTATGTACAACATTATTAGTGTTATATGCAGCCTTGTTATGTACAACATTATTAGTGTTATACAGAGCCTGGTTATATACAACATTGGTAGTGTTATGCTGAGCCTGGTTATATGCAACATTGGCAGTGTTATATACAGCCTGGTTATATACAACATTGGCAGTGTTATATACAGCCTGGTTATATACAACAATAGCAGTGTTATATACAGCCTGGTTATGTACAACATTGGTAGTGTTATACTGAGCCTGGTTATATACAACATTGACAATGTTAGTGGAGTGTATACCTGTAGTGTATAGTTCTGGGGTCCTTTATACCTGTAGTGTATAGTCCCCCCTCCGCCGAATGCAGACCATAAGTAAGTGTGTGTGCAGAAAACCTGCAGCTTATAATAATAAGTGCATACACAATCCTGCATCATCATAATCTGGCCCTCTTAGGCACTACTTTTCAACCTTTCAACCACAGAAGAGGTTTCAAAGTTTCTAATACTGTATACACTCCACCCCCTGCAGGTAGCCCCCATACTGTATACACACCCCCTCCCCTTGCAGGTAGCCCCCATACTGTATACACCCCCCCTGCAGGTAGCCCCCATACTCTATACACTCCCCCCTGCAGGTAGCCCCCATACTGTATACACTCCCCCCTTCAGGTAGCCCCCATGCTGTATACACTCCCCTCTGCAGGTAGGCCCCATGCTGTATACACTCCGACCTGCAGGGAGCCCTCATGCTGTACAACCTCCTCTCTGCAGGTAGCCCCCATGCTGTATACACTCCCACCTCCAGGGAGCCCTCATGCTGTACAAACTCCCCTCTGCATGTAGCCCCCATGCTGTATACACTCCCACCTGCAGGTAGCCCCCATGCTGTATACACTTCCCCCTGCAGGTAGCCCCAATTCTGTATACACTCCTCCCTTCAGGTAGCCCTCATACTGTGTACACCCCCCCTTGAAGGTAGCCCCCATACTGTGTACACTCCCCCCCTTCTTGCAGGTTGCCACCATACTATATCCCCCCCCCTTCAGGTAGCCCCTATACTGTATACACTCCCCCCTACAGGTAGCCCCTATACTGTATACACTGTCCCCCTTGCAGATAGCCCCCATACTGTATACACTCCCCCCTTCAGGTAGCCCCCATGCTGAACAAACTCCCCTCTGCATGTAGCTCCCATGCTGTACACACTCTCCCCTGCAGGTAGCCACCATGCTGTATACACTCCCACCTGCAGGTAGCCCCCATGCTGTATACACTCCCCCCTGCAGGTAGCCCCAATTCTGTATGCACTCCCCCCTGCAGGTAGCCCTCATACTGTATACACTCCCCCCTTCAGGTAGCCCCCATGCTGAACAAACTCCCTTCTGCATGTAGCCTCCATGCTGTATACACTCCCCCTTGCAGGTAGCCCCCATGCTGTATACACTCCCACCTGCAGGGAGCCCCCATGCTGTACAAACTCCCTTCTGCATGTAGCCTCCATGCTGTATACACTACCCCCTGCAGGTAGCCCCAATGCTGTATACACTCCCCCGCAGGTAGCCCCTATGCTGTGTACACTCCCCCCTTCAAGTACAGTAAGGCACCCTTACTGTATTTATTTCTGTGGATTTTGGAAGTCTATAGGGGACAGACGGACAGACAGACAGACTTTCATTTTTATGATACTTTATATGTTTGGGGATTTTTTCTTTATAAATCAAGTTTGGTTCACTCGTGCTCAGGCCTACTGCAGTCTTCTGATCTGTCGCATTAGTACCGGCAGTTGGTGTTCACTTCCCACCAATGCAACAAAATAGTGGAAAATTGTCTGCACTGTTGCATGGTAACAACAGGGTCACAGTTGAGAGAGGAAACCAGGAAGTGATCAGATACATAGGGAAGAAATATGGTACAGTGATGTCAGCTTCTTTACTAAAAGCAGCATATTTGTACTCCTTTACATTTATGGATGTGGTACACATCTCATTTTACTATCTTTGCTTCATGACACAACCCCCTTTAAGTTCCAGGTCCCAGCAACAACTGCAACCTCTAAAGCGACCCACTACAGCCTTCTCCTTAGCTCAAAAAATGCACTGATGTCCTTTTTAAGTTGAAGATATATAACTTTATAGGATATTCCATTTTCTGTTACCTGAAGACAAACATAGGCATTAGACAAATGAATGAATTAATAAAAAATCTATAGGAAATTCTAAAAATCCAAAACATTTAATATTTGATGTAGTTTCCTATGAATCTGTCTACTGTTACTTGCCTTAAGGGTGGGTTTACACATAACGGATCCGACTTTGTGAGCAGCCCGTCCCCTTAACCCCCCGGAGCGTATACATCACCTTGTCCCCGCTCCGGCTTGCTTCAGGGCTCCCGTGTCTTTACGTCCCACTCAGCTAATCAGTGCGCTGTGGCGGGGCAGCACACTGATTGGCCGAGCAGGACGTGTCGGGAACCCTCGAAGCAAGCCGGAGCGGGGACCAGGTGATGTACAGGCTCCGGCGGAGGGGGATTAACGGGGTGGGCTGCTGAGAAACTCGCAGTGCATCCTGCTGCGAGTTTGTCTGCCCATAGGGTGTACAGGGCAGGGATCCACAGTGGATCTTGCTGCGAATTTGCAGTGAGAAATCCGATGCGGATCCATTACGTGTGAACCCACCCTTAAGGGGTATTCCTATCTCAATTTGTAAGTTTGCTAATTGTATTTGCAAATAACGTGATGATCCCCACAAGTTTAACTATAGTTGAGGTGGGTATACCCCTTTAAATAGCTATATATCATTTGTTGTATATCATGTTCCATAAAGTACTGATGCTGCTATTATTAGCCATACACAGCAGCACATCTCCTGTCTTGTCTGTCATGTTCATGGGAACCCTACCCTGCACACAGTAAATATAATACATTTGAAATTTAAGAGACCTTCGAGTGTCATACAATTCTTTAGACCAATTTGTGATTTTTTTTTTCTATTGAGATTGAATTTATTCAAGCCAAATCAGATCTGATGGCCAATTCTAATAATATATACCTTGGGCTGGGTTCACACTACGTATATTTCAGTCAGTATTGTGGTCCTCATATTGCAACCAAAACCAGGAGTGGATTAAAAACAAAGAAAGGCTCTGTTCACACAATGTTGAAATTGAGTGGATGGCCGCCATTTAATGGCAAATATTTGCTGTTATTTTAAAACAACGGCTGTTGTATTGAAATAATGGCAGTTATTTACTGTTATATGGCGGCCATCCACTTAATTTAAACATTGTGTGGACAGAGCCTTTCTGTGTTTTTAATCCACTCCTGGTTTTAGTTGCAATATGAGGACCACAATACTGATTGAAATATGCGTAGTGTGAACCCAGTCTTAAGAGGCAATTCACGATATTGGCCCTCAATATTGCTTATGATAAAGCATTGTACAGGAGCCATATAGGTGGGGATCAGATGCCAACCTCCGATACCTGGAAATCAGGCTTGTTTGATCTTAAAGGATAGAATATAAAACTCCTGCACAAAGCTATAATATGGCCATGTGCACTGAACCTTAAATGCGTTGTCTTAGGTCAGACATTGATGGTGTATTTCTAGGACACAATGGCACCACGTCCGTTATGACACAACTCATATTGTATATCAGAACAGCATCTATTTGACATATATGTCCCTATAGAGAAGTAAACCACACAATGTATAAGCATAGATGGTGCTAAGGTCAGGACTGTCAAAATTTAATCAAATGGTAAGAAAAGTTGGGTCAAGCAAAGAACAAAGAGAATATTCAGAATAAAAGCCAAAGCAAAAACCAAAGATCAAAAGACTGTATTGTTCATTCAGTGGGGGGAGAACCGAGAAAATATTTATAGGGTTGTGAGGTGCAATAACCCAAGCACTGAATTTAGAAAGATTGATCATGTACAGGCCTATGAAGGATGGTAAGATAAGCTAAAGACAACTCTATACAGCCTACACATTCAATGTCCTACCTATAAAATAGAATGTGCCTGGCCTAAATAATAAGACCCATGTTACCATTTCCGCTCCCCCACCGAAAGTATTCCTGGACTTGTCTATGTAAAACACGATGACTGATCTAAAGCCTTGTCATTTATTATTCCGTAACATTCTGCTTCAACGGGATCATATTGTGATAAATGCACAATTACTAATGTATTTACATTTTCATCTAGCACTTGTGAATTATTTATTTCCATGTAAATCTAATGATTTAACTCTTCATGCACTTGCCAGGCGTTAATGTGCTATAGACTTGATCGTATTGCTTAAAGGATTACAGAAAATTTATCAGGCATTGCTAATTTTCTGTATAGAATATAAGCTTTTGTGCTTGATGGTCAGGAAAACACCAATTCTGTCTGCCTCTGAATAATAGATTGTAGTCAGTAAGGGTTTTCTGAAGGTTAATGTATGAACAGCTGCATAAAAAATTTCTGTTAATATACTTAAAACACTGCTGATCACTCCCTACATCAAGGCTCTTTTCATGCATACTAAAGCTCATACGAGTGATTTCCAATGGGAAATGTTTACACTGCCGTAAGCTGTAGACTCTCTGTCGAATTAGGCGTTTATCACCTGACAGATACACATCTCTATAGAAAAAGAAAAAAACAATAGGTGTTAATAGTACAGTCTTCATCTATGTGTATTAGTATTTGGGGGTTTCCAGCTATAATGTGTCCTTACTAAAATTATTGTTAACCTCAACTTTATGTTTGGTAAATAAAGGCTGTATTACACAGCACGACTTTCCAGGGGAAGCTTGCTTCCCACGCTTTCCTCGCTCACTGCTTGTGTTATTGCACGCAAAGAGGGGCTGCTTAAACAATCCTTAGATCACTCTGGCTGCCTATTAAGTTAGCAGTGGTCTTCTGCATGGAACCTTGACAGAAGACTGACCATGACATGATCAGGATCTTTCAGCATGTTGAAAGACCACAATAAGCCGACATCATGCATGTTGACTGATTGTTGCCTTTGAACATGCGCTATTACATGAAACAATTATTGGCTTGAACAGTTGGTAATTATCCAAGTGAGGCCGATAATAATTTTGTGTAATAGCATTACAACTTACCTGCCAGTTGGAGAGAACTAATTTCATCTTCCCTCTCTCACTTACCTACCCACTTCACTGCGCTGGACACCTAGGGGAGATAATTACTGTTTGGGGAAGGAAAGGTAAAGATAAGGAGAGTGCTGTAAAGGTCCAGAGCTTAAAATGTTGAAGTAATGGATGGTCCAAGCAGTGCTGGCGCGCCTTCCCCGAGGAGCGGACTCTAAAGAGTTCCAAGTTTTGACCAACGCCTGCCGTAAGGCAAGATGGACTTTGCTGAGGGAAACAGGTCGCTTCCCTTAGAGAAGGACCTCTGTGATCATCGACTGAATAAGTGTTGGAGTCTGGGACTAGGTGCTGTTACTCTGTGGTAGAAATGCAGGACACAATATTAGGACATAGTTCAGATTGAAGCTGAGCTGGGACAAGGAGTAGATTGAGGTCCAAATAGCTAGAAGATCACTAGGAAGTGGCGGATAGCCAGGAAGCACAAATTTGATTGCTAACTGACAACAACAACAACAACAACAACAACAACAGAGCAAAGAAGTGAGAAGGTAGAGACGATAAATATCCTCAGGAAAACATCCCAGAAGACTTCAGAGCCTGTGGGCTGTACTTATAAACACAGGTGGACAGGCGCACAGGCCTGTACTAGAGGGAGACCAATCTTCCAAGATGGCCACTCAGAAACAGAGAAGCTGCCAGAAGCTAAGAGAAAGGCAGATGATCACAACACAGTGTGACCTAGACCAGATAGGGGGTAAGGGACACATCCGTGTGCCGTTACAGTTTGTCTGTCTTCGCGTTCTTCAAAGATACGATGTGGCTGGAAGAAATTATCCTAGTATTCTTGGCCAGATGGACACGCAAAAAGGAAAAGGACTGACAATCTGAGAAGACATTTCCTGTGAGTCACTTGATGGTGGAACAATCTTTTCCTTCTTACATACTACAAATTACAACCTGTTCTCACATTTCGTAATAGCTCAGTCTGTTATTAGGTTGATAGAAAGTGGTTCAAATCAAGGAGCAGATACAAAGATTCCCAAGAAAAACAGCATCATCCGATTTGATAGTCGTCTCTCAGCCAAGAAAACTGACAAAATGTGAGTTATTTGACCGCTGGGAGAATAAAGTCTGTCTATCCATTCAAAAGCCAACAAGTCAGCTAATCAGTTCTGGTGCAACAAACACGGCAGTGGAGGTGGCTCTTATGGTTTATAATAGTGAGATCACAGACAGCTATGCATACACCATGCAAAGCACATTACACAAGACTGGTGGCCCAAAAACAGGTAAAAAAGCCTTAACGTCAATATCATCTTGAGTTTGTAAGGTAGAAAAACAGCCATTAGAAAATTGGAAATGGGTGATTTGTAACAGTGAGAGGAAAGTCAGTAGACTGGGCTTTGATGAGTGCAAATGGGTCTGGACATGAACTGTCAAGTTTATTACTTGACCAGGATTTAATAAGGCCAGGATCAATGATGGTATCAATGCTGAGCTATATGTGAGTATCCTACAAGATGAGTTAATTTGTAAACTTGAGTACTATGGGTATAAAAAGTAAAACATAGTGTTCCAGCAGGACAGCGACTTAAAGTATATTAGATTGGCGAAGAAATGGTTCAATGACAATGAAGTAAAGTTGCTGGATTGTCTCTAATAATCCCCAGACCTCAACCCAATCGAACATTTGTGGGTTGAGTTATTGAAAAGGCTGTATTCATACCCACGTGAATTGATCAGTATACACTAGTATTGGGAAGTCAGAAGTTCAAAACATTGTTACTGTTTTGTTTGTCACTGTAATGTAAACCCCCTTGAGAAAATGCCCTGATATTGTGTTGAATGATAAATTAAAACCCTTAACTAAAGCAAAGACGTGTGAATAAGGCCTTAGAGCAGGAATCCCAACCTAAAGTACAAATCACAGGCCAATCAATCAGTTAAAAATTAAGCATTTTGAGGACTTTACTTAACAAAATAAGGTAAGGTTAAAATTAAATTAGGGTATGGAACATCACTGAATGCAGTCCATGCAGTCTAGAATTCCAAGGTTATTATTTAGAACATATGCTCATTGACTGGTCTTACATACTTTTGAGGCTGGGTTCACACTACGTATATTTCAGTCAGTATTGTGGTCCTCATATTGCAACCAAAACCAGGAGTGGATTAAAAACACAGAAAGGATCTGTTCACACAATGTTGAAATTGAGTGTATGGCCGCCATATAACAGTAAAGAACTGCCATTATTTCAATACAACAGCTGTTGTTTTAAAATAACAGCAAATATTTGCCATTAAATGGCGGCCATCCACTCAATTTCAACATTGTGTGAACAGATCCTTTCTGTGTTTTTAATCCACTCCTGGTTTTGGTTGCAATATGAGGACCACAATACTGACTGAAATATATGTAGTGTGAACCCAGCCTTACGATGTATGATTGGTAAAGTCTTGTGCACACTGGCTATGTCACACTATAGTATGTATCTATGTTGTATGTAATTGTCAGGAATCGGTTGTCACTAGGGGCTTGCCGACGATGTTCTTGGTGATGCATGTTGGGGCCGTGGCCTTGCTACTCACAGGCTGGGCGTCTCAGCTGTCATACCTTACAGTGATTGTTGACCGGAAATCTGATTTTGTACAACTTTGACCGATAGTTTGTGACCCGGCTAGACGACTTTGAGTTTATTGTGTTTGATTGTTCTGTGTCTCTATGTTACACTCATCTAGGTTTGGGACTGTAGCCCAGTTACCCGCTGTCGCCTAGTACAGATAGTGGTAAACAGGCAGGGACAGCAGGGTGGGTGCGAGTGCAGGGCCTCACCTGTCTTGTGTCCTTCAGTCCCAACCTAACAGTAATAGAGTGTCCATAGCCTTTTTGGGTCCAGACCGTATGGCTCCTATTTTATACTGAAGCGCACAGAGATATTTTCTAAGTTTTATATAAAGTCTTTGAAATAAATGTAGAATGCAAGGTATTCTTCCAGTGAAGCAACACTTAAAATACAATCTTTAATAATACTGCAGCACCTAGGGTCCCATGGGTCCATACAAGGTCTGTACATGTGGCTCTACAACTTAGAACATCTCCCGTGTTGTACCTTTTATGAGAATGCAGGAAACATTTTGTGATTTTTACTGTTCACTTTTCAATAATTTTCTTTCTATATCTTAAAAATGGATTTTGGATATGACTTACGGTTTTATCTATGAATTTCCGTTTTATATGTGGATATAGTGCATTTGATCTTGCTGAAGATATGTGGTTATACTGCCTTCATCCCTCAATGTACGTTTTAGCTGGCTTTTATCTCTCTTTACAAGAAAACTCAGATCTCACTCTGGATACAGAGCCATGCTGTTCTGCTACTGGTTGTAATCCATTCCTTCATTTTACTATTTTATAAAAATGTGTCATCAGATTTTACAGATAGCTTGATTTAGAGGGTTGATATACCTAGTCTGCCTATGATCTATTAGAATATGCAAAGTTTATAGAGGTTTGTTCCTCCTAGTTTACAATAGATCTACTTTAGACATTTACCCCAACAATTCCAACATACACAACAGTATAAACAGAGATCATCCATGATCAGTTTGTCTTTTCAGTAACCTACAAGAATAACAATGATGTAACAATTCTCAATTTATTGGATTTGCTTTATCCTTCACCTTTCTATTTTTCCAACCCCGGCTTCTCCTTCCTGTTTCACATACATTGAACTAAACAGCCTGACACTGTGCTGGGCTATAAACAGTACAAGACTAGATGGTGTGTGGGGAGGAGAAAGGATAACTGATGCAGTGGATTTTCTAGGTACTATGTGAGCAGAAAGGAAAGAAACAGACACATCACATCATACAAAGGGTTGCACTAAGCACTGGGCTGCTACTAAGAAGCTATAGGGAGGGGAAAGGGGGAGATTACATTGCAGCTTTTTGGGTTACCATCAATGAGATTAAAGCCTTGATTTACCCTTGAAGAACATTGTAGCTCATCTTCAGAAGACAGACTGTCTCATTTTGCCATTAGACAACCCAGATTTTCTTAGGCTATCTCCAGCTCCTGTGCATGCTAAAACCCACTGACGATTCCCAAAATTTGTCCTGACCTAGCTGTTACTAAAGACAGATTTCCTTTGACAACAGGCAGTCAAGGCCAGTTTCAGTAATAGGATATTTCTAGTGGCTAATACTTTAGAGGTGTTTTTCCTTGAGTAAGGAGTCAGTATACAGTATTTTGGGGGTTTAGTGTTTAGTGCTCTATTACAGTGCTGGAGTCTGGTCAAGGCGAACTATATAGAGTTTGCGTGTTCTGCCCACACTTGTGTGAATTTCCTCCAGGTTCTCTGTCTTCCTTACACACTACAAAAAAATATTAATTTGGATCTATATTGTGTGCCCCATTAGGGAAAAGAGTAAATGTGATTGATGGTAATATCTGTACAGCCCTACAGAAAATGTTGGCACTACATCAATGAGTACATGCAGGTGGTATAGTTTAAAGCGTAAAGCTAGCTAATGAGAGTATTATTGATAATTGCAAGTAAATGCATTGACTACTTGTTACATCTTTACCCAGTCACGCTCCAGCTACATCTTTCACAATGACCAGAGCACTGCCCTGGACTCACAGCAACCTATCCCGGCAGGTGCATGCTGCAGGAGCATGTCCCACTAATCGGCTCCAGCTCTGCAGCCCGGTGACGTTGTAGATACCCGGATAAGCATCTTTATATGTATCTCTTTCTTCTATTGCTATCTGGCTTATTCTGGCTTCTGCTCAATTACTTGACTATTCTCTTGGATCCTGTTTTTGTACTTTGCTGCCTGGTGTTGACCACCCCTTGTATGTAAATTTGTCTTGTCCTCGTTCTGAGTTTACCTTATCACTGTTGTTTTCCACAGTTGCCTAGGACTTTTGAGGCAAGTAGGCAGGGTCAGCTGGTAGGAACAGATTAGGGCTCACTGTCTGTGTCCTTCCCCGTCTCTTCTCTGGCTCTACTCTACCTATGGTCGTATCACTATTCTTAATATTTCCAGGATCACTGCGAAGTCAACTGTAAAAAATAATTTGCATGGCTGACAGGTACAATATATATATTATTATTATTTTTTTTTTTTTTTGCATTTTCAAGACTAAAGCTAAGTTTTCATAATCTCAAATGAATAAACGACATTTTCAGGATTACTTGTTCATAATACATAATTTCATTAATTGTTGCTAAAAACATATTCACTGCAAACTGAAATGCAAAATTTCCCCTATTTTATGTCAACAAGCAGATCCTATTCTGCCAGCTTTACCTGACACATCACGAAGAGCCAAAGACAGGAATCTGTAATTATTCACAATATGGCTCTGAACATGCATATGATTCTAGTCATTTATATCACTGCACGAGCACATCATTTTTCTTCTACACCTGACAAATCCCAAAGAAAATCTAACATAAAAACAACCATAATGCCACATAAAAGAGAAGGAGGTGGACATGTAAAAAAGAAAAAGCATAAGGAGCACTAAGGGGTTTGTATCATGGAGGACAATTGTGATGCATCTTTAGTTCAATTGTTTCTATGTAGCGATAAAAAAGGCCATGTAAAGCGCTACACCTGGAGATGAGGGAAAACTCTGACATAATTGCCATAATATTGGTGATTGCGTGAAAAATATGACTGCACATCAGGTGTATTTCCTGTCTGTATAATTATGGAATGAAGCAAGATTATTCCATAGACAATAAAGCAGAGATTTGTCTTTGAAGCTGCAGATGTACAACGTGTATATTCTGTACTAAAGGGATGCCACAAATTTATCTTATATTGCTAGAGCAGATCTGTTCAGATTTTAGTACGTGGAAAATATAACTATACAAATTGCAGGTTCAGATTAAATACACATAACAATGATCCCGTGACTGGTTTATGACATAATTACACAGTGATATCTGATGTGTATTGTTGAACTTGACGAACTGTTTGGGTTCGGCAACCTTCTCCGAACTGGAACACTTGGCATTTGACTTCCCGCGGCTAGAGAAGTTGGATGATGGCTATAGGGCTGCCAGGAACACATGGATACATCCTATGGCCACTTTCACACAACGTATATTTTCATTAATCAATGGCCATTGTTGCAGGTTTGCAACAACGGCCATTATTTAACGACAGCGGCCGAATGCATTGAACTCTATGGAATCCAGGCGGAGTGTATACACACTGTATACATTCCGGACAGGATTCCATCCGGCTGCGCAAAAACTGACATGTCAGTTTTGTGCGGCTGCTATTCATTAAACAGCGGCCGCGCAAAAATGACTGTGCAGACAATGTAAAGTATGGCTTTAGCCGGACTTTACATTGTCTGCAATGGCTAATTAGAACGCGGGCACATCCAAATGTTTCTTCATTCCAATTCCAAAGAAGTGATGTTCATCCAGCCCGGTACTGCCGGCAGGGATGAAAATCTCAGACACAGAACAGAAGACAGTGTCACAGAACGGCCGCTGTCTTACATCATGTGAACGTGGCCTATTCTGGCACAGCTTCTCTCCTCATTAAGAGAGGAAACCAGTTTAGTTGAGTCAATCTAAGCCTGCATTCCAGGCTAGGAGAATGTGTGCTGCCTTGTGCATTTTTAGGCTATGTTCACACTACGTAAAAGTATGGCCGTCGTTGCCGATGGCAACAACTGCCGTACTCTTGGCGCAGTGGAACAATGCCTTACTTTCAATGGGATCCCGGCCGGAGCGTATACACATCGTATGCGCTCCGTCCGGGATCCCGTAAGGGGCCGCAAAAAACTGACAAGTCCGTTTTCTGCGGCCGCAATTCAATGAATTGAGGCTGTAGGAAACCCTGTCAGTTCACACTATGAAGCGAGCGGACAGATCATCCGGCCGGTACTTAAGTACCGTCCGCGATCATCCGGCAAGACCGGACGTTCCGTGACCTGGCCGGGGTCATGGAATGGCCGGTTGTTTATGGTGTGTGAACATAGCCTTAAGGGGTTATCCAGCATTTTAAAATGTTTTATATATTGCTGGCCTGTTGGTAAACATAATAAACATGTTTTGCTTATGCGTGCTCTTCTGATCCAGCCTTTCTGATGACCCCTGCCGACTGCAGCCTGTCCACTTCTGATACAAAAGACGTGTAAAAATGTTATAGCATCTACAGAAAGAATCACATATATAGCTCTATAGGTATACCAAGGCCTTCAGGGCTTCGGCCCTGGAAACTTTGTGGCTGCCATGTGACAGATTATTCAGAGGATCTGCATCCTGCAGTAGACATTGTAGCTAAGCTTTATTTGACATGACCTGCTGGAATTACACCACCCTCAGATAACGGCAAAGCCTGCTTCTGGTCTGGTGCTATACCAGAGATATTGAAGCAATGAATGCATGACTTTTAGTCAAATCCTCTTGCCCATTTGTCCATATATATTAGATTTATGTAATTGCACTTTTTCATAGCGCTCTATTGTTGTGATTGGCGTTGCAATGTACCATTGTAAGCTCTGCATCCCAGTGATTGTTCCATATCCAATATGAGACTCATTTCAGCCATCTATTATGTCAGTGATTAATAAAGGTATGCATTTATTTTAGTCACTATTGCGGAGACAATGGCTCATATATTTTGGAGGAGTGTATGTATAGCATTTTGAGCTTATCCATTTGCTTGTACAGTAGCTGTTTAATAGAGTGGGGTCATAGGAATTTACATTTGCTTGGTGGATTATTGCTGTTTATCCTGTTGGATTTTCAGATTTGCCTTATGTCCAAAATGTTGTGCATTTGTAAAGAACATTTGCAATATTATAGCTGAAATTTGAGACTAAATTTGCTGAAAAAATTATATTTGAATCCATTCTAACAACCACTACATCTCAATTTGCCCTCAGGCTGGATTCACTATAGAGCATTCTCTTGTTATATTTGGCTAACAATGAGGGGGCCAGAAGTATATAACGAAATATAAAACATACTGCATAGGAAGTGTTTTGCTTTGTTGTCTTTTTACGGAATTTCCTGGATTCCTTTCATTGTGCTCTGACATTTTGTGCTCTAGCTAAGATCTAGAGATTTTAGCCAGATTTAAAATACATGGTGTGTGTGTGTGTGTTTGTGTGTGTGTCATTTTATTTTAAGTTTTTGTAATTCCGTCATCTTGGGCACTCTTCTACAAATTAGGTGGTGTTTTGGTGGGGGCGTAAATCAATTATTTAGGGGAATATACAGTAGGAAACATTTTAAATGTATCTAAGAAAAATGCTGCTTTCTTCAATTAACAATAAAAAAAATATTTAAAAAAAAAATTGTAATAGTAATAAATACAATTCATTAGTTACAAAACTTTAGTTATAGAGTAGAAGGCAGAAAGAAAGAGACCTCCACTTCAGTGTTGTTCAGGATTTACGGCTTGCCCAGCTGTACTACTCTATATTATTTGACCCTTTTACTTCTGAATTATACTATAAAGATATATAGTACAAAAGTATTCTCCCCTGTGTTGCAGTATATATGAGACATCATAGCAGCTAGACTTTACCTCCAAGCTCAAGAAGACTGATATTAGTAATAAGTATAAGTGGAGTCTTCAGAGGGGAAACTGATAAAATAATATACAATATAATGACCACAAATACCGTAAAAAGTCACCTGAAAGCACTCTTTCTAATGAATCAGTCACATTGCTATTTAACAGGGCTATTCAGGCTTATAAAAACATCTTGGGGGATATTTATCAAACATGTTGTAAAGTGAAACTGGCTCAGTTGCCCCTAGAAACCAATCAGATTCCATCTTTCATTCCTCACAGACTCTTTTGGAAAATGAAAGGTGGAATCTGATTGGTTGCTAGGGGCAAATGAGCCAGGTTTACTTTACATCTTGTTTGATAAATCTCCCCGCCTGACCTCAGTTTGCAGCTCAATTCCATTGAAGTGAATCCATTATAATATCACACACAACCTGAGGACAAGGGTGGTGCTGTTTTTGTAAGAAATTTCCTGTTGCCCCCCCCCCCCCCCTTTCTTTTTTTATTTTTTCCCTTAAGCATGGATAAACCCTCGAAGTGTGAGCAAGTGGTTGGCAATACTAATAAAGCTGATCCTGTCATAGTTCATAAGCCCCATGATTATATTCATATAACATTATGAGATGGTAATTCTCCCTTAAAAGGCAAAGGCAATGTATTCTAGTAAGTAAGGATGGTCCGAACCTGCCAAGGTTCGGGTTTGTACGAACCCCGACTCTCTGCAATGATCCCCGCTGTCTTAAACCTCCGTGGAGAGGATGGATAAAGTGGAAAGACTGCCTGGAAAACTGGGAAACATTGCCGAGAGTCAGGGTTTGTACGAACCCGAACCTCGGCAGGTTCGGACCATCCCTACTAATAAGGCATTTTTTATAGGCAGATCTAATCATCCTCACCACTGATATATTGCTGCTTTACACTGCACATAGCTCCTATCCTTTAAGGGGTGGTGTTGTTTTAACTACCAAAGAGAATGTATAAAAGAATAACACTAGAGATGAGCGAACCGGGTCCGGGTTTGAGTTGATCCAAACCCGAATGTTCGGCATTTGATTAGCGGTGGCTGCTGAACTTGGATAAAGCTCTAAGATTGTCTGGAAAACATGTATGCAGTCAATGACTATATCCATGTTTTCCACATAGCCTTAGGGCTTTATCCAACTTCAGCAGCCACCGCTAATCAAATGCCGAAAGTTCGGGTTCGGATCCACTCGAGCATGCTCCAGGTTCGCTCATCTCTAAATAACACACATAAAATGACAGACACATTTGTGAGCCTGAATGGGGTAGACAATAAAATGTTCATTGTGAAGAAGACATCTAAAAGCTTTACGCTGTCACATTGTAACAATGGAAACCACAATAAGCATACCTTGTTTGAGATAGAGCTATCAAAGGCCAACTTTCTATTCCTCTGCAGAATTCCGTGCTTAGGCTTAGGTGGTATTATCAAAGGACACATCAGCATTGCCAGGAAGTATGAGAAAATATCTGCTATTCATCTCATTATTGAATGAGAGTTTTCTTACACATAATGTGCACCAACAAAACTCAAGTCATAGGTAATTTCTTTCTACCTCCCCCAAGGTTTCTTTAGAAATAAAAAGAAAAAGAAAAAAAAAAAAAAAAAACAAAAAAAAAAAACACCTATCTATTCAGAGAATTAAAATGTGACATTTTCGTTGTGTTATAATGTGGTGGTTGATTAATTGTTATTAATAGGCTCAGAGTCTATTGGGAATGCATTGTAATTCATTACCAAGGCAAGCATAATAAAGTAGGAGTAAAGGGAACAACTCTTGTTGTCTGGTCTAAAAGGACATTTTATTTTTTCAACATGTAAGAATATGCAAGAAATTGCTGCATAACCATTCCCTAATAGAAGAGGACATATGGAATCTTCCAAAAACTCCAGATTAGTGATGAGCGAATAGTGAAATAATTGAATATTCGATATTCGTTCGAATATCTCCCCGATATTCGACTATTCGATCCCATTAAAGTCTACGGGAACAAGTATTCGTTTATTGAAAAACATCTATTCGACCACTAGGAGGTCACCAAGTCCACAATTAAACCTCAGGAAATGATGCCAACACCACTAGAATGCAACTGGGACAGCAGGGGAAGCATCTAACACCCCCAAATCGCCGATGTTATACAGTTGAATTACCTGGTTATTAAAGGGTGTATGAATATTTTATAGGTAAAGCTGGCTAAAAAAACAAAGAAAAAAAAACAGGGAAGAAGGGGGATTTGAACGCTCATCGAATATTCGGCAAACTATTCGATAATATTCAATACGATCGAATACCTTACTATTTGATCGAATATCTATTTGATCGAACAGTATTCACTCATCACTACTCCAGATATCAAGATTTACTCATAGCCACTGTTTTACAATTTTCATCTTCTAACTTCCCATTCCCCAGAAATAGTTAGCTTTACTTGCGGCACTTGATATGATTATAAAGGAATAAACTGTCAAGAGACTGATCACTGGCCCTTAGGTTCATGTCCCACTGAGAGTTAAGCAGTATGCAGCACATCCTGACTTCCACCCTCAAGCCGCTGAAAATCCTCACTTCCTGGTCCACTTTGAACTCCTCTGACCTCTCCCTCCCTTCTAGAACCAAATTCCCACGATCTCTGTCTCTTCTCCTGCCAGGCAAGCTGTAACGCCTCACCTGTAACCCCTCCCAATACTAACATAACACCAATCAGGAAGCGCCTGGCCAAGGGGCAGGGAAACAACAGAAGAGTGACAGCCTCCTGAGGGGAAAGGAAACACAGTTGTTTCATCTCTCTCTCTCTCTCTCTCTCTCTGTAATCTATCTATGTAGATGGACAAATAGCTAAATAGTTTACAGTGTAAATCAGAAGCAGATTGAGCCAGCGATGGGCAAAATCTACAAGATGAGGTGTATAATTGGCAGATGACTCCCAGGTGCATGCTGGGAAATGTTGACACCATCTTGGATACAGGCCATCTTTTAGAAAAGCAGCCTTTCACTGGTATCCCTGCAGGGCCTGTGGTCAGATATTGTCTGCAAAGTGCCATATTTTAAATGTGCAAAGGTATCATTGGAAACCCTTGCTTACTATTATACTGTGTAACAAGGCACACATTACCTAAAATAAATCAGTCATCAGGTAGGTGCACTGTGTATTCCTTTAAGGGTACGTTCACACCTACCGATCCGCAGTGGGTTTGTCACTGCGAATTCCCAGCAAGACCCGCTGAGGATCCTGTACTGTGAAGCTGAATGGGTCCCATACACCCAGCGGATCCGCTGCATGTATGGGACCCGGCCACTTTAACAACCAACCCCCCACCCCCACCGCCGCCACTGTCAGCCCATCTGCAGCCACGGCTCCAAGCATACGTAACCTGCTCGGCGCCACGGCTGTGTGTGACGCTCCCAGTCCCACTCATTCTTCATCAGCCAATCAGGCAGCAGTGATTAGCTGAGCGACGGGGGAGCGACGGAAGCCGGGAGCGTCACACACAGCCACGGCGTTGAGCAAGTAATGTATGCTCGAGGCCAGGGCTGCAGGCGGACGGCCGGCGGCGGGGGGGTTAAAGGGGCCGGGTCCCATACACGCAGCAGATCCGCTGTGTGTATGGGACCCATTCAGCTTCACAGTATAAGATCCGCAGCGGGTCTCGCTGTGAATTCACAGTGAGAAATCCGCTGCAGATCCAGTATGTGTGAACGTACCCTTAGGGTACAAACACACACTGCATATACGCTGCGTATTTACTGCTGCGATGCGCAGCAGATACACAGCTGATTAGATCTAAATAACTGAACACAGCATCAAATTTGCTGCGTATCTGCTGCGTATCTGCTGTGTGTGTTTGTACCCTTAAGGGGTATTCCACTAAAGGACTATAAAATGAAATTCTCCCAAACTTAGCTGGTCTTACTAATCAAGTCCCCCTGAATATCCTGAGCCGTATCCCATCTTTCTAGCTGCCGCTGTTCCTGAGCTGAGTTTTTCTAAAGCCAGTCTATATCCAAGATGGCGCCGGCCAGAAAACTACATTTCCCAGCATGCACCTCAGAGCCAACTGACAGGTATCTGCCTCATCTTGTAGTATCTGCCCATCGCTGGCTCAGTCTGCTTCTGTTCTACACTGTAAACAAAATACTGTATCTATCAATATATCTGTCAGGACCAGTCACACCAAACACACAGAGACAGTGAGCCCTGAGCTCAGCCCCTCCCACTGTCCCTACCTAATTGCCGCAATCTGCCCTAAAATGGCAGCGGACAACTTGGCAGCGATCCCTGGCCTGGATACGTGAAACAGTAGACAAGACAAAACAAACAAACACAATAAGAATGGTCAGCAATCCGGGTCACAACAGTCTGGCAGCAAAGGTACAAAATCAGGATCCAATAGAGTAGTCAAATAACAGGCAATATGGTCAGGGGCAGGCAGCAAGCAAGCGAGGTCAAAAGATACAAGGCAGAAATCAGGAGAAGCAAAGACACAGAACCACAAGCAGGCAGAAACTAAATCAATAACCGGCAAGGCACAGGCAGAAACAGAAATCTTAAATAGGAGACCAGGAACCATGTCCAGAAAGTGATAGGAGGGACCAGCTGTCAATCACTGAGGCAAAGGCAGGTTAACTGTTACAAGACCAGAAGAAACTTAGCAGAACAGACACGGGTGGGGCAGGGAAAACAATTAGCAGACCAGAAGGAATAAGACACAGTTCAGACAGGGCACAAACAAAGGCAAACAAAACACAGAATAAATGAAAGATTATGGCCAAAATCGCAGTCTCGGTCGTACCCTACGCACCGAGGACTGCGCCAAAGTTGCATTCATGACAATATCTGTTTATTCACACGCCACTCTTATGGCTCCATTGTAGGGAAGTTTAACAGGATTTATTCAGGTATATTCTCTGTCACTGTTTCTACCTCACAAAAACAGGACATTGCTTTATTTTACCTCACGACTCACTGACTGGACTCCAAGAACCTTCTTACCTTTTCCCTATACTGTTCTGGAGACTGTCACTGTTCTGTTGTTTCCCCGACCCTTGGCCAGGTGCTCACTGATTGGTGTGATGTCAGTGGTGGGCGGGGTTAGAGATGAGACATTACAGTTTGCCTGGCAAACGAGGAGTTCATGTGAGTTTGGACTCAGATGGGAGGAAGAGGACAGAGGAGCTAAGTGCATGTGGACCAAGAAGTGAGTATTTTCTGCAGCTTCAGGCTGTGAGTCAGGATGTTCTGCAGACAAATGATCCAATTCATGTATTAGAAACCTATTACAAACAAGCTTAGATTATAGGTGGGGAATTAACAGGGTTACATTTTATTAAGTGGAGCACCCCTTTAAAATGTCACCAAAGAAAGTAAGCACTAGTCATGTACTGAACAAACCCCGGACCTGCACAAGGGTTGTCACCCAATAATAGACAGTTCTTGGCTTTTGTGTCCACATGGGACCATTAGTTGCTGAATGGTTTGCTTGACATTCTTGCAAGAAAGTTTAAATCTGTCAATCTTTTTGGTCTAGTATATTTCTGTATCTTATCACAGTATGGGATGATGGGGGACATACTAGTAAGTAAACTAGGGATGGGATGGGGGTCCATTTGGTTCATAGAAATTGATATCTTAACTTAGAATGTCCACTTGTATACCATGCTGCTCTTAGATCGGGGAGCACTGCAGATCTGACAGAGACACTTAAAGTGAAGGACAGTGATATTTATCTATCGAAATAATAGATGCACCATAGGGAAGTTTGTACTCATTACATGGTCTTTTGTCTACATGGGTGAAAACTTGTGTTTTCCTTCATCAGCAGTTTTTAGGCACAGTATATACTGGTTTGACTAAACAAATTCTCCTGGAGAGTGACATATTCCCGTTAACAAACAATATTTAATGGTAATATCTCACTAGAGAAAATCCCCTTGAGACTACAGCTGCCACCACTATTAGCTGTTAAATTGCCATTCATACAATGCATAAATGGTTGAGTATGTCAGAATGGAAACGGCTATCAGAGAGGCTTTAGACTGGCATGTAGAAATGGGTCCTTTCTATGATTTCTATATGTCCTAATAGGGCATAAAGACAGGGGGTTATCTTTCTTAGACAACCAATATTAAAACTAGGGTGATTGTGACTATTATTACAGGAAACTGGTGTCATTGGAATGTTGCTTTACATAGGGAGAAAAAAATAAAGATTTTATTTGCTACATTTAGGACTGAGAAGCGTAGCATATCTCCTTGAGGTGACCCCTAAACTGGCACGTACTATTACAAGCCATGCAATGCTCAATGAGAAAAAAGAGGGCAAATTAGCTGTCCTTCAGGAGAAAGGATGCTTTTTCTTCACTTCCACCGTGCTCTGTACTGATGAAAGGCAATGACACCGAAACAGCTGTCTACAGATATCTTACTTTCCTGGCTTGGTATATAATCCTCATTCATGTTACAATGCTCTTTAAAGGAAGTAACATTGACTTGAAGAGATGCAACCTCCAATAGGGAACAGCATAGAGCACACTTGTTTTCAAAATGGGCATATAGGGTGTCAGATTCTGGGCAGCTCCACACCCAATATCCAATAAACAGCAAATGAAGAGACAGGAAGATATGTAGTTTCCTTTTTCAACTTGTCTTTATTTTAAGTACAATTTCAGCAAACATATACAGCAATATTTCAGCAAAAGCATTAATAGATGATATATCACCCAGTGCAGATGTGAAGGCCGAGTTTCTATTAGGAAAGCGTCCTTATTAAGTTGTACTCCAGCATTTCAGATGGCGTTCCATGTGTCCATGCAGAGGAGCAGACATCAGCGTGGAACCTCTGCGCTCTTCCAGCAACATTTCAGGCGTCAAAGTCCCCTTTCTCAAGCATGAGAAATGAGAATGTTTGAGAAAGGGGACTTTGACACAAGAAACATTGCTGAAAGGGCATGGCGGTTCCACATTGATGGCTGCTCCTCTGCACAGACACGTGGAAAACCATCTGAAACACTAATAAGGACTCTTTCCTATCAGAAACTCTGCCTTCACATCTGCATTGGGTGATATATGTTATATTTTATTCATTCTTCTAGAGAAGATCTCATTTGCATATTTTTTTTCCACAAAGCAGTGCCTGGCTTGTAAGATTCAATACACTTGTTTCGGCTATCCTCAATGACACACATTACTCTCCCTGTCCCACGTCAAAGGGTTATGCTCCCATCTGGCTAGGCATACAATTCTTAGCCATGTTTCACATTTATTTTATGTGACTTTATTAAGGGAATGTAGGCATTTATTATTATTATTATTAATGAGCAAGTACTAAAATGCTCGGGTGCTCGATACTCGAGATGAATATTTCCTGATGCTCGGGTGCTCATTTCGAGTAACGAACCCCATTGAAGTCAATGGGAAACTTGAGCATTTTTGCAGGGGACCAAAGCTCTGCACAGGGAAGGTTGCATGAAAACCTGGAAAATGATGGAAACAACATGTAAAATGGACAGGAACAGCAGGGGTAGCATGCCTGCACACCTCTGGGGCTGGCTAATCGCAACATTATGCCAAATAATGGGCTCCCGGCTCTTTCCCCCATGTTCCTGTACCTCCTCCCTTACTCCAACTTCTGTTCACTGTCGGGCCAAGTAATCTCCCGAGTTGATTGATGTCTATCAGGGGTCAAAGTACAGCCTTAGACACACTGATGCAGTAGCTGTACTTCGCTGATCCCTGTCTCTCTCACCACATGCACAGGACACAACACAGTGAGGATAGGTAAAGCTGAACTACAGATCCCAGCCAGCCAAGAGAATGTCAGCAACAGGACAAATTGATTACTGACAGCAATTTTAGGGGTAGACATATAGAGTATGTGTGTATATGGTGCTGGTTCTTTTTTTTAAGGCACCCATTGCACAGGACACTGCACAGTAAGGATAGATATAGCTGAACTACAGATCCCAGCCAGCCAAGGTAATGTCAGCCAACAGGACAAATTGACTACTGACAGCTGCACTACAAGTCCAAGCCAGCAGCCAAGAGTAGAAAAAAAATATATATATATATGTTTTGAAAATTTTAAGCCCTTAGAAGGACTGTTGGGTTCTTCGTGTTGGATTCCTGCCTAACCGCACACTAATTCCCTGCTTAACACTCTCCCTGACAGACAGCAGCTCTCTCCCTATGCTCATCCAGCCTGCGTCTGATGCGAGCATCGCGGGATCTGATTCTTATATGCCCAGGTCATCTGATCTGGCCAGCCAATCGCTGCTATCGACATGTAGGGTTCCCACATGATGCTATGAGCTCCCAAAGACTCTTCTACATGATGATTGGCTGAAAAAAAAGTCACCAAACATGCAGGAAGAGGAGGATGCCATTGTTGCGAGTATCACAAGATACTTGTCCGAATAACGAGCACCATCGAGTACCCTAATACTTGAACGAGTACCAAGCTCGGAGAAGCATGTTCGCTCATCTCTAATTATTATTATATTTTACAAATAATTACTATCCAGTCCCTTAATAATCTATCAAAAGTTTTACAGAATTCCCACCATAGTAAATTATGCTACTTATTTAGAGATCAGTGCGATTACCACTGTTTCATCACCCACTGATTTCTGGACCAAAGGGGATGTGCTACTAAGGTAGTTGCAATGATAACCCAATCACATCCTTTTTTACAGTACATAGTGTCTATCTTGATCTAGTACCATGTAGACAATGCAATGCGGGCCCCTTCACTTGTACAGGACTGTGTTGAAATGCAGCTTATTTTGGGATTAGTGGTGTGCTTACTATATACTACTATACTATTAGTGAGGTGCTACTGTATATAACCACCACCAATGATATGCAAATGCTAAATCAGAAAACCCCATAAAGAAACATAGAAAAACTCTCAAAGCACAACCATATGTTTATAGCGGAATGATCTAGAACACTATAGTACAATAACTAAAAAAAAAATACTTTCTAAATCTGAATGATATCTAAATGTTACATTTATATTTGAGTAATACATTAATATATTGGATTTGGGCTCCTTAATGAAGAGATCTTCCTTAATGCTTTTCAAGCTTGTGTTGCAAGTTTATTCATGGCTTGCATAAGGCTTAGTCTCTGTATATTATGTGAATGAACATAAAAAAATGAAATGCAAAATTAGAATCCCATATCTGACCAGCTGCTGAGAACACATTGTAGATAATTTTGATCAACAGAGCGTGATAAAAATGGTTGATGTTTTTAGTCAACAGCTTGTAATTGAAATCACTGAGGAATTGCGCGTGTTTATGGCCCCCACCTCGAACCCTTTCATTAATATTTTTTCTCTATACATACTTGTAAGGTATTGTTGTTGTTTTTTCCCCCAGCTCCGTATCAGCACAGGAGTCAACAGTTTAACCCTTTGAGGACCAGGCCCAAAATGACCCAGTGTACCGCGCAAATTTTGATCTTAGTGTTTTCGTTTTTCCCTCCTCCCCTTCTAAGAGCTCTAGCACTCTCAGTTTTCTATCTACAAGCCATGTAAGTGCTTGTTTTTTACAGGAATAGTTGTACTTTGTAATGGCGTCTTTCATTTTACCATAACATGTATGATGGAATTCCAAATATATTATTTATGAAGATATAAATAGGTGAAATCGTAAGAAAGAATGCAATATGGTAACGTTTGGGGGGTTCCTGTGTCTACGTAATGCACTATATGGTAAAAGTGACATGATACTATTACTCTATAGGTCAATCCGAACACAACCATATGCAGGTTACACAGATTCTCTAATGTTATATTTTTTTTTATGAAATCCTTTTTTTTGGCAATTAAATATTAATAAAATGAGCCTATTGTGACGCTTATAACGGTTTTATTTTTTCACCTACGGGGCTGTATGGGGTGTCATTTTTTCCGCCATGATCTCTAGTTTTTATTAATACCATATTTGTGAAGATCGGACGTTTTGATCACTTTTTATTGATTTTTTTTAATATATAATGTAACATAAAATCGGTAATCCGTGCACTTTTTCCCCTCTTTTCGTCTACGCCGTTTACCGGTTGCAATGACGCTTGTTATATTTTAATAGATCGGACAATTACGCACGCTACGGTATATTATATGTTTATCTATTTATTCATTTTTATATGTTTTATTTATATAATGGGAAAGGGGGGTGATTTAGACTTTTATTGGGGGAGGGGTTTTGGGGTAGTGTGTTAGTGTTTTGAACTTTTTTTTTTTTTACACTTTTGAAGTCCCTTTGGGGGACTTGTACATACATTACTTTGATTTCTACACTGATGAATGCTATGCCATAGGCATAGCATTGATCAGTGTTATGGGCTATCTGCTCATTGAGCCTGCCTGTGCAAGCTCAGTGTAGCAGATCGCCGATCGGACCGCATGGAGGCAGGTAAGAGACCTCCGGCAGTCCGTTTCAACGATCGGGACCCCCGCAGTCACACTGCGGGGTCCCGATCGGTAAGTGACAGGGGACTCCCCCTGTCACTTACACCACTTACACTTAAACGCCGCGGTCGCGCCGCGATCGCGGCGTTTAAGGGGTTAATGACACGCGGCAGCGCGATCGCTGCAGCGTGTCATTACCGGTGAGGTCCCGGCTGCTGATTGCAGCCGGCCCCCACCTGCTATGAAGCGCGCTCCGCTCCGGAGCGCGCTTCATAGCGGGAAAAACACCCAGGACGTAAGGTTACGTCATGGGTCGTCTGGGGACAGACTTCCATGACGTAACCCTACGTCCAGGGTCGTCTAGGGGTTAATTCTTCTCTTTGCCCTTACTAACTGCATTGTGTTGGATGCAAGATATTCTGTGTTTACTGGCAAAGATGTCTATGTCTATGACTAATTCAATATCATCTCATTAGAAGCGTGTGAAGACGGCTTGAGGTGGGTCGCACACCTTTTATTGTAGAGATTTGTATTGTGTGTTAATTCTTCACTTTTATCAATTCTGGGCATTTTGTTTTCTTTTTCAGAGTCGTTGAGAATAGATTGCGGTCAGTCCATTCAATACAAGTCAAGAATGCATGAAGAATGTTTTATATAAAATCAAGATTTATTATATTTCACTGAGCTAAATGATGATAGATAAGAAATAAGGGCATTTATATCAATATTTAAAAAAAAAAATAGATATACAGATACGATAGTTGTCAGCTGAACAGTCGTTCAACTATCTCTCTTGTAGTCTATATAGTTGTATAGTTAATAAGGTTGACACAGATCCATCAAATTTAACCTGCAGATGTAGGGGCTGCCAACAATATTGGCAACATGCTACTCTGTTCCCATGGCATGCTATACTGTTGGCATGGTATGCCAAAATATGTAGGTACAAGAGCAGGGACTCCTGGGATCCTATGCACCTGTACCATACAGTAGTACAACATGTGTTGTCCCTGACATTACATTGCCAATGTACAGAAATAAGACACAATTCATATTGTGATACAAGGTGAGAGCTGGATGGCTGGCACTACGGGGAATCCCACACCGTGAGCAGTGCTATGGACGGCTAGCTCCTACCTGGATATGGTTGCGGCTAGTGGAGGTGCTCAGTGCCAAAGGAAAACAGTCCAACATGGAACAGGTAGAGAAATAGAGGCGGTCACTCACCACTTGTTGTGCCAAAAAAGAGTCCTTTATTTATCCAGGAATGAACGTAGCAGGGAAGGGGGAAGGTGGAGGAGCGGGTGCAATCAGACAAACGTTTTCGCGGTCTCCCGCTTCGTCAGGTCAATTCATATTGTACTGTGTGCTTTTCCACTCATCTTTTACACCTAAGCAGGCAAGAGAGGAGTCTGCATTGCAGTTGCCTTGTCGAGAGCAACCAGGCAGGTGCAAGGCCCAGTGAAGTGACGTTGTGTTAAAGATGGCAGCCACCACATCTGTATTATTCTATAGTGTTACACAAAAAAAAAAAAAAGGGTGATGAACCCTATGGGATGGACGTCAACTCAACACTGGAATGGGCTGAGTGTACATATTCATTTCATAAGGGGAAGATGGAAATTTATGTCAATGTTTACTTCCTAGCAGGTGAGGGGGAATGTTGAAAACTCCACGTATTGACCTTCTTAACCCTGAAGACTAAGCGGCGCCATTTATTTAAGATAGACAAAGGTTGGACAGTATGTCTCCATGGTAACAGACTACTCACAAATCATGTGTAGTCTGAGACTGGAGCCATACTCTTCCATCTGTCTCCTACTTCTTGCTATCTAACCTAATGTACTTTAGTAGTAAAGGGGGGAGTAAATAGGTTATATGAATGCAGTCTGTTGCAATGGAGATATATAGATGTGCTAAGCTGCATACATCACCACAGCCAACACTTAAGTGCTTTCAATGATCAAAAGCTTTTTTTCAGTAAAACTGCTTAATGGAACTGTGATAAAATTCCGAACAACTATTCCAAGTCCTGTAACGTCAAAATCCTGTGCTTTATGAGAATTCATTGCCTGGTTTTCTGCACAGAGACCGCCAGCAAAGTTTCAAATAGTTTCACGCAATCACATTGTCCAGAGGTCTCATTACTGCACTTCGTATTACAGGGCTTAACCCAGAAAGAATACAAAGGGTCAGCTAACCACAAAGCCACATGTGACATCCTAATTGACTTTGTCTGAGGGACTTCTACCCTACTCCACCTATCATCCTCTGGGTCCAACACAGTGGCTGAGCCCTCATTGATTTCAAGTTTCGACAGAGACAAAGACACACATAAGAGTAATGAAAATCAGAACATGAGATAGCTTATAGGTTTCTATAACTCTAATCACTTGGAAAGGAATCATTCATGTGTGATGACATCTCTGCGTGGTTGGGAAACTATAAAGGTCAATCATAGAAAACCCCTTCAAAGGATGTGAACATTATTCCCCTTCCAATGGATTTTCTTTAATTATGCACAAGTGAATTAACGTTAGTTGTCTGGCTGGTAATTATCCCGTGATATCAGTGGCTGTATTCCCTTATGATTTGTAGAGGTATTTGAGATCTCTGCTATTGGAAAGTGTGCCAATATATAGTAGAGCCAATTACAGGAATAGATCCTATTTCATACTGTACTAGCCATGCCATGCGTTTTCTCATATAAATCACTAGTGCACATTTTACTTAGCTGTACTTTATGTTGAATGACTGTACATGTTGTATTAAGAAGGAAGCAATATGGTGTACATTAACCCTTATTCAATACTAATTGCACTTTCCATTGACACTTGGTTGTCAGATACAGAAATGCCTTTGAGACCAAATGTTATTTAAAATCTATGCTTCTCAATTCCTGTAGATAATATTGATTCATAGCCTGTCTATAAAAGTTATTACTGTTTGGTATTGCAATCAATGTGGATGTTGGATTAAGACTAGAAATAAGCCTGTACAAGCCCTTTTGTGTGTAAAAACTTTAGCAGGCTTAAAGGGGCCGCCGCTGCCATGAGGCAAAATGAGTTTATTGTTCAGGCTGAAGATATGTTGGGGTGGCAGACATGGACATAAATTATACTGTCTGCTACACACCCACTTACTACATTTACCCCATTACCTGTAAATGAAAGCTGGACACAAACATGGAATTCAAGGAAGTCAGGACTGCAAACACTGATAAGACATCACTACACTACAAGTGATCAGTACCCCTTCATATGGAGCACAAGGTGTAATGGTAGTATGACCACGAATGAGATCACCATGAGTAGTCACAATGCATTGACTCTTGTATATGTCAGGTGATTTTATTCTTGGAGAAGCAATAAAGATGAAAAAATTGGTTACACACTGGTGAAACTTTGAAACTTTTTCTGTCTTGTCCTCATCAAGGATGCAAGGTTGTGCTGGAGTAATGTATGGTAAAGCTGGATTGTGTATGTACTTATCATTATAAGATGCTGGTTTTCTGCTCACACGTATTACTTACTTATGATTTTCAATGGGCTTGGTTGTGGTGGTGGTAGTGGTTGGGTTTGATGGGGCAGTGTGGGCACAACCTAACGCCATTTCACGTTTTGCCTAAGAAAATCTAGAATCAGCCTTGAGTCTTAAGTATCTAATAATAGACTTCTCATGTGATTGCAACTTGTGTTTCCAAAATACATTTGTGAAGATTTTTGTAGCTAAAAAAACAGAATTCTAGCACCAAAAAAAGAAAAAACCCACAAAATATTGCTTATGGCTCTGAATAAACGCAGCAGATTTTCGTTCCGTTGCAAGAATGTAGCCATTGCCTGGGCTGTAACAAGCTAACACATTACTGACTGAGCGATCATTTATGAGCTGGAACATGACATTACAGGACCTGGAGCTCCAGGAGACTGGAGGGAGACTGTTAGTGGTGGTGCGGTACTGCAGGGGGTATGGGGACGGGTAAGTATAGCTTCTTTATTATGTTATTTATGTTATTTTTCAATCAGAATAACCATATGAAGTATAGACATGGAGAGAAGGAGCTGCTGCACCTCACACCAATGGCTAACACTAATTCCTCTAGGCTACATAAAAAAACCAATGCCAGGATGTTGGTATATAATGTTGGTATATAATCAAACCACATTGCCTCATGTACCATGTGCAGGTCCCCTGGCTCACATGAGTCCTTACGCTAAATCAACACTGTGTTGGTCAGTGACCGTCAACCCGTCTGCAGCACCTGCTGGGTTTGAGGGGCCCTTGGGGTTTGGTCCTGTGACAGTGGGGTTGCAGGGCAATTCAGTGGCCTCCCTTCCCTGCTTGCCCTGTTGATATAGTGTCGGGACTCAGGTAGGCCAGGGGACTTGCACATAGTACATGAGGCAATATGATTTGATCAAATTATATACCAACATCCTGGTGTTGGTTTTTAAATGTAGCCAAGAGGCATTAGTGTCAGTCATAGGTGTGAGGTGCAGAAGCTCCTTTGTCTTCATGTCCGTATAACCATATGAAGGCTTACACCTTGTGGTTGTGGTCACAATATGTACACGGGGCAAGGGGTTATTCTACCAGAAGTTTCTCTCTTTGATCCCCATTGTGGGACATGTGCTTTTGTATACTAGCCCATCGTAAAAAGGCTGAAGTATGGTATAGTGACCCTGAATGACCGCTGTATCAGCGGTCATTAAAAAGTTAAACATTTAGATGCCACTGTTAAAAGTGACAGTGGCATTTCAATGGCCTTGCAGTGAGTCATTGGTGGTGCAGTGGTTCAGATTGCTCCCCATTTTAATGGCAGCCCAAGGCCTTTGCCAGTAGAGTGCAGATCTAACAGTTCAATGTAGTTATTTGGTGGTTTGATAGTTTTGTTTGTGTGTGAGGGGGTTGGTAGGGGGATCATCGGGTCAAGCTCTTTATGATCATCAAAGCTGAAAACATCACATACTGTACAAAATGCTCCGAAATTCATAGCCACGTTCAGACTATGTTCACACACAGTTTTTTTTGTTAGTATCTTGGTCAGTATTTCTCAACCAAAACCAGAAGTGGATTGAAAACACAGAAAAGCTGTGGATGTCCCCCATTTAACGTCAAATAATGGCTGTTATTTAAAAATAAAAAAGACTGTTTTTTTTTTGTTTTTTTGTTTTTTTTTATAATAACACCAATTATTGGCCATTAAATGATGGTCATCCACTAAATTTCAACAGTGCTTGAACATAGCCTTTCTGTGTTTTCAATCCACTTCTGTTTGAAAAATACTGACAAAAATACTGAGCAAAAATACTGTGTGTGAACATAGCCTCAAACTGAAAGGATCTATAAATGTAGCAACTGGAAGAGGATGACAAGGACATCAATACCCCAGATAGAGACGTCCACTATTGGTAATCTTTGAACAGATATAAAGCTGACAATCTTTGCAACAATATATCTTTATTCAGTAGGGAACAGAAAGAAAAAAAAAGTCCATGTTTGTATAAGCATTTTACAATTTAGAAAAGAAATCTTAAATGTACGAGCATGGGAAATTTAGACATCATATTTGGTAATTGTCATAGCCTGTCATGTTCTTTTGTAACTGATCTCTATATTTTACTAATAAAAAAAAAAAATAGCTGAACACTTTTTTGACTGACAAGTATTGCACTGTAGTTACATTCCTGGCAACATGACAGGTACTTAGGACCTAAAACAAAAAATATTTTCAGCCATGCATACTATCCAGATTTTATTTCTAATGTTAATGTCTTTTGCAGATGTTTTTGACTGTCTTCTGTACGGGTAAGAAAAGTGAAGCGGGAACTGAAACTCTAGGCTGCAATTTAGTCTGATGGCTACACATATGGCTAAAAATTACAGTGGAAGAGATTTAATATCATATACTGAAACCGAGCAGTTGCCCCACTGGGAATGAATTTTAGAAACTGACAAATGGACAGAAAAGGAGAAGATGCACATGCTTTATTTGAGGTACAGTTTCTATGCATATTTTTTTACTTGTTGCTGTAACAGACAATAAGTGTAGATCTGCTGTGCTACTCCACTGGTTGGCTTTGGGCCACATGAGGAAGCAAAGTCTAAGTGCCCTCTGGGTAATCACTGCCTATCCTGCTCCAGGATGCGGAAGCTGGGCTTCTGTAGCCAGAGTACAACAGGCAGCACCATAAGTGTGGTCATGGTGAATAGACCAAGTAAAGGTAGGTAGCAGGCCATGTCATCAGCCCAGTACCAGGGACGAGACAGGTAACGTAATCACACAGATGAAGGGTCAGATCAGGCAACTCAGACAATCCGAGTAAGCATTAGGAGAGGCACACAGTACAGGCAACGGTTCTGGAAGGAAGTGTAATCTGAAGAACAGACTTAGGTCAGGATATACAGAATTAGCAGGATCACAGAAAAGTACCTTTGCACAAATGCAACAATGCTCAGGCAGGGAAGAACACGTGGAGCTAGATTAAATACTGTAGGTGCAGGTGGCTCTGGACACTGTATACTACCATCTCCTCTCTGTAGTTGTTCCCCCATAGTGTATAAATTTCCTGTCTGCAGGTAGCACCCATACTTTATACCTCCCTCCCCCCTCTGTAGTTGCTTCCTCCGTTGCACATATTCAATGCCCCCTACTGTGCATTGTTTTTTGTTTGTTTGTTTTTTAATTATTACTCCTATCTCCCCTGCAGCTTGTGCTGAGCAGGTGGGAGTTAAGAACAATAATACTGGCACTGATTGGCAGATGCCTAGCCACCCAGTGCTAGGAATCTGGTCAGCTGACTGTAACTAGGGCTTATTTTTGGGGTAGCGAAAATGAAGCTAGGTCTTATTTTCGAGGTAGGTCTAAGATAAAAGAAAATGAATTGGCAAAGATGAAATAGAGATATTGATGTGCACAGTTACCTGACCCTTTCTATAATTGAACCCTTATCACACCTGCAATATTATGGATCTTGGTTTAAAAAAAAAAAGGTAAGTCTGTTATCTGCCCTGGGGAACCCTTGCTTTGAACCTTCAATAGCTGACTGTTATCTTCCCAGATATACCTCTACATGTTCAAATGTTTTCAATGCAGAAAGAGGGACAAGCCACTGTCAGACAGACCTGGTGATGACTTATCTCTCTAAGAACAAAAGGTTGGGACAGTTAAAAAACAAAATATCAAACCCTTCTCATCCTTAATGAGATAATTATCTGTTTTAGGGAGTCAGGAGTCCTCCCTGCACTTTAAAACGTTGACTGATCCATCTTAAATTGGTGGGTTCAGCTAACTTTTGACTAATATATGTATGTACTACTTAAACTGAACCAATCACCTACCTGGTGGAGGTCCAAGTACCTTATAGCTTTGGGGTGGAGCCACAGAGACATGTAGTCACGCTGCCTATGCCCCTTCTCAATCACTCACACTTGTTTGGCAGCCTGGGAGCCGGATGCAGACTTAATGCAAAGGCCAGCACTCAGGCTGAAAATCAAGTTTGAGTGTCTGGAAAGAGAGAATGCCTAGATATCAAAAGACGGGACCGAAGATTTTTACATTTCTCCTTGACCGAGACTATGAAGCATAGCGTCAGAAAGCTGTGTGTGGCAGCTATAAGGTACAGGGACTGGTTAACACTCCGCCGGGGAGGTGATTGGTTCCCTTCATAGCGAAACTGACAGATCAGATATACATGTATCCATGCTTCCAGTTTCCTACTAAATGGGCATCCAGTACGTACCTTTTGGCTTGTCTGTGTAACGTTTATTTTGGACTGACAGTGTCAGAGGCGGTTTAAACAATGGGTGTGCTAAGCAGCACCGACAGACCCTGGTAGGTAGATGTAAGATGCACGCTGGAGAGCCCAGAATCCCCAGAAGGGCTCACATAACTTGTAGACAGGAGGTCCAACAGTATCCAGATGTGAACTTCAATATTTGTTGAAAGCCAAGCATACATAGAATACAATGTTTCGCCCCCTACTGGGGTCTTTGTCAAGTATACAAAAATCCCAAAAGGAATTGAAATGTCATATTCTATGTAAACTTGGCTTTCAATAAATAGTGAAGTTCACAACTGGATGCTGTTGGACCTCCTGTCTACAAGTGTCAAAGGTGGGTCTGTGACACTGTTTGTACCCACCCTGCTCTTTGGCCACCACTGTGTCTTCAGTCTGTCCCCACCTTCTCAGCGAATGATTGACAGCTGTCTCATCTTTGGCTACTGTATGTTGAAATCTAGTGCAGCCGAAGATGAGCTGGCTGTGAACCTTTCTAATAATAATGTATTGGCCATTGTTGTCAGCAATGCCACATACTTATTAGACATTGAGTGCTTCATTGACTCCAGTTTACAAAGCTATGTTTGCTTAGTGATTTCCCCATATTTGCGCTGTTTTTACTCCCAGGTGACATACAGTAAGTTCAGAAACATGGATTTTCATCATGTAGGAGCTCTGACTTGACAACACAATATGATGAACATTCTTTAAAGCCCTATTCACATGTATTACCTTTGCTTGTGTCACTTTTGATTGGATTCCACATCACAATAGCTGTATACAAGAATACGGGACATGATTCAGCTCTTCATTTTTTTTCTGCAATATCAACACTGTTGCATTGTAACAACTAACATATCTGTTACAGGACTTTCTGCTCGGCTAACTCTGCACAAATCACCTGGAGAGTAATTGCTACAAGTTCCCGTTTCCAATATACCCCAGAGTTTTTTGTGTGTATTTATTTTATACAATGCTTGCGACTGTTCTTCCATGTAACAATTTAATGTCCCCATCAGGATCCCTGACCTTTGTGTCTTTTCAAATTTTCTGAACCGCGAATAACCAAATAAAGAATATTTCACGGGGTTTCTTAGGAATACGAACGGCGCCATTTGACATAGAAAACATTTCCCTTGCCTGCAACATTTTTGCGAAACCACAGAGATAATTCATAGAAATTCAGGCTGAATATCATTTCTAAATCTCGGTCTTCTACTATCAGAGTGTGCCACATCTACTGTAGAATGTAAGCGTAAGCACCCCGGGGAGACTAGCTAGAGTCATTATATTGGTTTTTTTCTACCTCTGACATTTCAATGGTGTCAGAGTGTCTAGCTTAGCTCCTATTTCCAGGCTGAGTATGGAAACATCTCTGTTGAAGTCACGATGTTTAAGGAGTACTATGGGTATATGTCTACGAAGTTTGCGGTTTATTATCCATTGTCACTAAGAATACTGTGAAATGTTCTATAGGGAATTTTCCTCTCTTATAATACTCATTCCAGGACATCCTAAGAAGCATATACAATTAATAGAAATGTTTATGTTACCAATGACATAAAATTTCCCACAGTGTGGTCTAAATAGCCATAGCTCTGCTTGCCCAGGCATTATAGGAATTGTAGTTTTGCAACAGCTAGCGTGCCCAGGCCTATACTTAAAAAAACAAACAAACAAAAAAAAAAAACAGAAAGTGCAACACCAACCCAAAGGTGCAAGCGCTTAACATATATACTCTTCCTAGTGTACACAGGATAAAAACCTGCTCTGTAGATATTAAAAAATGAAGATCTTAGCAAACTATTTGATCAGAGTGTACCATGTCACCCTGTTAAGGTGTCCTCAGAGACATGGTTCTACTCTAGCATTCCTACACTAGCAATGGCCTCTCCTGGGCTAAATAGGCCTACAACTGGGCAGATAGGATCCAAATAATCTCTTTTCATAGCATCCTTGTGACATAGGAGGAGTGCAAGCCAACAGGAGGTAGCCACACCACCCACATTCAACAGAATAAAAAGGAAGACATGGCAGCACCTCTATGATGCCTCCATTCACACTGCAGGCTGCCTGCTGAATGTGGCTTAAGTACAGACAAAAAAAACAAACAAAAAACAGTGTAATATCAATCCACAGGTGCAAACGCTGACATATATACTCCGCCTGGTGAGCACACAATTAAAACCTGCTCTGTAGATATTAAGGACCATGTCTCTGAGGACACCTTAACGTGGTGACATGGTACACTCTGCTCAAAAAGTTTGCTAAGATCCTCATTTTTTTTTTTTTATATCTACAGAGTAGGTTTTTATTGTGTGTACACCAGAGGGGAGTATATACGGTAAGCACCTGTGGGTTGCACCTGTGGGTTGCTGTTGCTATTTCTGTCTGTACTTAACCCCTTAACGACACAGGGCGTATATTTACGCCCTGTGGCCGCCTCGGGGAGTTCAGAGGGGAGCAGTGCGGCGCCCCCGCTCTGAACCGCCGCGGTCCTGGGTGCCGCATGTAACCCAGGACCGAGGCTATTAGCGGGCACGGTCCGAACGCCGTGCCCGCTAATAAAGTAATCAGATGCAGCTGTCAAAGTTGACAGCTGCATCTGATTACTTATACAGCCCGATTGGTGGTGGTATAGTGGCAGAGATCGCCCCCCCCCTCAGGGACGTTGAATTTTTGGGGGGTTTTGCACTGTACAAATACAAGTGCTATGGACTTTTAAGCACACGGAGGAAATGCAAGTTGGCTCTGTCCTTAAGGTGTTAAGCCACATGCAGTGTGCAACCTGCAGTGTGAACAGAGGCATAGATGTGCTGCCATTTTATACCTATACTATAATATACTTGAGGTTTAGAAAACACTCCTTCCTTTGTGTTTGTCAGTAAACAAATGTTTTATGATGACCAAAAAAAAAATTATTTTTCTGCATTCCATTCTCTTGTATAAAAAGGCATCTGCTAGCTGCCAGCAGAAGAGGCGGGGGAAAGAGGAAAGACCAGGGGCGTAACTAGAAATGGCTGGGCCCCATAGCAAACTTTTGATTGCGCCCCCCCCCCCCCCCCTTACCTGTATGTAAGGAGCAAAAATTATTACCAAAATTATCATACATTATTACCATATATATCACCGTCACACAAATCCAATCCTGAATACCGAGACCAATATTACTAATAATACCAGTATAAAAGGAGCAACTATTACCACCACACCATGACCACTAATATTACCATACTGTTACTGACCAAATCCAGTATAGTAAGATGAATAGTACAAACAGTACCAGTTTACAAAGGACAAATATTACCACCATATACTGACTGATACCACCAATCTACTACTGAATAAGATCCACTGTACAAAGACCAATATTACCTTATACAGTGACCATATAGCAGGACATAGCAGCTCTACACAGGCTCTGCCCACCACAGTGCAGTAAGAGCCAATGACTCACAGGAGACGTCTTCTTTGAGTGAATCACAGGGGCTTCTACTCCGATCGGCAATGCCCACTTTTCCTCTTCTTCTCCATCTGGCCCGGGCCATCATGAGGACTTCTCTCAATCACGAGTCCTCCATGTAGGATCTGCCAGACAAATATTTTAGGCTCCTCACTCTTGAACCATCATTATCCTCCATATCTATAATGCCTTGACTGTGCCCTCATATAGTTGTTAGTCCCCTCTGTATCCACAGAGTAGTTAGACCCCTCTATAGTGGTCAGGCCCCTCTCTGTGCATCTGCATAGTAGTTAGGCCTCCCTGTGCAGGTAACCCTCCTAGTATAAAAATCTCTGCTGGGTGTAACACTGTCGGCTACAGCTACTCGCAGGCCACAGGCCTAATGCAGCTATAAGGGAGAGTGATAGTGGCTGGCTATTCTATGGGTGCTTTCACACATACAGTATCACAATGGATTTCATGCTGCAAGTTCAGCAGTGAAATCCGCAGTGATACTCTGTAGTGTCATTCGTTATGGCTGTACAGTCTCGCAGCAGATTTTCATTCTGCTTCGAGAATCTGGCCCCTTCCCACCCAGGGCAGTTTCTAGGTCATTTTGGCAACAGGGCGGATCTTGATAAAAGCCCCCCCCCCCCCCCCCCCTCACTCAGTTCAGGCCTGGGGAAGGAAGGGAGGGCTTTTATCAAGATTCGGGTTATTAGAAAGAAGCAGTGTGTGTATTGCGGCATAGATCAGTGTTGCACCCCTGCCAAATAATGTTCCACTGAATACAAAATCATCATACAGTGACTCACAGGTGACGTCTTCTTTGATCTGAGGCGTCACTTTCCCTTTTCCTCTCCATCCGGCCCCGGCCTCCATGACGGTTTCTTGCAGCTACAATTCATCTCTTTAGGACCTGCCAGACAGACATCTCAGGATCCGCACTTCCAGGAACTTCCTTCCTCTTTCCCACCTATAAGGTCCCAAACTGTATGCTGGGAAAGCTGGTGACCTCCATTATACACTGACATACAGGATGCTGGGAGAGCTGGGTGACCTCTATTATACACTGACATACAGGATGCTGGGAGAGCTGGGTGACCTCTATTATACACTGACATACAGGATACTGGGAAAGCTGTGTGACCTCCATTACACTGACATACAGGATACTGGGAAAGCTGTGTGACCTCCATTACACTGACATACAGGATACTGGCAGAGCTGTGTGACCTCCATTACACTGACATACAGGATACTGGGAAAGCTGTGTGACCTCTATTACACTGACATACAGGATGCTAGGAAAGCTGTGTGACCTCCATTACACTAACATACAGGATACTGGGAAAGCTGTGTGACCTCCATTACACTGACATACAGGATACAGGGAAAGCTGGGTGACCACCATTACACACTGACATACAGGATACTGGGAAAGCTGGGTGACCTCCATTACACTGACATACAGGATACTGGGAGAGCTGTGTGACCTCCATTACACTGACATACAGGATACTGGGAAAGCTGAGTGACCTCCATTACACTGACATACATGATACTGGGAAAGCTGGGTGACCTCCATTACACTGACATACAGGATACTGGGAGAGCTGTGTGACCTCCATTACACTGACATACAGGATACTGGCAAAGCTGGGTGACCTCCATTATACACTGACATACAGGATGCTAGGAAAGCTGTGTGACCTCCATTACACTGACATACAGGATACTGGGAAAGCTTGGTGACCTCCATTACACACTGACATACAGGATACTGGGAAAGCTGGGTGACCTCCATTACACACTGACATACAGGATACTGGGAAAGCTGGGTGACCTCCATTACACACTGACATACAGGATACTGGGAAAGCTGTGTGACCTCCATTACACTGACATACAGGATACTGGGAAAGCTGTGTGACCTCCATTACACTGACATACAGGATACTGGGAAAGCTGTGTGACCTCCATTACACTGACATACATGATACTGGCAGAGCTGGGTGACCTCCATTACACTGACATACAGGATACTGGCAAAGCTGGGTGACCTCCTTTACACTGACATACAGGATACTGGGAAAGCTGTGTGACCTCCATTACACTTACATACAGGATACTGGCAGAGCTGTGTGACCTCCATTACACTGACATACAGGATACTGGGAAAGCTGTGTGACCTCTATTACACTGACATACAGGATGCTAGGAAAGCTGTGTGACCTCCATTACACTGACATACAGGATACTGGGAAAGCTGTGTGACCTCCATTACACTGACATACAGGATACTGGGAAAGCTGGATGACCACCATTACACACTGACATACAGGATACTGGGAAAGCTGGGTGACCTCCATTACACTGACATACAGGATACTGGGAGAGCTGTGTGACCTCCATTACACTGACATACAGGATACTGGGAAAGCTGGGTGACCTCCATTACACTGACATATAGGATACTGGGAAAGCTGGGTGACCTCCATTACACTGACATACAGGATACTGGGAGAGCTGTGTGACCTCCATTACACTGACATACAGGATACTGGCAAAGCTGGGTGACCTCCATTATACACTGACATACAGGATGCTAGGAAAGCTGTGTGACCTCCATTACACTGACATACAGGATACTGGGAAAGCTTGGTGACCTCCATTACACACTGACATACAGGATACTGGGAAAGCTGGGTGACCTCCATTACACACTGACATAAAGGATACTGGGAAAGCTGGGTGACCTCCATTACACACTGACATACAGGATATTGGGAAAGCTGGGTGACCTCCATTACACTGACATACAGGATACTGGGAGAGCTGGGTGACCTCTATTACACTGACATACAGGTTACTGGGAAAGCTGGGTGACCTCCATTACACACTGACATACAGGATACTGGGAAAGCTGGGTGACCTCCATTACACTGACATACAGGATACTGGGAGAGCTGGGTGACCTCTATTACACTGACATACAGGTTACTGGGAAAGCTGTGTGACCTCCATTATACACTGACATACAGGATACTGGGAAAGCTGGGTGACCTCCATTACACTGCCATACAGGATGCTGGGAGAGCTGGATGACATGTAAACTTTGGCATGGGGGCGGGGCTTATCGCGGGGGGGGGGGGGGGGCGCATTATCGGGACATATCGGGGCTCCCTTTGTGCAGGATCCCCCACCAGATACTCACCTGTCACCCTGCAGTCTCCAGCTCCTCTTCTCGGTGAGTCCCTCCGTCCTCTTCTGGCTTCCGGTGCAGGCAGCCACCTGTCATACAGAGGCCGCCTGCACAGGAAGCCTCTCTGTCTCTGCCCCGGCTGCTGTTTCCCTTAGCTGTGCGTGCTGTACTCACAGCTAATGGTCTCTCTGGCCAGGGGATCTGGGACTTAGATTCCAGATCCCCCGGCCAGCCCTGAGGATGTGGGGGCTGCGCGCCGGGTACTGTCGTGTGCCGCAGGGCGCCCCCTAGCTGTGGGCACCCGTGTAGTGTCCCGGCTCGCCCGCCCCTAGAAACGGCCCTGTTCCCACCTAACCCACCACTGTCCGGCTAATACATTACCTGTCCCTGTCTGCGCTCCCACCTGCTTCTCTGGCTCCCTAGCGTCCTGCTCAGCCAATTCATGGCTGCAACAGAACAGCGCACTAACTGGCTGAGCAGGACGCCAGGGAGCCAGAGAAGTGAAATCCACCATGATGCATGTGAAGGCAGCTACCACTGCAAAACAGCGACTGTCTGGGAATCGGGATTGTACACACACCCATACTGTACACACAGGCAGATATACACAAGTATGCACACACATCACACACAGATACAAACACACACACAGATACAAACACACACAGATACAAACACAGGCAGATTACACATAAATCCACAATACATGTATACACACAGATATGCACATTACAGGATACACAAGTATGCCAACTTCACAGATACAAACACATGTAGATTACATATATACTGTACCTGCACTAACACACAAACACATAACATGGATGCAGAAAGATACACAGATAGATATGAACAGTCACACATACATACACTTATTATACACACATACACAGTCACACATACATACACAGTCACACATACACTTATTATACACAGTCACAGTCATACATGCACTTATTATACACAGTCACAGTCATACATACACATATTATACACAGTCACACATACATACACTTATTATACACAGTCACACATACACTTATTATACACAGTCACAGTCACACATACTGTACATACACTTATTATACACACATACACAGTCATACATACACTTATTATACACAGTCACACATACACTTATTATACACACATACACAGTCACACATACATACACTTATTATACACAGTCACACATACATACACTTATTATACACATACACAGTCACACATACATACACTTATTATACACAGTCACACATACAGTACATACACTTATTATACACACATACACAGTCACACATACATACACTTAGTATACACAGTCACAGTCATACATACATATATTATACACAGTCACACATACATACACCTATTATACACAGTCACACATACATACACTTAGTATACACACATACACAGATAGTCCAGTAAGAACACAGTCACACACATACACTTACTTTTTATACATGACGCTGGGGGGTCCAACTTGTGAAGTGTCTGCTCCTGGGCTGTGCAGCCTGCAGCCCCTCCCCCTCAGCACGACTGCAGAGATACGCACCACACTGCTGGGAGGGAGGGGGAGGTAGGAGAGGGAGCCCACATGTCTCTGCCTCTTCCTGTCACCTGGAGGAGGCACACTGGGTCACTCAATGTGCACAGAGAGTGCAGGGGGAGCAGATGAGTCCTGCTGATGCAAGAGCCCAAAAGAATCATCAGCAGGTCCAGTCCCCTTCCCCTGCACTGTCTGTATACCAGACTCTACACAGCATTCACTGAAGTGTCTGGGAGGCAGCGCCGGGCCCCTGATGGCGGCCCCTGCAGGAGTGATTGGCAGAGCAGCCTACATTGTGAGCGCTCATCAGGAGCCCACACAGTGAAAGCCCCATGTCCTCTGAAATGATCTGCAGCACCCATGAAGCGGCCGGGTGCTGCAAATGACAGCTCAGGGGGCCTGGTCCATTACAGGATTGGACACCGGGCCCCCTGATGCGCCGGGCCCCATAGCAACAGCTACGGCTGCTATGGCGGTAGTTCCGCCACTGGGAAAGACAAGCAATCCTAAAACTTAGCAATTATGGAAAACACAAGATTATTGTCACATATAAATGTTTTTTACAAATTTGTCTTCATTATAAATAAGCACTCCTGGAATAGTTTTTACCCTATTAGATATAAGCGAACCTCTAGCATGCTTGAGTTTGTTTAAACTCAAACTCTCATCATTTGATTACCGGTGGCTGAAAACGTTGGATGCATCTCTAGGGAGTCATGGAAAGCATGGCTGAAGCATATGGACTATGGATGTATCCATGTTTTCCAGGCGGGCTTAGGGCTGCATCTAATATTTTCAACCAGCAGTAATCAAATTTCTAGAGTTTTGGGTTCATAAAAAGTTATGCCTTGTGCTTACTTGGTTTAGCTTATTTTGCAGGAATGTTTTTTTGGCAATAATGATTTCTATTTAAAAACTCAGATTCTGTCTACACTTCCCATAAAGTCTCTGAGTTATTGGGCTTCTGGTGCTGGAGTTCGCCCAACTAAACCAAGTAGACTCTGGCTTTGGGTCAGTTCACACCATGTGCAGTTTTGATATGTTTTCTTATTCAAAGTGATATATATATATTTGTAGGGATCTTCCCGGGGGATGGTGTGTTTGGACACAGTTCGCATCAGACTTGGACTTGGAAAGTTCAGCTTGGCGTTTATTTGCAGCATAAACAGTCCAGCAAACATAAATACAGCAACACAGTGCTTTTAACCCCTTAAGGACAGAGCCAATTTCGATTTTTGCGTTTTCGGTTTTTCCTCCTTGTGTTTAAAAGGCCATAGCAGTTGCATTTTTCCACCTAGAAACCCGCATGAGCCCTTATTTTTTGCGTCACTAATTGTACTTTGCAATGACAGGTTGAATTTTTGCATAAAGTACACTGCGAAACCAGAAAAAAATTGAAAGTGTGGTGAAATTGAAAAAAAAAAAACGCATTTTGTTTATTTGGGGGAAATGTGTTTTTACGCCATTCGCCCTGGGGTAAAACTGACTTCTTATGCACGTTCCTCAAGTCGTTACGATTAAAACGATATGTAACATGTATAACTTATATTGTATCGGATGGCCTGTAAAAAATTCAAACCATTGTCAACAAATATACGTCACTTAAAATCGCTCCATTCCCAGGCTTATAGCGCTTTTATCCTTTGGTCTATGGGGCTGTGTCAGGTGTCATTCTTTGCGCCATGATGTGTTCTTTCTATTGGTACCTCGATTGCGCATATACGACATTTTGATCGCTTTTTATTACAATTTTTCTGGATTTGATGCGACCAAAAATGCGCAATTTTGCACTTTGGGATTTTTTTGTGCTTACGCCGTTTACCGTACGAGATCAGGAATGTGATTAATTAATAGTTCGGGCGATTACGCACGCGTCAATAGCAAACATGTTTGTTTATTTATTTATTTATTTACTTTTATTTATAACCTGGGAAAAGGGGGGTGATTCAGACTTTTATTAGGGGAGGGGGCTTTTTATTCACAACAACACTTTTCTTATTTTTTTACACATATACTAGAAGCCCCCCTAGGGGACTTCTAGTATATACACTTTGATCTCTCATTGAGATCTCTGCAGCATAGATATGCTGCAGAGATCCATGAGATCGGCACTCGTTTGCTTTCGGCTGCTGCAGCCGGAAACAAACGAGTGCCGAGACGGGGACGGCGCCATCTTGGAGCGGTCCCCGGCCGGCTTCAGAAACGGAGATCCCTTCTCCGGGATAACATCCCGGAGGAGCGATCTCCGCCACTAGACACCAGGGAGATGCTGGATCCGGTAATCGGATGCAGCTGTCATGTTTGACAGCTGCATCTGATTACTGTATTAGCGGGCACGGCGATCGGACAGTGCCCGCTAATACCTATGGTCCCGGGCTACACGCGGCACCCGGGACCGCCGCGCGGCCCCGCTCTGAACGCCCTTACCGGCAATAGGGCGTACCTATACGCCCTTTGTCGTTAAGGGGTTAAGAACAAAACAAACAAAAAGGTCTTGCCCGTCTGGGCGCTTACTAACAGGTTTCTTCACCTATCTGACACTATAACACAGCGTCTTTCACCTGGGAATCGCAGGGTGTATCTTAGCTCCAGCAGTGGCTACGTTCACAACTTTCACCACACATACAGGAGAGCAACCTTTTTCTGGCTCATCAGAGCACACCTGATCACAACACCCAAACTGGATCTGGGGGGGGGGGGGGGATGGCAAGTCCCACTACCAAAACCTACCTGCCATTCCATGTAAATCCAGGCCCGGTAAAAATAAACAACAACTCAGCAGCATAGCACTGCTGAGCAACAGATCCATCCTGGACTTACCATCTCACCGTGTGTAGCAACCTAGGTAAGATGTACACCCCCTCGAACACTTCTCCAGTGATATGTCTACATATCCCCCCCTCTTTTTCAGACCGGAGGGCTGAGCATTTTGTCCCCACAAACAGTGTACCCTAGATAGGGCGTCAGCATTCGCCTGTAATTTCCCTGGCCTGTGTTCCACAGTTAAATTGAAGTTTTGTAGGGACAGAAACCATCTAGACACCCTTGCGTTTTTCTCTTTGTTTAGCTTCATCCATGTTAGGAGGGCATGGTCTGTCACTAACTTGAACTTCCTGCCTAGCAAGTAATACCTCAGGGACTCTAGGGCCCACTTCACTGCCAGACATTCTCGCTATGGTTACTAATGTCAGAAGTCTAGCCAGCAAGATGGGGGAGCTAGAGGCCTTGGTTCTGGAGGAGTCCATTGATGTGGTTGGTGTGACTGAGACATGGCTGGACTCCTCACATGACTGGGCTGTCAATATTCAGGGATTTACATTGTTCAGAAGGGACCGGGTGGGCAGAAGGGGAGGAGGAGTATGTCTGTATGTCAGAAATGATATTAAAGTGAGTGTAAAAGATGCAATAGTGGGCGATGACTGTGATGATGTGGAAGCATTATGGGTAGAACTACAGAAGGAGGTAAAGAGTGAAAAAATTATTCTTGGTGTAATCTATAGACCCCCCAACATTACTGAGGAGGTAGATGGTCAGTTGAATAGACAAATAGAGCGGGCTGCCCGGGAGGGAACAGAAGTGATAATGGGGGACCTCAACTACCCAGATATAGATTGGGGTCACGGTTCAGCTAAAACCACAAAGGGGAGGGAATTTCTTAACCTCCTGCAGGATAATTTTCTGGGCCAGTTTGTGGAGGAGCCAACTAGAAGTGATGCCTTGTTGGATCTGGTTATTTCTAACAACGCTGAGCTGGTTGGGGATGTCACTGTCCATGAACACCTGGGTAATAGTGACCACAATATAGTGACTTTTAGCTTAAAGTGTAGAAAAGAAAAACATGTTGGGAGGGCAAAAACTCTTAATTTTAAAAGGGCCAATTTTCCTGGGTTAAGGGCAGAACTTCAGGGCATAGACTGGGAGCGGCTGCTGTCACATACGGATACAGCTAATAAATGGGAAATCTTCAAATCCACATTAAATAACTGTACTGCCAAATATATTCCTATGGGTAACAAATATAAACGGTTAAAATCCAATCCCACATGGCTTACAACTGAGGTTAGAAGGGCTATAAATGAGAAAAAAGGGGCATTCAAAAAATATAAATCAGAGGGGTCAGCTGTAGCATTTAAACATTACAAAGAAGTCAACAAAACCTGTAAAAATGTAATAAAAGCAGCAAAAATTCACAATGAAAGGCAGGTAGCTATAGAAAGCAAAAGAAACCCCAAAAAATTCTTCAAATATATTAATGCAAAAAAACCATGGTCAGAGCATGTAGGACCCCTAAATAATGGCGACGGGGAATTAATAACTGGGGATCAGGAGAAAGCTGAGTTACTTAATGGGTTCTTCAGTTCTGTATATACAAAAGAGGATGGAGCTGTGGTGGGTGGGGCCAGTACTGAGGTGGGTGGGGCCAGTGCTGCTAACACATGTAATGTACTGAACTGGTTTACTATAGATATGGTCCAAGATAAATTAAACAAACTCAATGTAACCAAAGCTCCAGGGCCTGATGGATTGCACCCCAAAGTTCTTAGGGAACTCAGTTCTGTAATTTCACTACCCTTGTATGAAATATTCCGTGATTCTTTGCTTACTGGTATTGTGCCGAGGGACTGGCGTAAGGCAAATGTAGTGCCGATCTTCAAAAAGGGCTCTCGAACTTCCCCAGGTAACTATGGACCCGTAAGCTTAACGTCCATTGTGGGGAAACTATTTGAGGGGCTTATAAGGGACTACATCCAAGAATATGTAGTGGCTAATAGTATTATAAGTGATAACCAGCATGGTTTTACTAAGGACAGAAGCTGTCAAACCAACCTAATATGTTTCTATGAAGAGGTAAGTAGAAGCCTGGATGGCGGCGCGGCTGTGGATATCGTGTACCTGGATTTTGCAAAAGCGTTTGACACAGTTCCTCATGGACGTCTGATGGGTAAGTTAAAGTCTATCGGTTTGGAAAATTTAATGTGTAACTGGATTGAAAACTGGCTTAATAATCGTACCCAGAGAGTGGTGGTCAATGATTCCTACTCCGAATGGTCCCCGGTAATAAGTGGTGTACCCCAAGGGTCAGTACTGGGCCCTCTTCTGTTTAACTTGTTTATTAATGATATTGAAAATGGAATTAACAGCAATGTTTCTATCTTTGCAGATGACACCAAGCTTTGTAGTACAGTACAGTCTATGGAGGATGTGCAGATGTTACAGGATGACTTAGACACACTGAGTGTTTGGGCGTCCACTTGGCAAATGAGGTTCAATGTGGATAAATGTAAAGTTATGCACCTGGGTACTAATAACCCGCATGCATCATATGTCCTAGGGGGAGTTACTCTGGGAGAGTCACTGATAGAGAAGGATCTGGGTGTACTTGTAGATAATAGACTACAGAACAGCACACAATGTCAGTCAGTGGCTTCTAAGGCCAGCAGGATATTGTCATGCATTAAAACAGGCCTGGACTCTCGGGACAGGGATATAATATTACCGCTTTATAAAGCTTTGGTGCGGCCTCATCTGGAGAATGCCGTCCAGTTTTGGAACCCGATTCATAAAAAGGATGTTCTAGAGCTGGAGAGGGTACAAAGACGGGCAACTAAACTAATAAGGGGAATGGAGCATCTTAGTTATGAGGAGAGATTAAAAGAATTACATTTGTTTAGTCTGGAGAAGAGACGTTTAAGGGGAGATATGATTAATTTATTTAAATATATAAATGGCCCCTACAAGAAATATGGGGAAAAGATGTTCCAGGTAAAACCCCCTCAAAGGACAAGGGGGCATTGCCTCCGCCTGGAGAAAAAAAGGTTCAATCTCCGGAGGCGACAAGCCTTCTTTACCATGAGAACTGTGAATCTGTGGAACAGTCTACCACAGGATCTGGTCACAGCAAAAACAGTAGAGGGCTTCAAAACAGGGCTAGACAAGTTCTTAGACCAAAATAATATAAATGCATATGTATAGAACCTATCACCCCTCCCCCTTCCCTGTATCCATCCCCTCCTTGGTTGAACTTGATGGACATGTGTCTTTTTTCAACCGTATTGACTATGTAACTATGTAACAATGGCGTAGTTTTTCTCGGCCGGGGATAGCTTTCTACTCAAGTACATCACCGGGTGCTCCTCGCCATTCACGACCTGTGAGAGAACGGCACCTAACCCTGTGTTAGAGGCATCTGTCTGTACTAGAAATTCTTGCCTAAAGTCAGGGGTAACTAGCACAGGCTGTTGGCGCAAGAAAGACTTAAGGCTTTGAAAAGCCTTCTCGGCCTCTGGAGTCCATGTCACCATTGCGGACTTCGCACCCTTTGTCAGGTCAGTTAGCGGGGCTGAAACTGTGGCAAAGTTCGGCACAAACCTACGGTAGTAGCCCGTAATACCCAGGAAAGCTCTGACCTGTTTCTTTGTGAGGGGTTTAGGCCAATTCTGTATTGCCTCAATTTTATTTAGCTGTGGTTTAATTAACCCCCTTCCAATAATGTAGCCCAGGTATTTGGCCTCCTCTAAGGCTAGTGCACACTTCTCTGCATTGATGGTTAACCCCGCATCACTTATGGCATCTAACACCGCCTGGACCTTACAGAGGTGACTTTCCCAATCAGGGCTAAAAATGACCTCATCATCTAGGTAGGCAGCGGAGTAATCACGATGTGGGCGCAGAATCAAGTCCATCAACCTCTGAAAAGTGGCCGGGGCTCCATGTAACACGAATGGCATCACTACATATTGAAAGAGACCATCAGGGGTGGAAAATGCAGTCTTTGCTTTAGCCTCATGAGTAAGTGGGATCTGCCAGTAGCCCTTTGTGAGATCGAGGGTGGTTATGTACCTGGCATTACCCATCCTTTCAATCAACTCATCTACCCTGGGCATGGGGTAAGCATCGAACTTGGAGATCTCATTTAACTTTTTGAAATCATTACAGAACCTCCAAGTTCCATTGGGCTTTGGGATTAACACAATCGGGCTGGACCACTCGCTCTGTGACACCTCAATGACTCCAAGGTCAAGCATACGTTTTACCTCGGCTGACACTGCCTCCCTACGTGCTTCTGGTATCCTATAGGGCTTGAGGTTTATTCTGCTTCTAGGCTCAGTTTCAATGTGATGATGAATGAGATGTGTACGCCCTGGAAGGTCAGAAAACTTGTCTTTATTTTTCTGCAAAAACTCCTTAGTCTCCTGCTTCTGTAAAACTGATAAGAGTATCACCAATCTTGACCGGAGGGGTTGGTTGTGACAAATTATTAACGGTGTTTGTCGCCACCAAGGATTCCCTGTCTTTCCAGGGTTTGATCAAGTTTATGTGATAAACTTGGAAAGGCTTCCTTCTACCTGGTTGGCGCACCTTGTAGTTTACCTCACTGATCTTTTCTACAAGTTCATAGGAACCTTGCCACTTCGCTAAGAATTTACTTTCTACAGAGGGAACAAGTGTGAGGACCCGGTCACCTGGGCTGAATGTCCTGATTCTTGCAGAACGATTGTAAATTCTACTTTGACCCTCTTGCGCCCTCTGGAGGTGTTCCCTTACTAGGGGCATTACAGTGGCTATACGGTCCTGCATTTGTGCTACATGCTCAATAAAACTCTTGTATGGGGTGGACTCGCTTTCCCAGGTCTCTTTTGCAATATCCAACAAACCCCTAGGGTGACGACCATAGACCAACTCAAAGGGAGAGAAGCCTGTGGAGGCTTGGGGCACTTCCCTAATTGCAAACATCAGGTAAGGTAGTAAGTGAACCCAATCACGACCATCTTTTTCCACCACTTTCTTTAACATATGTTTCAGGGTTTTATTAAACCTCTTCACTAACCCGTCTGTCTGTGGGTGATATACAGAGGTACGTTGGTGTGAGATTTTAAACAGTTTGCATAGATCCTTCATCACCTTTGACATAAACGGGGTACCTTGGTCGGTCAAGATTTATTTGGGGATCCCCACCCTAGAAAACATATAAAACAATTCACGTGCAATTGTTTTAGATGCAGTGTTTCTTAGGGGTACAGCTTCAGGATAGAGGGTTGCGTAGTCTAAGACAACTAAGATGTACTGGTGTCCCCTAGCCGACTTTACAATGGGACCCACTGAGTCCATTGCAATGCGGTCAAAAGGTACCTCTATGATGGGGAGCGAGACCAAAGGACTGCGGAAATGTGACACTGGGGCGCTAAGCTGACATGTGGGGCATGACTCGCAGTACTTTTTAATGTCAGCATAAATCGCAGGCCAATAAAACCTCTGGAGGACTCTCTCCTGCGTTTTGTCAGTCCCCAAGTGTCCCCCAAGAACATGATTATGGGCCATGTCCAATACCTGACGCCGGTACGGCTTAGGAACCAGAAGCTGTTCCACAACCTCGTCATTAATCTTAGTGACTCTATAGAAGAGATCGTTAGTCACAGAAAAATGTGGAAACTTTTTCTCAGCTTCTGGTTCCTGAGGTACCCTATTCATAACAGCAACCTGCTCTTTCGCATTTTTGAGTGTGGGGTCCTGCAACTGTGCAGTACCAAAATTATCCCTAGACACCTCTAAGTCTGGAACATTCTGCTCAGTGGGAGGAGCCTCTTCCTCACCAGCCAGGACCTGCAAAGGAAAAGCATAATTTTCCTCCTGTACATTTTTATCATTTACCGTGGGTAATGCAATAGACTTAGGGGTATCCTCACTCCTTTCAGGGGATTTTCTTTTCCCCATAGAGCCCAGAACAATGCAAAATCACGCCCCAATATCACATTATGCATGAGGTTTTTAACCACACCCACTTCATATTGTACAGCGCCTAGTTAAGTCCCGACATTAGCCAGCACAATAGGGTACACTTTTGTATCACCATGTATGCATACCACACTCATATGTTTGTTTGACACAAAGTCCCCAGTCACCAGGCTGGCATGCACCAAGGTGACAAGGCTTCCCGAGTCCAGCAACGCCTTAACAGGGAAGTCATTGACAGTAATGTGGCAGACTTGTGGTTCAGTCTCTAGTCCAGGGACTGCAACACATGACGGGTCCGCAAATAGCGATTGACGGCGGCTAGCGTCACACTCCATTGGCTCATTGGTAAGGGGGCAATGGGAAGAGATATGTCCCGTCTCATGGCATCTCCAGCACTGGATAGGGCCTGGTCTCCTTGGCAGGGAGTCTTTTTTAGGGCCACTTAACCACCTGGGACCATCACCAGTCTTTTGCCCCTGAGTGCTCTTCCCTCTATCAGCACCCCTCCACACTCCCCCAATAGATGGAAGTCTCTTACCAGCTGACGGCACAGATCTGGCACTCCGGGGAGGTGAAGGTGCTGCAGGAACATCACGGAGGTAGTCCTCAGTCGCCTGGAATCTCTCCCCACAAGGTTGACAAGTTCGTCGGCATTCTTATTGTCACCTTGTCCCACCAAGCGTTGCAGATCAGCAGGAAGCTCAAAGGTAGCGATCCATCACGACCCTCTCTAGGATCTGTGCAGGAGTAGAGGTGTCTGGCTCCAACCACTTTCTTGCCAAATGAATCAGGTCATACATCTGGGACCTCGCTGACTTGTCCAGACTGTAGCTCCAGTTGCGGACCCTCCGGGCACGGACAGCAGCAGTAACTACTAGTCGGGCAAGTATCTCTGCTCTTAGCCGAGGATAGTCCTTGACCTCTTGCTCACTGATGTCATAGTAGGCCTTTTGAGGTTCGCCTGTTAAATAGGGAGCAATGACCTCTGCCCACTCAGTGGATGGTAACTTCTCTCGCTCAGCCACACGCTCAAAGACAGTTAAATAGGTTTATTTGCAGCATAAACAGTCCAGCAAACATAAATACAGCAACACAGTGCTTTTAAGAACAAAACAAACAAAAAGGTCTTGCCCGTCTGGGCGCTTACTAACAGGTTTCTTCACCTATCTGACACTATAACACAGCGTCTTTCACCTGGGAATCGCAGGGTGTATCTTAGCTCCAGCATCGGCTGCGTTGACAACTTCCACCACACATACAGGCTGTTCACTCCTGGGTGAGAGCAACCACCTGCAGCTCTGCAGAGCTTTTACCTTTTTCTGGCTCATCAGAGCACACCTGATCACAACACCCAAACTGGATCGGGGGGGAGGGAATGGCAAGTCCCACTACCAAAACCTACCTGCCATTAAATCCAGGCCCGGTAAAAATAAACAACAACTCAGCAGCATAGCACTGCTGAGTAACAGATCCCTCCTGGATTTACCATCTCACCGTGTGTAGCAACCTAGGTGAGATGTACACTCCCTCGAACACTTCTCCAGTGACATGTCTACAATATATATATATATATATATATATATATATATATATATATATATATATATTTATTTATTTATTTATTTATTTTTTTTAAATGTTGCCATTAGGACAAAGTGATTTTACCTGCAATCAAAGTTGAGGTGATTTATGAATATCGTGTGTTCACAAGTTGGTTTTTTTACCACACATAGGAAATTTTTCAGTTATAGTTCCAATTAGGTACAATACTGTGTTTATACAGTTATTTGGTTAATTGGTATAAAATATTGTAGCATAATTTTGTCCCAATTTTAGGAAAATAATTGGAAAGCCACAGAAAGTGCAGCACAAAATAAAATATCCCATCTTCCTCTGACACATCAAACACTATGCTTTTCTGTTGGTCAGACTAGTGATCACATGACACAGATACAGTAATGAAATGTACGGATGACATTGTGCTGGAATGAAAAAGAAGGCACTTTTAGACAAAGGATGTGTTCTACAGACTAAAAGGGATGGCTTCCTTAGGGCTGTCTGTCATTGAGGGGTCACTGGTGAAGACAGGGACCACACACCATCAACACAATAGTGACAAGGGATCAGTAGGTGAGTACAGTGTGTTCTATTTTTTAGCCCAGCATGGTCACTAGACCATCCTTTAAATTAAAGGGGTTGTCCGGACCAAATAAAAAAAAACCTAGAAGATGTTAGTAGACATACTGTAGAAGACGTTATTTACATGTGTCCTGGTCCCCCACGTTCTTCAGGTTGCTGTTCTCAATCCTCCCCTGGTATCATCTATCTCCAGGTATAACATCACCACAGAATCTGCCCTCTTAACCAATAAGTGGCTCCAGGGGCGGACACAGACTGCTTATCGCCCCTGTGAAAAAAATGTGTTTGGTCCCCATAACCTATTCATATCTCCATCTTTCTGCCTCAAAGGCACACGTATATACACCCAGGAATCTGGTACATGTGCCCTGGTTTCTCAAGAGGGCCCTACAGCACAACCCAGATGCCAGGGCCCACTAAGGGACTGTACTGAAGTCTGTGCAGGCCCCAGTGTGGGACTTGGGTACCTGTGGCCCACCAATAGAACTGATCATGGGGGCACCCAAATTCAGAACATTCTGGCCTGGTCCCATCCTGTACTGATGTATCTGTGACCACAACTCCCAGAATACCAATAACTTCAATTCTCAAAATGCCTTTCACTTATGAAGTTCTCAGAGAATGCTGGGAGTTGTAGTTTCCAAGGGGACAACCCTTTAAATTGTCTACTCATTTATATTTCAAATGACAGCATATCCTGAGGGCTGCAGACTGCGGTAAATGCTGGGAGTTGTAGTGTACTTGGAGGGTCCTGGGTGCATTGTACACTGCACTGCTTCCACCCACAACTTCCATTTCAGCAGCCTGACAGACACACTCACTGTCAGAGCTGCTGCAGCTGCTCCTCTTCACCCGTCCCGTCCCTTGCAGCCATAACGCTGCAGGATCCCTCCAGCCCCTGTCACCACATGCTCTCTCTCCTCCTCACACTAGGTATGCCGGACAGTGGTGTACAGGAGGGGGAGGGGCTGTCATCAGCAGCAGCTTGCATGAGGAGAGAGAAGAACCAGCCCGGCCGGGAACAGCATTAAGTGATTAAGTGGGCCTCCCACATGTGCCATGCTGAGCTGACACTTTAGAGTCTGAGCCTGGAGGGCCCCTCTATTGCCCTTGGCCCCTTAGCAGCTGAACAGTGATATGTCCACCACTGAGTGGCTCCAACTGTGTCCTGCCTCAGCCATTGAGTGGGCAGATCCTGTGGTGACTTCACAGTAATTAGACGGTAAACAAAACCAATGAAAAAATGGGAGTAGTGTGACGATCGCAGGGGCCCAGGAGCAATGTTTACTATTTATGGTTATTATGTTTTCTCTACTCTCTGCTGTCTTTCTTTTTTTTTTTGCCTGGTCAACCCCTTTAAGTCAAGCTAAGACTGTGTTCACACCTAAAATTACATATACCTTTGAGATATACAGTGACATTCCAGCAGAACTGTATACCCACATATACCATAGCATTCCTTTACTAAATGCTTTATGGTCAGAACATCGATTAATATTGACTACATTCAGTCCATTTCTAAGCATATAAAGTTTTTTAAAAATTATTTTTAGTGCAGGCATTATGCCGATGTATACCATGAATGCATTGTAATTTTAGATGTGAACATAGCCGATCAATATGCTAAAAAGAAGTTATTTGTCCTAAAATCTATGCAAATTATTCTCCTCTGAATAATGGAGCTTGAAAAGCAAAGCACAGAAATGTATTGTGATGGCTCTAGAAATAAACACATTAAATAAGTGAATGTTTCTGTTCTTGTCAAAAAATGTATGCTTTTATTTTCATTAATGTGAGCAATTTTATTATTAATGATACTTTACGCTACACAAAAACTGGATTAAACATTATCCCACACATATAAGATTCCAATCTCTGCCAGAACAGAGCATTAACTGCATATTGCAAAATAAGCACCTTCAGCTTCAGTCAATGCATTAAGTAGTGTGTTAAGTGGGATTGTGACAAATTAAGACTTTTCTCTTTGCGTAAAAGTAATATGTAGGAAATAATTCCCAATAATCTCCTTTCTATTAGCAGCCATTACAGACTGGGGAGAAGGGGACTGTAGTGTTTTTTTTTAATAGTACTAATTATATATAGCCCTAGTTGACGTCATACAATGTATGTCAAGTTAAAGGACCATTCAGAACCCCCATTAAAGGGGTTATGCAGGATTAGAAAAACATTGCTATTTTTCTTGCAAAAACAGCACCACCCCTGTCCTCAGATTGTGTGTGGTATTACTCTCACCGCTGCACAGTAAATTAACATCGCTGCAGCCTATACTTGATGCTGCAGTGATGTTAATTTACTATCCAAGATGAAAAAGACACAGAAGCTGCAACTTGTCATCTGTGGTGGGTCAGTGATAACCAGGGACCTGCCGCAATTGTCAGTACCTGAGCTGTGCTCCGGTGTTGACAGTTAACCCTATAGATACTGCGGTTGACATGACTGAAGCATCTATAGGGCTCCAGACAGAGAATTGGTAGCCATGGAAACCGGAAGCCACAGGTTTCCAGTTTTCTGGCTACTGATCCTGGCGGGGAAAGTAGGTAAGGCCGGCGCACAGCCGTGAGCTCTGCCCCCTCCCCTCTCTCCCTTGCCACTGTTACAAGCTTCGAACAGTGGCAGGGGACAGATGGGGGGGGGGGGGGCAGAGCTATGGACTTTAGCTTATGGAATCATTATTATCCCATAAGCTGAAGGTCTAAAACGACCTTGACATTAAGGCATCAATGCCCATTGGTCATGAAAGGGTTAATGGAACTGAGCTACAAAACCCACACCCAAGGTGAGGACAAGAGTGGTGCTGTTTCTGTAAGAAAGTTACAATGTTTTTCTAATTCTGAATAAAACCTTTAACCCCTTAAGGACAGAGCCTGAAATGGCCTTAATGACAGAGACAAATTTTATGAATATGACCAGTGTCACTTTAGTCATTAATACCTTCGGGATGCTTTTACCTATCCGGCTGATTCTGAGATTGTTTTCTCGTGACATATTGTACTTTACATTTCTGGTAAATTGGAGTCGATACTCATAACAAATCTTTATGAAAAAAACCCAAATAATGTGAAAAAATTTGAAAAAATGCATTTTTCCAACTTTGAAACTTTTTTGCGTATACAGAAAGTGGTTATACCACATAAATTATATATTAAATAGCATTAGCAACATGTCTATTTTATGTTGGCGGCATTTATTAAACTATTTTTCATTTTTTTTACACAATAGGGAGCTTAAAACATTAGCAGCAAATTTCCAAATTTTCAGTAAAATTTCAAAATCAGATATTTTTAGGGACCTGTTCAGGTTTAAAGTGTATTTGAGGGGCCTGTATGTTAGAAAGCCCCACAAAGCACCCCATTTCAGAAACTGCACCCCCCAAACTCTGCAAAAGCACATCCAGAAAGTGTTTTAACCCTTTAGGGGAGTCACAGAAATAAAAGCTAAGTGTGTAAGGAATTTGAAAATTTTAATTTTCTGTGCAGAGATTTTATTGTAATCCAATATTTTTCATAATTATAAACCTATTACCAGAGAAATGCACCCCAATAATTATTGCCCCGTTTCTGCAGTTTATAGAAATACCCCATATGTGGCCCTATTGCGCTATTTGACGCAACCACAAGCCTCAGATATAAGGGAGCGCCTAGTGAATTTCAACGCCTCTGTTATATTTGGTCATTTTTGACTGTACCACTTCAGGTTGGCAGAGGCTCTGGGGTGTCAAAACCTAAAAAACACCCCTAAAGGGACACCATTTAGAAAACTACACCCCTCAAGGAATGTAACAAGGGGTGCGGTGAGCATCTGGACCCCACAGGTGCTTCACAGATTTTCCAAACAATATGGCGTGAAAAAAGAAAAATTTATTTTTTACACTAAAACGTTGTTCTAGCCTTCAATTTTTCATTTTCTTAAAGGGATAAGAGGCAAAAAAAGACAAAAAATGTGTAGCGCAGTTTCTCCCGAGTACAGAAATACCCCACATGTGGCGATAAATTGCCAAGGGGGCGCAGGACGAGCCTCCAAAGGGAAGGAGCGCCAATTGGCTTTTGGAAGCTGAATTTCACTGAAAAGGATTTCAAGGGCCATGTCGCATTTACAGAGCCCTCGTGCTGCCAAGACACTGGAAACCCCCCACAAGTGATTCCATTCTGGAAACTACACCCCTCAAGGAATCTAACAAGGGGGGCAGTGAGCATATGGACCCCACTGGTGACGGGCACAAATGTGGAACAATGTGACGTGAAAGGGAAAAATTTCATTTTTTCACTTTCATGGCACAAATGTGCCCGTCATCAAGGGGTCCATATCCTCTTTTCCCCCCCTGTTAGATTCCTTGAGGAGTGCAGTTTCCAGAATGGGGTCACTTGTGGGGGGTTTCCAGTGTTTTGGCAGCACGAGGGCTCTGTAAATGCGACATGGCGTTCATCATCCATTCTAGCCAAATCCAACCTCCAAAATCCAAATGGCGCTCCTTCCCTTCGGAGGCTTGCCCTGCGCCCACATGGCGCTTTATGTCCACATGTGGGGTATTTACGGACTCGGGGGAAATTGCTCTACACATATTGCGTGTTTTTTTTCTCTTTTAACCCCTTGTGAAAATGATAAATTCAAGGCTAAACCAACATTATAGTGTAAAAAATGTAATATTTCATTTTCACGCCACATTGTTCCACATTTGTGTCCGTCACCAGTGGGGTCCATATGCTCACTACACCCCTTGTTACATTCCTTGAGGGGTGCAGTTTCCATAATGGGGTCACTTGTGGGGGGTTTCAACTGTCTTGGCAACACAGAGGCCTTTTGAATGCAACATGGCCCCACAAAATCCATTCCATCCAAATCCAGCCTTCAAAAACGAAATGGTGCTCCTTCCCTTCGGAGGCTTACCCTGCACCCGCATGGCGCTTTATGTCCACATGTGGGGTATTTACGGACTCGGGGGAAATTGCGCTACACATTTAGTTTTTTTTCTCCTCTTTTAACCCCTTGTGAAAATGATATATTCAAGGCTAAACCAACATTATAGTGTAAAAAATGTAATATTTCATTTTCACGCCACATTGTTCCACATTTGTGTCCGTCACCAGTGGGGTCCATATGCTCACTACACCCCTTGTTACATTCCTTGAGGGGTGCAGTTTCCATAATGGGGTCACTTGTGGGGGGTTTCAACTGTCTTGGCAACACAGGGGCCTTTTGAATGCAACATGGCCCCTCGAAATCCATTCCATCCAAATCCAGCCTTCAAAAACCAAATGGCGCTTCTTCCCTTCGGAGGCTTACCCTGCACCCGCACGGCGCTTTATGTCCACATGTGGGGTATTTCCGTACTCAGGGGAAATGGCGCTACACATTAAATGTTTTTTTTTATCTTTTAACCCCTTGTGAAAATGAAAAAACATGACAAGATTAATAATTTAGAGTAAAAATTTTACAAAAATTACAATAAATGTTGGTCTAGCCTTGATTTTTTTCCATTTCCACAAGGGGTTAAAAAAGAAAATGAACACAAAACGTGTAGGGTAGTGTCCCCTGAGTACGAAAATACCCCACATGTGGTTATAATGTGCCATATGGGCACAGGGCAAGTCACCAAAGGGACAGAGCGCCATTTAGAGGCTGGAATGGAGGATGGAGGCCATGTCGCAATTACAAAGCTCCTGTGCTGCCAGGACAGTAGAAACCCCCGACAAGTGACCCCATTCTGGAAACTACACCCCATAAGGAATCTAACAAGGGGTGCAGTGAGCATATGGACCCCACTGGTGACGGGCACTTACGTAGAACATGTGCCGAGAAAATAAAAAATACAATTTTTTTCATTTTCACGTCCCAAATGTGGCCGTCACCAGGGGGCCATATACCCGCTGCCCCCCTTGTTAGATTCCTTATGGGGTGTAGTTTCCAGAATGGGGTCACTTGTGGGGGGTTTCTACTGTCCTGGCAGCACAGAGGCTTTGTAATTGCATCATGGCATCCTCTAATGGGAATGGCGGCCATACCTATTTAGCTGGGGAAAAGGGACAATTCTAATTTATTTGGGGGTATTAGGCCAATTATTAGTTTATAAGGTTGGAAATGACAGGTGTCCATCAAATTCAACCTGTGTTGATCCAGAGGAAGGCAAAAACCCCTCGTGAGGCAGACGACAGTAGCCTCATCACAGGGGAAAAATTCCTTCCTGACTCCATAATGGCGATCAGAATAATCCCCGGACCAACGTGACCCCTGAAATAGGAATAAGGGACAGAATTTAGATAATGTAGAACCCCAATGACGTGTGGTGCGCCTTGGAGCGATCCAGTATGCAGAGGCCGGGGGGATCAGGACAGGTGTCACACTGGAAAATGGCGTCCTTCCTGATCCCCCTGTTACCCCACACTCTGCACTTCTTCTGGGGTCTCCCGTTCTCCTGTGTGGGGGACGTCACCTGGAAAATGTTGCCCTGGTGCGATACGGGGTCCTTCATATCCAGAAGCGCTGGGTCCGCTCCATGGCTGCTAAATATTAGGGCGCTATTACTACTTCTGATATTTACGGATCGTGCCGCAAGCTACAGTAGCTCGGGCAGCGAGGGACCGGAAGAGGGGGCGCTGGTATAAAAGTTATCCCCGTACAGGTGGTGACCTTTATCCAGCAGTGGGAAGATCAGTTCCCGGACGACCTTCCCACTAACTCCAAGGATGGGGGGGGGGGGGGGGAGGGGGCTGGATTCGGGTGTCCCTTCCTACATACACTCTAAGGGTACATGCACACTGCGGAATCGCGACAGATAACCCTTCGTGCATTCCACAGCTGGCACCCGCCGGCGGACTGATGCAGACGCACGTCTCCACACGTGTCATAGACTCCATTCTATGCACGGGCGGATTCCGCTCTCCATCCAACGTGTTCATTCTTTGGATGGACGACGGATTCCGCCCGTGCATAGAATGGAGTCTATGACACGGGTAGAGAAATGCGCCCGCATCAGTCCTCCGGTGGGTGCCAGCTGCGGAATGCACAAAGGTTTATCCTTCGCCATTCCGCAGTGTGCACGTACCCTAAATCTGTAAGAGTACCCTGAGGTACTCTCACAGTGTTTGTAGAATTTCACTCCATACCGTCATCTCTTATTGGGACGGTACTGGCGGAAAAGACGTGTCTGGGGGGCAGCGTACGCTACGCTACCCCCAGACACGTCACTGGATGATGAGGATGATGAGGATGAATGGAGGAAAGAAGGATCCCCCCATTCATCCTCACTGGCTGTTTCGGTGTCGGAGGCAATAATAACGTATCCCTCTGACGACGAAAACACCCTGGGGGCCATCTTTATACGGGGATTGGTATATGGGGTATGTAGTGGTGTAGTGTCAAACTTTATTCAATGTAGTGTGGTGTAATGTAGTGTTTTTTACGTGTTTTTTTACAGTAAGTATAAAAAAAAAAACCTACGCCAACAAAGGAGTTGCTGATAAATGCCGCACTTATGTGCGGCACTTATAAGCAGACCGTGGCAGTAGGATATAGAAAAAAAACACCCTACGCCAAAAAGGAGGAGTTGCTGATTAGCAGCGCACTTTCGTGCGATGCTGATCAACACTCAGCGGCGATAGGGTGCGGAAAATAGAAAAAAAAAAAATTTGGAAAAAAAAAAAAACCTTTTTCTACATTCTGAATATCCCTATAGTGGCTGATACGTGTATTACACATATCAGCCGCTAGGGGGCAGCAGAGCGCAAAATCCGGAAAATGACGAGGCTGGAGCCGAAAATAGCCGAAAGAAGACGACGGGGACCGCCGGAAAGACCCGAAGACCGAACGGAATGACGGAGGACGCCGCGAACCCGGAAGACGCCGATCAGGAGCCCGGGACAGGTGAGTAATGTACAAATACCTGCTCTGGACCCCTCGGCTACCTAGCTGAGGGGTCCAGGGCAGGTATTTACTATATTGTGGGACTCTGATCGCCGTGCCACCGGCCCGATCGCCGTGAACGGCCGGCCGGCCGTTCACGGCGATCGGGCCGGTGGCACGGCGATCACCATTGCTTTTTACAGTAATGGCGGTCGGTGCCGTCCTCGGACAGCACCGACCGCCATTTTTTTCCGGGTCATCGGGTCACCGATGACCCGGAAAGGTTCCGATCGCCGCTATTGGCTGATCTGAATTGATCAGCCTATAGCGGCGATCGTAAGCACGGGGGGTGTTAACCACCCCCCGTGCCGTGAAGCTAAGATGGCCTGCTATGATTTATAGCAGGCCATCTTCCCCGACCGCTGTGTGTGAACACGCAGCGATCGGGGAAACATCGGGCGTACCCATACGCCCGTTTGCGTTAAAGCCCAGGCAACGGGGGCGTATGGGTACGCCCGATGTCGTTAAGGGGTTAATAATTACTAGAGATGATCGAATATTATTTGATCGAAAAGCTATTCGATCAAATAGTGCGCTATTCAAGGTATTCGACCGCGGTTGAATATTCGTGCTAAAACGCTGTAAAAATTTGAGTCGCCCTCCCACATCCCCTGGTGCTTTTTTCCAGCCAATAAAAATGCAGGGGGTAGGGACAGGCACTAGGAGTAGGCAGGACTTAAAAAAACTCTTACTGTGATTGGCTGGCTAAACCGTGTGACCTCCTGAATAAAAGAAAAGTGATTCGAGATTCGTGTCACTTGTTAGTGGGAACTAGAGAGGGACAGTCTGTAAAGCAGGAAGAGGAAGGTTTTAGGTGAAGTTAGGTTGGAAGGGACCCCCCAAAGCCCTTGTCAGGGCTGAAACTATATAAAAACAGACATTTACAAGCTGTTGTGAGACAGGCAGTGTGTCTACACTGTATAAGCTGTTGTGAGACAGGCAGTGTGTCTACAGTGTATAAGCAGTTGTGAGACAGGCAGTGTATACACAGACTGTATAAGCAGTTGTGAGACAGGCAGTGTATCTACACTGTATAAGCTGTTGTGAGACAGGCAGTGGGTCTACACTGTATAAGCAGTTGTGAGACAGGCAGTGTGTATACACTGTATAAGCTGTTGTGAGACAGGCAGTGTGTCTACAGTGTATAAGCAGTTGTGAGACAGGCAGTGTATACACAGACTGTATAAGCAGTTGTGAGACAGGCAGTGTATCTACACTGTATAAGCAGTTGTGAGACAGGCAGTGTGTCTACACTGTATAAGCAGTTGTGAGACAGGCAATGTATCTACACTGTATAAGCAGTTGTGAGACAGGCAGTGTGTCTACACTGTATAAGCAGTTGTGAGGCAGGCAGTGTGTCTACACTGTATAAGCAGTTGTGAGACAGGCAGTGTATCTACACTGTATAAGCAGTTGTGAGACAGGCAGTGTGTCTACACTGTATAAGCAGTTGTGAGACAGGCAGTGTATACACACACTGTATAAGCAGTTGCGAGACAGGCAGTGTGTCTACACTGTCTAAGCTGTTGTGAGACAGGCAGTGTATACACACACTGTATAAGCATTTGTGGGACAGGCAGTGTGTATACACTGTATAAACTGTTGTGAGACAGGCAGTGTGTACACGGTATACTGTAATTGTGGGATAATACCTTTTATCTTGCTACCACAAATTAGCGCAGTCTGCGTCCAGTAAATCACCGACTGGGCAATATATAACTCTGCAAACAATTGTATTTCACAAGTGTACTGAATAAGCAAAAAACAAACATTGAATATTTCACTATTCGCTCATCTCTAATAATTACAGTACACTCACCGCTATCAGTGTCATGCAGTACAGACCCAGTTTGATAATTAAACAGCTAAAGCTTTTACTGAAGGACTTGGTAAAGAGTCCAACCTATGCGGTTCTTGCACAGTGGTGTGAATAGTACAGTAGATAGTAGACTGGCTATCCAAGATCCCTTTGTACAAGATTCATCTGTAGTAGGCTTGAATAGGTAGTTTAGGTAGGGTGCAGATAACGTTGTAAAGTGGATAGGTACAAACTTTAGCTTTGTGTAGAGTGGTTACTCAAGGGAAGGGGATAGTCCAGACCCAAAGTTTCTCAACAAGAAGGACTCTGACCACTTTGGGGGTGGCTATAGAAAAGTACCTGCTTCCACAGGGATTATTGTCTGCATTGGATAACTTATGGGCACTGAGTGACACATGATCCGGGAATGCAGGCCCAAAACCTGGGTGAGCTAGTTATCCGGATGCCATTTTTGTTTTTAATCAACAGACTTCTCTTTTAAGGGAAAATAAGATTTCATACAGGCTTCTATTATAGCAGAATTCAAAGAAACTCTAGTTTATAGTCACAGCAACCCAAATACTTAGATTGTGGTTGGGTATCACTTCTTTGTACTGTCAGTTGAAGTATCTTACTTGCCTCTTAGACATGTTCCACTCACACAGTTCACATTTGTAAGAAGTATCCTTTTCTAACCTCTCAACCAGGTTCATTTTCAAGCACCTAGTCACACTCCAGCATTCCTCAACAACTTACAGGACACGCTCACAGCCCCTGGCTCAGAAAGCTTAAAACTTTCACACATGTTCTGGCAGCAACACCCTTAAGCACACATGCATTTCACAAGCTCTTACACCCAGGACTGTATGTGCAGTTTGTGCTGCCCTAGGCACACAGATTTCATACACCCCATTTGGTGCGATCCCTCAAGCGTCAGAATTTTTCCTGCAGATCTCTCACAAAAAAAGCTACTTGTGGATTTTTTTTTCAGAGCTAATTATTCTTGTTTCACTGAAGTTCTGCCCACCCCAACATTGCTGCCCCAGGCAGACCACGAGTGCCAAATGGTAAATCCAGCACTGCTCAGTCCCACCATTGAAGCAAAAAGAGTTGCATTCCACTTAAAATGCACACTATCCAGCCAGCATGGTGATCAGGGTGTCACACTGACTGAGCGCAATAAGCCACTAGCCTGTAACATATCATAGCAAGCATTAATACATAAAATTTCTAGAAATTTTTTTTTTGGCTGGCTGGTTTTATTATTCCGCAGCAAAGATTTCACAGGAATGCTGAGAGCAGCTGTACTGTCCAATGCTGACAATATCTGAAATCTATATGTCCATGAGACCTGTGCTGTGCATCACTGACATATTTATATAACAGCAACAAAACAAAAAGGGGAACTCCAGGTAGAGGTTAAAAAAATGAAACTTCTGCAGAAGCATAACGCATTACTTACCTGTCTATCCCAGTTTTAAAACTACCAAAAATCCATTTTATTTTATTTTATTTTTATTTTTTGGGGGGAGGGGGGTTGCTCTGTTTTGTGTTTCTGTTCGTCCTGGTTTGGCATTTCCCAGAATGCAATGCTTTCCCTCATTTGATTATCACAGCCCCCAACCATTACAATCAGTAAAATTAGTGCAGCAGCTGCTTCTGGCCGGATGGGAGATGGTGAATCAGTCAGGGGATTAGATTATCCAGCCAAGCCTCCTGTGACATCATGCCCTGCCCCCTGTATGCATCATCAGCAAACACACATAGTGTGAGACAGAGACATGTAAGATTTGTCTCCAAGGGAGGGGGGGAGCAGTGGGAGCAGAGGACAATGTAAATTGGCACAGGGGCCATTTTTTTTTCACTTCCTGGATGTCTATCAGCTACCAGTGTGGCAGAACTGTACAGATACAGTAATACATTGTATAGACACATCTATATAACTTTTAATGTACTTTTATCAGAAAACAAGTTTTTCTTATCCGGAGTTCCCCTTTAATGTAAGAAACTTTCCCCACCAAAGTCCATCTTAAAGAGACTCTGTCAGTAGGTTTAGGTTATCCAATCTAAGAGTAGCATAAACAAGGGACAGAGAAACTGAACAGAATCATGTATCACTTACATTTTCTGTGCAACAGATTTGGAGATATCCTTCTGAATAACATGGATAATATGTAGTCTTCTCCATTATGTGCATGAGCTCATGCAGTTATCTATCAATGCTGTGTACAGACTGTACAGACCATCAACTGTCAATCAGCAACTGGAGGGTTGTGGCAAGAATCCTATTCTCCTGCATATTAGGAGAACAGCTGAATAGAATGATTTAAGTAATACACGGATCTATTCAATATTTCCGTCACTAGTTTTGTTGCCCTCAAGGCAGCATAAACTCAGTGACAGATTCCCTTTAAACACAGCTTTACCACACCATCAGCTATGGGGAATCAACAGCCAGAATCCACCCATCCTCAAAATGAAGAGGTCATGTTCTTAACATTCAGTGTCTGGAGTATTAAATTACATTGGCATTCATATTTATGCACTTTCCTGAACTGCAAGTGCTCTTGAGTGCCTTAGTACACAAATGCCAATAAGACAATCTTTTTTTTTTTTTGGATTGACAAGCTTAAAGGTCAAACACAGCGTTACGCCATAACATTCTCAGATGAGAATACAGCTGTTTTATATATATATATATATATATATATATATATATATATATATATATATATAGTAGGGATGGTTCGTACGAACTTGGACTCTCGGCAATGATTCCCGCTGCCTTTAACCTCTGTGGAGAGGGTGGATAAAGCAGGAAGACCGCCTGGAAAACTGGGATACAGCCTATGACTGTGGATGTATCCCGGTTTTCCAGGCAGCCCTCCTGCTGTATCCACTCTCTGCACGGAGGTTTAAGACAGCGGGAATCATTGCCGAGACTCCGGGTTCGTACGAACCCGAACCTCGGCAGGTTCGGACCATCCCTAATATATATATATATATATATATATATATATATATATATAAAAAAAATTTCCTATTGGGTATTTTATATGTGTTAGAGTTGATTAACAATTTCTCTCTACTTTCCCTATACACAATAGATTAGCATCAGCCAAACCAGCCAATTTCTAGAGGACCATCTGATTGTCTCAAATGTATGGAGATGCCTAACCCTTTCCTGAGGACAGGTGTTTAAATTAAAAAGTCTTGAGTATCTTGGACTTTTCAAGAGATAAGTTGCCAGAACGTTTGGGAAACAGCTAAGCTACATGGCCACCATAACCTTACATCAGACAACTATAAGAATACTGCAAATACACAACCCCATATTAGGTCTTCACTGAAACCAGACTTACCAGCTCATCTAAGACACCCCCTTCAAAAGGAAACCTCTTGGTTGGCTAACTCCTTGCCCTCTGCATCCCCGTCAAAAGAGTTGTAGAAATATAGTATGCTACCACCCTCAGTGCAATGAACCACCCAGCCCCCCCCCCCCCACACACACACACTTAATTAATATTAGTAGAGTGCCACCCCAATATTTATTAGGATGGCTGGCCAAGGTGGTAGTTCCGCCCCAGTGCACCTAAATGTATCATTAGTAGAGATGGATGAATCTACAGTAGGAATGAAGCAAAGCCCTTCGTTCCTATCTAAATTCTGCTGATCGGGCTGCCGCACTTTGCAGTCTGCTCCACACTATGCCGTTCCTCCCCAGGTGCTGAAAAAATATAGATCCACTCCTGGGAAACTTCTCCAAGTTTCCCAGGACCGCATCCATTTTTTTCCAGCAACCGGGCAGCAATGGCACAGAGTGGAGCAGACTACAAAGACTACAAAGCCAGCCAGCACCTCACTTTGTTCCTACTGTAGGTTCACTTATCTCTAATCATTAGCATATGAAATAACCTACAAATATCCTAAAAATGGCACTGAGGTTCAAGTTAAGAGAATTGCCATCATTCTCAGCGCCCCATGCACTATAGGGACATAGCAGGTTAGAGTCTTCTAATCTGCTAATAGTTTCCCTGTAACTGCTCTGGCTTCACTAATCCTTAAACTCATGCACAACTTTTTTTTTACGTAAGTTCGAAAATGCATGTAAAACCACAGATACATCATTGTAAAATCTCAATGACTGACAAGCTTATTTATTCATTTACAATCAGTCCTGTTACTTTGACATCAGAGATAATTTATTAAATTAATTTGTGCTTTCGAGTATGATTCATATCCACGTATTTTCATAGACATACGCCATTATGGCATATACAAGGGGACATAACAAAATATTATTTTCTAGGTAATAATAGATAATTACATCAAGTCCTTTCCAAAGTACAGTTGTTCTTTTTCTGAACAGCACCACCCACTATGATAAAGCTCATCATTACAGCTCACAAACAGCTGACAATGAGACTGTTAAACTCATGTGTCACAGTGATATATATTTATCACAGCAATACGTGTGAATAGAAATGGCATTTCTTTTTCTTTTTTCTTTTTTTTTTTTAAAGCTTTCGTTGTTTCGCAGTTTTGTCCCACTAAGGCTACATTCACATCTGCATCAAAAGCTTCATTAGAAGCCTTTGTTGCAGATTCTATCATTTTTGTGATGGAGTAAAATAAATGGCTTCTAACCAGCTGTTTATCTATGAAGGTATTTAAATGTGTGAAAATTAGATGTCAATATCTTGTATGATTGCTTACAGTTGACCATGCCCTCAAATTAAAAGCTTTTTAATTTTTATTTTTTATTTTAAGTTTTTGGAACAAAAATAATTATAATTAATAATTCCTCCCCATTGTATTAACCCTTAGAAGATCGGGCCAATTTGCATTTTTGCATTTCCGTTTTTTTCCTCCTTGTGCTTAAAAGACTATAGCAGTTACATTTTTTTCACCTCGAGACTCACATGAGCCCTTATTTTTTGCAAAACTAATTGTGCTTTGCAATGACAGGCTGATTTTTTTCTTAAAGTACTGTACACTGCATAACCACAAAAAATTCAATGTGTAGTGAAATAACACATTTTATTTGTTTGGGGGGTATTTGTTTTTATGCCATTCGCCCTTGGGTAAAACTGACTTGTTATATATGTTCCTCAAGTTGTTACAATTACAACGATATGTAACATGTATAACTTTTATATTATGTGATAGCTTGTAAAAAATTTAAACCATTGTTAACAAATATAGGTTCCTTAAAATCGCTCTATTCCCATGCTTATAACGCTTTTATTCTTTGGTCTATGGGGCTGTTTGAGGTGTCATTTTTTGCGCCATGATGTGTTCTTTTTATCGGTTTCTTAATTGCGCATATGAAACTTTTTGATTGCTTTTTATTTGATGCGACCAAAAATAGTATAGTTATACTGCATAGATCAATGAGATAGGCACTGGATTGCTTTCGGCAGATGCAGCCGAAAGCAGTCGAGTGCCGAGCCAGGATCAGTGCCATTACGGCGCAGACCCCGGACGATGGCGGATGGAAGGGTCGCCGTTCACGGGGGGGCGATCCTCCCCACTAGACACCAGGGAATCGTCTGCAGTCAGTTTTCAGATGCAGCTGTCATCTAATAGCTGTGGCCCCGGGCTACACGCCGCACCCAGAACCGCGGCGGTTCAAAGCGGTGCGGCGCGCAACCCCACTTTGAAGTTACCTAGGCGACCTTGGGATGTACAGGTACGCCCAGGGTCGCCTAGTGGTTAAATGTGGCCATTAAAAGCGAACTTGCCGAAAGTTCAAGTTCTCACGAACTCTAACAAATGGTATTTAAATCCTGCTGCCTGTAGAAGGTGGATGTAGCCCAAAGACTGCCTGGAAAACAGAGATACAGCCATAGAAGCTAGTGGACATGCCTTACCCCTGGCCTGTCTACCTGATGAATAAGGTAAGGACCCCGTAAAAGTTCCCATATTTTTGTGGAAACACTGTGTTTCTGTACAAATTTGTCTACGTGTTGTTTTGGTTGATCCCCCTGAGGTTAATCATCATTCCTTTGAATGCACTTACTAGACTCTGCTCCAACTAGCGAGAATCCTGCTTCACACTGATGAGGGACACATACCCCCAAAAATAGTTGTCTGCGGATTGGATACCTTCCTCTGATATTTCTCAAGTTATGTCATCCTTGACTGTGGCTTGTTGGAAGGTGGTTTCTTTAGCTTGGTTGTTCCTTCCTAGTAGATGGTCTGGCTAGCTCAAAGACGTTGAAAAACATGTGATGGAATTTTGTATTTTTGTGTACAAATTTGTGACCTTTTGCTAGTCCTATTCCTGGTGATTCTTCTTCCCACATACACATGTTGGGTTAGCTGAGCTTGAATATCTTGCTAATGGGGAGATTGGAATAAGATACTTCCTATAGGACATTATTTACAGTTGGAAAAAAGGATTGAGCACGCCAAGGCTTTGTTCACACACCGTCAAAATGACGGCCATTTTTATTGGATGACCATCATTATAAGAATAAAAGTCATTGTTAAAAAAAAGGCATTATTTGGAGTTTTATGGCAACCGAGCAATAAAACTAGTAATGGTTACAATAGGCCCTTTTCAGGCGGCAGCCCGGGCCCCTGAGCTCCTGGGGGGCCCATGGCCACCCAGAAAGACTTATACTTTCAGTGGTGTTCTGTCTCCTGGCTACAGTTCTGCCATAATTTGCAAAAAATTGCTGCTTTGTTACCTCAATTTTGCACAATTTAGGGCATCATAACATTATCTATCCTGTACTATGAACACCACACTAGTTCTGCCATAGTTACAGTGGGGTGGGGGGCCCTGGATTGGTGAACAGCCCGGGGCCTATGGTAAAGTTAATACGCCCCTGAATAAAACTATTATATTTTTTAATGATGTGTAAACACAGCACATACATGCTTCTTTCCCCCTTACATATTTTGTCACAAGGAAGTCTGGTTAACTGTATATACTGTACAATTTTTCAGAAAAAGCAGTGCTGTTTCCAGGTAATTTGGTCAACAGGGTGAATTTAAAAAACGCACCCCTTCCCCAACAATTAATGCTGACATTATTACTGCTGCTGAACAAAACAACATTGTCACTAATGGTGCCACAACATAAAGCCTAAAAAATAACACTGCACCATGACTGCTATCATTACCACTTCAGAACACACAGACCATATAGTGATTACAAAGTTACATCCAGGGACCCTCCTTACTTTTTCCCCACCTATAGCCCAAAGTATAATATTAACTTCTTGGTGCCATAGGCAGTAAATTAGGTAAATTGACTGGGTGCTAGGGGTAGGTAGATCCCCAATTGGCACAATATGTCCCCTCCATTAGATAGGCAGGTCACTCAGTAGGTAGACAGGTCCTCCCAGTTTGTAACCCTCCTCAGTAAGGGGACAATCACGTGTGTAGTGCACAGTCCGTGAATATGAACAATGTGCTAGAGAGTGGAAGCCGAAGCTCCTAGGATCATCATTCAAAGTGTGTCATAATAAATGGTGATGCTGGGAGTTCCGAAATTCAGTCCAAAGGAAAGTCCATATGGATCATAATTATTAAACATGTGAATGTCCCCTCAGTGGGTCTTTCAGTAGATAATTCTCCCTGTATGTAGGTGCATTAGAAGGTAGTTTGCTTTAATGTTTAGGTACCCCTCAGGCTGCGTTCACACTACGTATATTTCAGTCAGTATATTTCAGTCAGTATTGCAACCAAAACCAGGAGTGGATTAAAACACAGAAAGGATCTGTTCACACAATGTTGAGATTGAGTGGATGGCCGCCATTTAATGCCAAATATTTGCTGTTATTTTAGAACAGCGGCTGTTATATTGAAATAATGGCAGTTATTTACTGTTATATGGCGGCCATCCACTCAATTTCACCATTGTGTGAACAGATCCTTTCTGTGTATTTAATCCACTCCTGGTTTTGGTTGCAATACTGACTGAAATATACATATACTGACTGAAATATACGTAGTGTGAACCCAGCCTAATACTGTAAGTAGGATCCACAGTATATAAGTCTCACAGTAGGTAGTTCCAGTAGTAAACCTCTTAAAGGTAAATCAAAACCAACATATTTTCTCCCAGCTCCCACATAATCATGTCTTATTTTCCCTGCTTGTAGGCTTCAGGCAGTCTAGTACCCCCAGACATACAAGGCTGGGAATGTAATTTTATGTGGGACACATACAATATGTAAGTCCTAAAGGAAACTATTGTATGCTTCCAGAATCTGCCTGCGGCCTAGAAGACTCAGTGGAAAAGTACAATGCCAAAGATTCTTTACCCTGTCAAAGTTTGCATTTGAAAGCCGCTTTAATGGCAAGTGTGTCATTGGGATGCACAGTTAATAGTAGTGCTTAGCAAAAATAAGTTGTTTCTATTTTTGCAGGGATTCTGGGCACCACATTACATCTCCGTCAACCCACCAGGTGGTTGGATTCTCAAGAAAATACAGTCCCCACCCAGTTGTAGAAATGGCCCTGGTGTGGGGAGTCAGAAACTTTATTGAACAAAATTAGAGATAAGCAAAGCGAATCCAGTTGACTAAGCTAATTTTTAATTAGCAAAAAAGAAAAAAAGGTTTGTTCACCTGAACAGAGCAAAAAGGGACATCCCACTCAGACAATCACTGACTGACTAGGAAGGCACAGAGCCATGACCAGTGGCTGAGTAGGCTGTCACTCTTGTATCTTGAGAGTCATAGCCTACTTAACCTATCACTGGCCACAACACTGTCCCTCAGTCAGTGATTGCCTTAATGGGCTGGAGGCGGCTGAAGACATAGAAGAGGACACCAGGGAGCAAGGACAGGTAAGTATACAATTCTTAAGGTTCGGCTTACAAAGTTCGCAAATTTGCTGTTAAAAATGTTTAAAAGATTTGTGTATCTAATCAAGAGCTTATGTCTTAGTGTAAGGAAAATCCATCAATATTAAAGTACCGAAAAAACCTAATTATGCCATTTTATGTTACCAAGTACCATCACCTTACCATATTAACATATCATTAAAAATATACTTTATTCTTCAAATCTTCTAACTAAATACATGGAAATTAATTCAAAAGAGAAAAAAATGTAAAAAAGTAAAAGATGAATGGAGCGCAACACGGCTTATAGACAATTATCTGTACAGTAAGCACTGGTGTAAGAAATACAGTCTTTGCAAGGGAGTCATAAGAACCAACTGCCCTATTGACCCAATGACCAAACTATTTCAACCACTTAACATAAGGCGTTTATAACTTGTCACTCTAAATTCTGGCCGTGCTACCACTCAGGCAGCCTATGCTAATGCTAAGCCATTATTAAAACATTAAAACAGAAGGGGGAAATGTTATTTTGTTAAGAGTGTGATTCTAATAATGAAATGAAGATCAGCTGTCTGCCAGGGCAGCTGCTGTTGTGTTTGTAAACAGGATTAATTAATATCAGATTTTCAAGGACAATCTCCGAATATTGGGTTTATTAATGCGAGTATCAAAGTGGGGGGGGGGGGGACTTTTAGAGGTTTCCATGCATGCTCATTATTTTCCGGAAGATCATTTTGGCTAATTACACCTTGGATTTCATTATTTTAGTATAAAAAATTGGAAGAGAAGCTGAGCACTGTCTCTTCTTGTTATTTTGGATACAGCTTATCAGCCCTAACAGGAACTGGTTTTTAAAGGAATTGTCTACTTTTGACAACCACATTTTAGTGGAAGGGTCCACCAATGATAAAGTGATACTAAAATGTTACAATTAATGATTTCTACTTCAATTCCTCTGCATCAACACCTCAGAGCGAAGAATGTTCTTTATACAAAAACACAGAAAAATGCAACAGCTCACCGCAACAGCAAGATACAGACCCACCACAGACATGAAAATAGTTAAAAGCAGCACCCCCAACTGCCAAAAAAAACTTCCATAAAAATAATGAGTCTCTTGGTTACTATTTGCAAACATCGTAAACTGCCTCACCAAGATAAGGTGGACTCATATCGAGCCAGACCCTACACTGTAATGGCCTCTCCATGGTGTGTAATACGCCTATGCTCTGGGCATGCAAGATCCGTCTTAATCCCTGCAAAAATAATTGTACCACCTGGGGGAGATAGGTGGATCGCACGACCAAATAGAGGCAGCCACTCCCACAACTGGAACACAGAAAAAAAAGAAAAAATTGGTCAGCTCTCCTAGAACATCGTTCACACTAGGCAGGAGCACGTTGCCACCATGACTGAAATTGCAAACACATAAAAACACAGAAAAATGCAACAGCTCATCGCAACAGCAAGATACAGACCCACCACAGACATGAAAATAGTTAAAAGCAGCCCCCCCCCAACTGCCAAAAAAAAATTCCCACAAAATTTAGTCTCTTGGTTACTATTTGCAAACAGTGTAAACTGCCTCACCACGATAAGGTGGACTCATATCGAGGCAGACCCTACACTGTAATGGCCTCTCCATGGCGTGTAATACGCCTATGCTCTGGGCATGCAAGATCCGTCTAAGGCTGCATTCCCACGTTCTGTGATCCTGACGGATCACGGACGTGGAATGCATGTACCGGAGTCCTCCTGCACTCGGACAGCATCTGTAATTAGATGCTGGGAGCGGGGGAGACTGTATTCATAAGCACCGCACTGTAGTAACAGTGCCGCGTCGTGCTTATGAATACAGTCTCCCCCACTCCCAGCATCTAATTACAGATGCTGTCCGGGCGCGGGGGGACTCCGGTACATGCATTCCACGTCCGTGATCCGTCAGGGAATACAGCCTAATACCTGCAAAAATAATTGCACCACCTGGGCGAGACAGGTGGAGTGCACGACCAAATAGAGGCAGCCACTCCCCCAACTGGAACACAGAAAAAAAGAAAAAATTGGTCAGCTTTCCTAGAACACCGTTCACACTAGGCAGGAGCACGTTGCTATGGCTGAAATTGCAAACACACAAAAACACAGAAAAATGCAACAGCTCACTTCAACAGCAAGATACAGACCCACCACAGATGTGAAAATAGTTAAAAGCAGCCCCCTCTACTGCCAAAAAAAAATTCCCACAAAAATAGTGGTTACTATTTGCAAACAGCGTAAACTGCCTCACCACTTTTGACAACCACATTTTAGTAGAAGGGTCCACCAATGATAAAGTGATACTAAAATGTTACAATTAGAGATTTCTACTTCAATTCCTCTGCATCAACACCTCAGAGTGAAGAATGTTCTTTATAGCCTCTAGTATTTAGATGATGTTTTATAGGCTGAGCTAGAGCAATGGGTCACATGATCTTGTTTGCTCACTCATAAATTGTTTTTGTGGACTTCCATTGGTTAGCTTCTCTTCACTTTTGTGGTTCTCTGCAAATTATATTGCATGTTATGTTTGTCTGTTTCAAGTGTTTCTTGTGTGTTTCTAGTTCTAGTTTCACTCCACGATGTTCAATGTTCTGTTAACGTTTGTCCTTGTAACCGTGCTGCTTAGTTTGCCTTGTTGCTAGTTTTCCTGTTCATGCTTATGTTTTTTTTTTTTTTTTTTTTACTATGGAACACTTCACAAATTTGCATGTCATCCTTGCACAGGAGCCATGCTAATCTTCTCTGTATCGTTCAAATTTTAGTATATGTGCTGCCGAAGCGAGCACTCGTGCTTATATTTTCTGCCAATGATCATTTATAGCCTAGGACTATCACAGGGCTATTCCGGGGGCAGAGAGATTTAGTAGTCTATTAGCTTAGAGTTTAGGCAAAGATCTAGAGACACATTAGAGAAACATAGGGCCAGTCTTATTTGTAGTTTTTGCTTCATTCCTGACTGCTGCCATTTTCATTTGCTTGCCTCCTAATTTATTCTGTCATGTTCAATTTCTATCATCTTATGGTGATATGCTAATCTTATTCTTGTTGCCTTCAATTATTGATATGTAGTTTAGTCCATTGAAGTCAACAGGCTCATTGTGGGTATGATATGGTATACAAAGACTTCTGCTAGTATTTTAACATATACCACAGACATGCTGTACAATACTTATTTAATGTGAACCTAGCTTTCATCAGAAAATTACCTATTGTTTTTTTTTATGTTCAACAAATTTTTAAAGACTTTTGCTTTTCCAATGCTCCATTTAACTTTCTTTACTTTAAAATAATTCTTCAATCTTGTGCTTTTCATTCTGACCACTAAGCCTAAAGCTGAAACTTTCTGTTAGACTGTGATAGAAACACTGCCGAAAAAAGAACTATGCAAAATGACAGCAAAAGGTGACACCAGCATAACAGTAAGACAATAACAGCTCAGACCCTTTTCTGTAGAATTGCCTTGGTACAGGTCATACAACATGCTTACAAACCTGTCCCATACAAAGAATAGGGTCTGGAGAGGTTTGTTAGGTCTATGACTATGTTCACACTACGTAAAACTACGGCTGTAGTTCTCGCCGCAGAACTACGGCCGTAGTTTGGCGGTGTATGACAATGTTCAATGGGATCCCGGCTGGAGTGTACACACATCGTATACGCTCCGGCCGGGATCCCATGTGGCGCCAGAAAAAAACTGACATGTCAGTTTTCTGCAGCCGGAATTCAGTGAATTCCAGCCGCAGAAAGACCGGTCAGTTCACACAGTGAAGCAAGCGGCTCCGGCCGCTTGCTTCACTGTGGGCTATGGGAAGCTCTAATGCGGGCACTCGCTGATGCGGGCAGCTCTGCGGCTGGACGGATCATCCGGATGGTACTTAAATACCGGCCGCTATGATCCGGGCACAGACCGGCCGTTCCGTGACCCGGTCGGGGTCACGGAACGGCCTGATCTGTTACGAAGTGTGAGCATGGCCTATGTCTGTGAGACTTGTTGTAAAGCATATCCCTAAATGCTGATAAGAACAGATACAAATAAAATATGTAAAAAAGAATACAATCAGAAAATAAAAAATTATTATAAAGAAAAGCATATTTCATTATGTCCATAATAAGTACAATTGTGTATGCATAGTAGAGAAGAGCAAAAATGTGAGTTTTGCTAAATTCATTAATAAAACTCACCCAAATAATTTGTTCACCTGTCAGTGCTCCCCCAGTATCTTCTTCTGTATCTTCAGCCATGAGCTCAGTAGAGATGAGCGAACTTTGAGCATGCTCGAGTCCATCCGAACCCGAGCATTCGGCATATCGGGGGCTGCTGAAGTTGGATAAAGCTCTTAAGCTGTCTGGAAAACATTAAAACATGGATAGGTTTTCCGCATAATGCTCGGGTTCGGATAGACTCGAGCATGCTCGAGGTTCGCTCATCTCTAGAGCTCAGGCAATCACTAACTGAGATTGGCTGAGCCAGTGATTGGCTGAGCACAAGAGTGACAGCCCACTCAGTCCATCACTGGCTGCAGTGCTATTGTTCTCAGTCAGTGTTTAGCAGAGTGGGCTTTCACTCTCCACTTAGCTAATAAAACACTAACTGAGAATGGACAGTGCCATGGCCAGTGATTGGCTAAGTAGGCTGTCACTCTTGTGTCTCGAGAGTGACAGCCTGCTCAGCAAATAACTGGCCACAATGCTGGCCCTTAGTAAGTGATTGCCTGTGCGCATGGCTGAAAATGTTTAAGAGGACACCGGAGGAGCTCGGACAGGTATTTATAGAAACGTTAAATCTGGTTTGCAAAGTTTGCAAATTTTTCATAAAAAAATTGTAAACCAGATTTTTAACTGATTCTCTCATCTCTTATATATTCCCTTAAAATAGGTTCTTAATAGTGATGAGCGAGTACTAAAATGCTCGGGTGCTCATTACTCGAGATGAATATCTCCCTATACTTGAGTGCTTGCTTGAAGTCAATGGGAAACTCGAGCATTTTTGCAGGGGACCCAAGTTCGGTAGAGGGAAGGTCGAGTGAAAACCTGTCAACCTCATAAAATGATGTAAACACCACGGAAATGGACAGAGAAAAGCAGGGGCAGCATGTATGGATGCCTCTGAGGTTGCCTATTCGCACCATTATGCAAATTATGGGCAAAAGCCTGGTTAAAACAAAGGTAGGCATATAAACCACCCAAAAACTCAGCCTCACACAGCATGGCAGTGAGAACACAGGGAACCATTAAAACAGAGGTAGCATATGATGAACCACCCAAAAATTTAGCTTGAGACAGCATGGCGGTGAGGACACAGAGAACCATTAAAAACAGAGGTAGGATATGAACCACCCCAAAATTTAGCCTGACACAGCATGGCGGTGTGGACACAGGGAACTATTCAAACACAGGTAGCATATTAACCACCCAAAAACTTAGCCTGACACCACAGATCCAGACCAAGATGGATAATACAATCATCCAATAAAAATAGCCGGATTATGGCTAGATTTAGCCTTACACCCTCATGCAGTTGTGCTTGAGAGGCATATCTTTGGAGGTAGGGACGAAGAATAACAATACAGTCTTCTTAAGAGGCCCAGGAATTTGATTTGATTTAATAAATACACTTTCAATCCTTTAAAGAGTCTCTAAGAGAGGGCAAGTGCGGAAGCCTGTCTATTAAAAATACCTGGTCAATCCTGAATTCAAAAAGGCTACAACATCCAAGGAAGGTAGATGGTACTGGTGAAAGGCCTGGTCAATCCTGTCTTTAAAAAGTCTACTACAGCATCCAAGGAAGGATAGAAGCTACTGGTTAAAGGCCTGGTCAATCCTGCCTTCAAAACGGCTAATACAACATCCAAGGAAGGATAGAAGCTACTGTTAAAAGGCCTGGTCAATCCTGCCTTCAAAAAGGCTACTACATCATCCAAGGAAAGATAGAAGCTAGTGGTGAAAGGCCTGGTCAATCCTGCCTTCAAAACGGCTACAACAACATCCAAGGAAGGATAGAAGCTACTGTTGAAAGGCCTGCTCAATCCTGCCTTCAAAAAGGCTAAAACATCCAAGGAATGATACAATCTACTGGTGAAAGGCCTGGTCAATCCTGCCTTCAAAACGGCTAAAACATCCAAGGAAGTATAGAAGCTACTGGTGAAAGGCCTGGTCAATCCTGCCTTCAAAACGGCTAAAACATCCAAGGAAGGTAGAAGGTACTGGTGAAAGGCCTAGTCTATCCTGCTTTTAAAAAGGATACAACAACATCCACGGAAGAATAGAAGCTACGGTTGAAAGACCTGGTCAATTCTGCCTTCAAAATGGCTACAACATCGAAAAAAGGTAGAAGGTACTGGTGAAAGGACGTCAGAGGACACCCGTAAGATGACATCCACAGATAATATGGTTCAAAATGGACAAGACAAGGATGCTAAATTGAATTTGACTATGAATTTGACTGTAGCAGTTGGGGTAACATTCTCTGCATAATGTGACTCCCCACTTCTCCCCCCAACGCTGTTTCAACTTAGAATTTGACTGTAGCAGTTGGGGTAATATTTCCGGCATCATTTGACCCCCCACATTTCCCCTCACCGCTGTTTTGAGTTTGAATTTGACTTTGAATTTGACTGTAGCAGTTGAGGTAACTTTCCCTGGTTGACTTGCGGAAATGCGCACAGATGCGGTGCACCTTGGTGAGCAAGTCAGCCAAATTGGGGTAGGTTTTAAAGAACGGCAGCAACACTAAGTTAAAGACGTGAGCCAGGCATGGTACATGTGTGAGGCTGCCGAGTTGCAGAGCTGCCATCAGATTCCGCCCCTTGTCACACGCAACCAGGTTCACTGCTTATTACACAGGGTAATTAGCAGTGAGCTTGGATATGGCTTCAATAAGACGTAATGAAAAAAAATAATAAACGTTAGCCTGTCAGCACTGTCAGTTGACAGGTGGCTGCGCTTATTAGTGACTGATGATGCCAACAGCTGCACTGAAGCCCTGCTCTGACAACACGCTAGGGCAGGGCAGCCCAGCACCTCCAAGTCAAACTCAAACTCAAAATCCAATCAGTGTTGGGGAGAAGTGGTGAGTCACATCCAAGCTCACTGCTAATTGCCCTGTGAAAGATAGTGGTGGCATATGCTATATACTATATAGCTGCAGTAACCCACAGATTGTATACGACAACCTCCAGAAACTAGTGTGACCTGTATATTTTCTTATTTCTAATCTGCTAATTGCCCTGTGAAAGATGGTGGTATATACTATATAATAGTAATAATAATATAATAGTACTGAGGACTTCTTAGGGGTCTGTATGCAACACCTGCTGTCCCCTTTCTGGCAGCAGCTGATGACCACATTGTGCTGCTAAAATCTTGGTAGCTGCACTGCATGTCCCAGCCAGCAGTCTGGAGTCTGACTTTACACTGAACAAGCAGTAATGAACTTAGATATTCCTTGCGTAAGAAAGACAGAAAACAGGAAATATAGTAGAGGGCCCACTAGTTTTTAGGGGGCTGTAAGATACAATCTGTTGGTGGCTGCACCTATACACACTCTGTGACACCCCCTTTACACTGTGAAAGCAGTAGTGAACTTAGATATGCCTTGTGTAAGAAATACAGAGATCAGAAAATATAGTAGAGGGCCCAATAAAATAGTACTGAGCACTTCCTGGGGGTCTGTATGCAACACCTAATGTCCCCTTTCTGCCAGCAGCCGATCACCACAGTGTGCTGCTGAAATCGTGGTAGCTGCACTGCAAGTCCCAGCCAGCAGTCTGTAGTAATACAATTTAAAAACAATTTGAAGCCCTTACAAGGGCTGTTTTGTTGTTTCGCTAGTATTCCCTCCCTAAAGCTCTCCCTGACCAGCAGCAGCTCTGTCCCTAATCTCTTGCAGCATGCATGTGAGCCGAGCTTCGGCGGACGATATTTTTATATGGCAGGGTAATCTGATCTGGTCAACCCATCGCTGCTATCAACATGTATGGGACCCACGTGATCGCAGCATGTACCAAAGAGTGTCCTGCATGTTCATTGGCTTAGAAAAAGCGCAGAAACTTACAGGAAACGCATGATGAGATTTTCTCAAGTATCACGAGATGCTCATCCGAGTAAACAGTACCATCGAGTACCCTAATACTCAAATGAGTACCAAGCTCGGATGAGCATGTTCGCTCATCACTAGTTCTTAACTTTCAGCCCCCAATACTCACATAGAATAATGTGAATACCTTATGTAAGCACAAATTGTGCAGGTAAGCCTGTGGTTGCATAGAGGAGAATTGCGGAAAGGAGAACATGTACTTGTTCTTTCTCAAAGAGCAGAATACTTAAAAACTATTTTTCATAGCAGCATTGTAAGGTGAACAGGAAAATGCTGTACATTGCAAACCATTCTTTTATCACCCTTTAGCCTGTGATACACTTAAAGTATTTTTACAAGCCATTGGCTAGAAGGTGTTAGACTGGGATTGTGTTATACAGTACTCTGTGCTTGCCTTAGCTATAGAAATCTGTACCAATCTAATATTCATTGCTCAGTGATCCCATACTTCCCCTTGGGCTAGAAGGGGGAGATAATATTGAGGACATCGCCTGGGTTCACTGTGATGTCAATCTATCTAGGTTGTTTGTGTCGCTGTAATAATGTCACTGGTTAATCAGAGAGGATGTATTAAAAGATGCTTCAGTCAATCTAAGACATGGAAATGTCAGTTTGCTGTCAATCTCTGTATGTTGATCCTTTCCTTTGCATATTATGTACCAATAATATAGATTTATTGATGTACAATAAACATAAACAGAAAATGCATTTATTTTCTTTTTTTTATAGAAAGAAATGTTTACTATACTCCAAATACTATTTCATCCTTATCTTTTTCCAATAGGCTCTCTGACCAGCGTTATCCTATAATTAACCGTTTTGCTTGAATTGTAATTTCCAGCACATGGGGGGGGGGGGGGGGATTTATGAAGACCGGCATACAAATAAGCTGGTCATATATTAGGCCCCGCCTAATAGGATTCACTAAGAGGCGCACACTCCTTAGTGAATCCGGACGGCTGGGCGCCCAAACCTGTGCCCGGCGTACTAAATGTATACCTGCCTCCAGCAGGTGTAGATTTGTATCAGGATTTATGCCTGCAAGGCGTAAATCATGACAAATAAGGCGCTGAATTTTGTTCATTCTGCAAAGCGAATTCCTGCAAATTTGTTAAGGAAAGTCGCCAAAAAAAACAAAAAAAGAAACAAAATGGCAGATATATATGCTGTCTGGAGCTTCACTGGGCAGTAGAAAGGGATTAACCATAATCCCTAATTTTTTGTTGTAGCTTCCAACCAAGCGTCCAGTTTACCAAGTAACTAGGTGCTTATAGGAATTCACTGGGACCAGTGAAGGCACAGTGCATATTATTCACTCACTGGGCATTGGGCACTGTAAACTCCTATTGAGTTATACCAATTTACAAATTACATAGTCATTGATTGCACTCCACTCCTACTTTGTTAAACAATTTTGGTTTTATAACTGAACTGAGTGTGTGCCTGAGTGTGTAACTCCTACTGGGTTATACAAGTTGGGTTTCATTAGATGATTAGATCATTGGATGATTGACTGGTTGATTGACATTTTTTTTTAATTGTGATTTTCTAATTGTTGACATTTTAACAAGAACATGCATTAACCAAAATCATCATTCTGTAATAGTCCCAGTACTGTAGCTGCTATAGTTGGCTGTTTTATTGAAATTCGTTAAGATATTATTTGCGAATACTAATGAATTTGACCCAAACTTTGCAAAGCTCCCGAAAAGAATTTCCGGCTGCTTTGCTCATCTCTACTAACAACTGTCTCATGATGCCTCGGTTGGAGCATGCTACCGTACAATTTTAACTGCATGCCCTTGACTGCATTAAACAGAAGATTATAGAAGACGGTGATAATAGAAGTCTATGTATGCTGTTTTTTAGCTCAATACAACTCAGGTTCTACAGAACCACAATATGACTGTGTATATGAACCCTTACTGTTAAGTTTTATGTATTGCTAGTAAGGTATTTTTCTCCTGTTCTACTTTACATCACCAGTCATGGTCATCCGGATGACCAAGTGTCACATAGTGCGAAGAAAAAAAAAAAAAAAAGAATAGCTCTGCAATCTGGATGCCTGCATTAAAATCATGTAGAAAAATAGTTTTCAGCATCCATTGTTTTGGTTTTTTTTTTTGTTCTTCTTTGTTCTCAGTGGTGAAGTGTTCGCTTGACAAGGCCACACGTGATGTAAGCTGCTCTGTGACAGTACAGGTAACACTTATTGTGAGAGAGTTTTGAAGCAAAATAAATAAATAGAAAATTATATATCCAATAAACAATAGATAAAAATAATAATACAGATAAAAGCAATATCTGATTATAGCTTGATTAAAAGCCATATATAATTTTTTTTAAAGACACAGTGCCCCAGTAGAGGAGATTTTATTTAGGAATTTTATCTAGAAAAAGGATTTCATCAGAAAGAACATTTTTCCCCCAATGCCTCTGAGTACAGTTGAAATAAAAATGAAGCTAAAGTTTATTGACCTACTATAGGAGGAAGCAGAGAGCGGCAGAAGCCAGGCATCATCAAAATGGCAACAGTGGGGGATCAGGGCAGGTGAGTATGACCTCTTCCACTGTCTTTTAATCTTTCAACAGTTGCTGGTAGCAGTGTTAGTTTCTGCTGAAAATTGGTTCATGCTGGGTTTTTGCTGCACATTGGTTTGGGTTATGCCTTCAGTCTAATTAAGAGCACAGTTTCTAGCCTCGGGTAATAGAAATATTGATCTGGTAATCTCTGCCTGTTGTGTGTTTGTTTTGAGTGGGTGTTTGTTTTTGCACTTAATCTTAGCCCTCTTAACAGATAACTACTACTGTCTGCAGGCTTACTTCCTTCATTGGTCACTGACATCAATGGTGAATTGTTATTTCTGACATTTGATACAAACTTGTATGGTTTCGTTGCACAAGTGCTACTAGATTTCACTATTCTGCCCTACCTTAAGTCCTGGGGGAAACTTAGTACTAGGAGACATTGTTAGGATCAAACTCCTAAACATAAAGGTATCTCAGCATTGACATTTTACAATATACTGCTTCACTAAAGAGGAGCTGCCAGTCAACAGAAAGTTTAAGAACATGAACTGAACAAAGAATAAACTCTCAGCCCTACATCCAAGTAAATAAAAAAAAAAAAAAAAAAAACACAGAGAAAACTGCCTTAAATGAGCACATTTAATAAAGGGAAAAATTAATTCGCCTTCCCATAGAATCAGCAGGAGGTTGTCAGGCTGATTATTCAAAGCCTTCGTCTTAAGAAAATAGTGTGACTTTCATATACACAAAAATAAATAAAGATGAATTTATGGTAAACCAGGCTTCACATCATCTAACAGCACATCTCCAAAGACAGCTTGAGAGCAACATTTTGGAAGAAGTCTTTTTAGTAATTTACAGATGCTACTTCCTAGTAGTAAACAGTCCAACAATAGCGTCATTGATGTGCCAATCTTCATTTCTTTTAGTTTATATGCATGGACAGATGTTTTTTCTTAATTTATCTCTGAGGTCAACATTTTCAGAGATGTATGATGTGAGATCACCAGCTTTAACAACAACATGAGTTTGTGGCACTGTCACTTGATAAAGGTAACTTGAGCTAAGATGTGGGTGACTAATCGAGATGAGCGAACCTCGAGCATGCTCAAGTCCATCCAAACCCGATCGTTCGACATTTGCTTAGTGGTGGCTGCTGAAGTTGGATAAAGCTCTAAGGTTGTCTGGAAAACATGGATACAGCCAATGACTATACCCATGTTTTCCACATAGCCTTAGGGCTTTATCTAACTTCAGCAGCCACCGCTAATCACATGCCGAACAATAGGGTCCGGATGGACTCGAGCATGCTTGAGGTTCGCTCATCTCTAGTGACTACGTAAGTGCTCAGTCCAATAAGAATGACTCTACTGGCAAGGCCCTACACATGTTGAGAAAAAAACATATTCACAGAGAATTCTGCCCATGCTGTCACACGACACCCATGGGGTGTATGCAGGTGCACGATTACCGGTGTTGAAGTTGGTCATCATTGTCTATGACCAGAGGCCAAAAAGTAGTCAGCAAGGCAGGGGGGCCCTGAGCAAATGGCAACTTCTCCAATCTCTGACAAAGACCTGAGACTTAAGCCTCTTACAAAGAAGAGACCCTACATCACAACATCACAGGAAATTCCAAATCAGAATACTGTATATACACAAGTACAAATTTTATTGCTGTATCCTAAACATCATTCATCAAATTCCAAGTATAAAAAGTTTTCTGGATCTTGTTTACATGGCTTCTCTTTTGCATGATACGGCTATAATTTGCATTTGTGAATTGTACGGCATTCACAATGATTTCTTGAAGTGTTTCTGAGCCCATGGGAATTATTTCAAATTGTAAGCAGCTCCTGGCTGTGCCTCTCCAGGACGCACCCCAGCAGCGTCCTCTGTTAAGGGCAACGCAGTCGGGATGATTCTTTATATTCTTATTTTTGCCCCTTCATCTTGTTTTTAATACATGCACTATATAATGTGTTTATGTGATATTATGGGATATTTGAGTATCACTATCCATGATCTAATAAAATTTATTCTTCTGCTTCTAAAAATCTAAATACAAGCAATATGTCCAAGCATGTAAAAAAAAAAAAATCTGGCTCTTCTCAGGGTAGGGACAGTGTCAGCGGCCAAGGTGGAATACAGGATGATGCCAGTGGAAGACAGAGTTGTGGCATTGATGATCCAAACAGTGTTGGAAGAAGATCATAGCCATCAGTTACACCTAGTGGGCAGGTGAACACCAGCCTGGCTGGAATTGTTGACTGCATCCTTCAAAGTTCAAGCTCCACAGTGTTCAGTAGACATCCCACAGACAGCAGTCAACTGATGGGTCATCCTGGAGAATTGCCACCACCATTACATGGCAAGGTCAGGAAGAAAGATGCCTCTGGTCCAACAATGTCCACTGCTGTCCTTGGAGAAAGTGTAATTTTACGCCACTCATTTACCAATGCATTGGTAAAAATCTATTTAAAAAACTAACTTAAATCAAATAAAAAATAAATTAAAATTAAAATTGAATTAAATAAAATTAAAATAATTTAATTTAAATAAAATTGACACTTAAATTGATGGCAAAAAGGTTTCCACACAAGGGGAGGTGCAAGGTACTTGAAGTGGGATAAGAATGTGTTAAATGTTTTATTAGAAAAATTTCCGATTTTCT